>NW_028262291.1:14378000-14684500 GCF_047370975.1 Nipponia nippon | reverse complement strand
GTTCAACCCAATTATATTTCCTATAAAAATACTACTTTCTGAACATTTTTCTGCAGGTAGTTTTAACCACAAAATGCCACCAGTGATTGCAGTCTGCTACTCCCAACTACAATAACATGAAAAAATTTCAAGGAGAATCAGTATTAGATCAATTTCAGAACAGCACTCAGGAGGGTGTAAAAGGCACCCACCAGGGGTTGACTATGTAGTACTTAAAGTACTATAGTTGAGTAAGGAGCATTTAAATCTATTTTCTTTTGACCTATAAAGACTTCTAAGTGAATAAAAAACTTTGCAACAGGTACAATCTTTATACATTAATTTTCTGATGCACCAAGTCTTTCCAGAGGACATCAGGGCAAATGTTTCAAGTTAATGGAAGGCATACTGTGGTGATTTGTATCATCTGTCACACACTGAGGACAAGTAGCCATGGGATAACATTTCCTAGAACCTACTGTAGTTAGGCAAAAATATTCAATTTAGCTCCTTTGAAATCCATCACAAAGATGCACAGCAGAATGTATAAATAGCCAGGCTAATAGACAGGCTGGCATGGAAACATCTGTACAGAAGACTGTCCATTTAATAGTAATTTGTCAAGAAAATTGTATCAAATGCTGTATAACCACAGATGAAGTCAATATTAATAAGATTTCAATCTTTGTTATCAGAATATTAGTAGAGTGCCCTTAGACCTTTATTACTTTTATTTCTGAGGTAGAAGAGAACATTTGTGTTTTGTCCTGTCCTATTTTAGCATTCTCCTTGAAATTAATATGATAAAACTATCAAATATTGTGCTTAGAATTCTTTAAAAGAAAAATGGTACCTTTCAGGATAAGAAAACATTAAAAAACAAAAAAAACCCCCAACAACTAAAAAGCACATCCAACTAAAGAAAACTTTCCAGTTTTATTTATTAACCTTTGAAAGCAGTTTTAGGAAATATTAACAGATATGCCTGGAACTTCTAACTGGAAGAGTTGTTCATAGGTACAGTAATAGTGCTGCACAATAAGAAGTGGCAACTGTTCACAGTGATTCTTACCAGGGAGAAACTCTGTACCCAGCTACATACACCAATCTCCAGAGCTCGGTATCATTTGCCAGGAGCCAAACAAACAACACAATTTACTTCAACCTGACATGAACCTAGCCAGTATAACATGACTTGTCCCCTGAACTTCTGCAGTTAAGCATTTTACTGCATCAGTGATCTGATTTAATAGCAAGATGCAAATGTTTCAGTTCTTCATCTTAAATGGGACCAGAAACAAAGAAACCTGTTACCTTTGTAAATATTTGCTTGAACTTAACCTGATTTTTCCATGTATAATTAAAGTTTTAGGGCTTCAGATTTTATTATAAACATTTCTTACAGCCTAAACTGGAAAGTAAAACGCATCTAATAATAAAGTCTGATCTTTGCAGTAAAAAACCCTACATCCTTCCAAACCTGAATTACTCAAAAAGCCAGTATCAGGTCATTAACAGCACATTTTAAGTAAATCATGAACTTCTACAGTGCATGTACTGATGCTCAAACTTCGTGCTTGCTGTGTGCATTTATTAGATCTGAAATTTAACTCCTTATAGCATGAAAAGTATGGGGAGGTTTTTGTAAGCATGAAAGAGCTATGTCTGTTTCTATGACAGCTGGATGATTCTAGGAATCTTGGTTTTTGCTTTCCATTCCATAACTTCCTGTTTGTCTCAGCAAGTGAGACTAGAAGCAGATGCAGCAGAGCAGCTAGGAGAAAGGAGGGATGTAGGACAATAAGGGAAGATATTAAAAAAATTATTACACTGGGCAAAATGAGGTTGGTCAGATGATATTGTCCCATACTGACTACTAGAAATTGAGCTAATAGAGCTTACTATGTTTGCTTGGTACTAACTGCCATTCTGGATAAGTCAGTGCTGCAGTGCATTTTCCAGCAGTCGTCAAAGTGGCAGAATTAAATTGGACAGAGTATAGAAATACAACTTGTAGGAAACAACCCTGCCAGGGAAAAGGATGACAAAGAAACAGCTTTCCAAGACTATCATGTAAATAGTGTCTTGCATTTTTCTAGTCAAATGATTATGAATAAGCAGTACATCCTTTCTAGAGAAGTTTTCAGTGCATGTATTTAAAAGCTTCACTGAACTGTTTCTGCATCTGCAGATAAATCATGCTGACATATTTCTCATATTTTTCTGCTTTTGTTACATTTATCCAAATGTATCACCAGATATCAGTGATTAATGCATCTCTTAATGATTATTCATTCTGCCAGACAACACAAAAGTTCTCACAAACATTCATATCAAAACAATGCTGACCAGTGCCAACTTTTCACTTCATGGGATCTCTGCATTCTGTAGCAGGACATTCAAAGCAGTACTTAGTCACAAAAAAAATTAATGTAAGTGGCACTTTGGTAACTCAGACAAAAGTAGTTCACTTATGCATATAAATATTACATTGACTTCAGCAGAGAGATTATCCTGACTTTCTGTCACTGAAATACGACCTAATGGATATGCTTAACCTGCGTTCTTCATCACACATACACAAAGCACTATCACCTTCTTCAGCTGGGCAAGACAGAAAAACAAGCTGTTGGAATTACAGCAGAAAATCCAAGGCACAAGTGTGTTGAGCCATATCTGGGTAGTGTAAGTCTGGTTGCAAAGCACTGCTGTCACTCTGAGACCCCTGCACTGTTATAGCTTGACATCTGATGAGCCTGTCTCTCAACACCACACCATAAACAGCTCCTCATCATGCTCTACACAGGCTGTCCCTAAAAAAAAACCGGAAACTAAAGCTAACTCTGGAACCAGATGAACCTGAAGAGCCTAGCCCAAGAGCACAAACAGGGGGAACAATATGAATTGCCAGATCTTTTGAATAATACTAAAATTGAAACTGCCTTGGGTACATCCAAGCACAGCTGCAATAGCTAACTTATTAATGTCTTTTCGTTGGCAGCTACATCTAAACAATGTGCCAAAGAAACTTTAACAGCTTCTCGTGTCATAAATGATTCAGCTGAAAGATATACAACCTTGTAAGCCAGGTGGTGAGATGTAAAAGAGGCTGGATCCTGCATCGGATACTATTTGTTTTTTTGTTTTCAGGCTATACAGAGAAGCCCATACCATTGGTTGATGTAAATAACTTCGAAGGGCCTTGAAGGCATGTGTATTAAAATCAGGAAAGGTATTTGTTTCAAACCTGCTTGCAAAACTTTTGTTAAGAATTTCCCCAAAGGATTAAAAGTATCAGACAAGCTCACTGAATATGAGTGAAATGAATAATTTAACTAGGTGTGTTATTAGGCACGTGTGGAAAAGATTCCTTCCAATGTCCACGAAGAGCTTTGAAAACACTACAAAATGCACTATTAAAATTATAATCCTGTCCTGCTTTCAGCACAAAAGTCCAAATAAACGAGTCAAAGGAGGTTTCTGGCATTTTCTCCAGTTAATTTCACCAAAATGACAACGAGACAAAGAAAGGTATAAATGAAGTAACAGCGTCACCACTATTGGAATATATTACTGCGCCTAAACTCTTAACCATTGACAAAATCAAAATGAGAATAATTTGTTCCTGATTGTAATTTTACTTACTATGGCAATGCCTAAGGTCTACTACAGAATAAATGGTAATCCCAAAAGCTAGGCTCTACTAACAGAGAGAAGCAAAAAGACTGTCAAAAAGCCTACAGTCTCAATAGGTAAGACCAACTTATGGTTGAGGAAAAGGATACAGCGCAGCAGAATGCAAGTCTTGTGGCAAATGCCATGCCTAATCCCAAGGTGGAAGAGGTTTTTGTTTGAATTTGCTTTTCATATTTGAGGTTCCTGTGTTTATGTAGGCACAACAAAAGCTAAAGGAAAGGATACACTGAAGTACTGAGGAGTGAGAAGAGGTGCACGTATAAAAAAACTCAGTGAAAAACACTCTATCTTCTCTTTCTGATATTATACTATATTCGGACCTATCTAATATATTCAGTTTTAAACTAGCATTTGAAAAGATCTTCAGCCTTGTGCTAGGTGGCAGCCTATAGCAGCAGTAGGCAAGTACTGTGTTCAGTAGCTAATTTAAACTGCATGCTGAAAGGATAATACATATAAAATAAAAGTAGAGAAGAGGCAAATGGTATTAAGGAGAGAAAAAAAACCACCTAAGTTTCTTTAAAATACCAGTTTTGATGCCATACTCACTCTAGCCTGCCATACTCAGTCTTGACTTACTGCTTTTTCAGTCTTTGTTGAAAGATGTGACCTAACCTTTCCAAGTCCATAGAATATACTAATTTTCCCCTGGGGTACTTTTGATTTGCATTAAGTGAAACAATGCTTACTTTGCTTTCTCTGATGCCTAAATGTGAGTACTGTAACATTTATGAACAGCCATGGAATTTAAAACAAACCAACAGTCTGATCTGAAAGATTTCTTGAACAGAAATACAAACACGACAATGAAAAAATGGGGAACAACAGCCTTGTAACTGTGGAGATGAGCCAATTAATTCACTAGCAGCTTTGAGGAATGGAGCATTCAGCTCAGTGCATTGAAGGAAGTGTTTAAACTCTAGCTCTGTTGATCACCATAGGCCAGACAGTACAACTATGGTGGCAGTAGGTTTCCCCATTTCAGCATGTTAGCTCTACTATCAGCAGTCGCTTATAAGAGGAGGGAGAGGAATAGTGTAGGAGACTCTTGGATGCTATTGTTTAAAAATATTATATGTGATTTGCAGGACATCCAAATAAGACACTGTTTTGCAGTGCCCAACAATGACTCTCTCAGGCCCTCCTTCTTGCCTTCTTGCTTACTATCAATGGTACCTGGCATTATTTTTGAAAGATTTATGCTGCAAATCTTTATGCTGCAAATCTTTTCATGCCTGTTGTAGGTCCTCCCATACCAATCTGGCCATCATTTCTGCAACTTCCACATTCATCCTGGCACACCAGATAACTCAAGATAAGTTACTGGCTAGTCCTTCTTCCTTGGTGGGTAAGTAACACCGAGTTCATGACAGTAGTAAAGTAGCTGGGAAGAAACTAGTCTAGATTTGCTGTCATCTTCTTATTCTTCTCTAAATTAACACAACCCTCACTGTCAAAGGACTGAAAAGGACAATTATAAAAATAATAAGTCACAGACAATGTGACTTTTAAAATCAAGGTGCTCAAAAATTGTACGGTATGAGAAGCAGCGAGGGTCAACATGGCTACTTAACTTTGCTTTCCTATTCTTAATATAATGCAAAATAAAACAGAAATAAGGGGTTTAATCGTGGTTTGGTAACATTTTACTCATACATTTAGTATGCATAATGGTGACAATAATATCTATAATTAAACGGAAGACCAGGTTATTGCTTTATAACTGAACTAGAAGAAAAGTGGCACTATGGAATTTTTTCTTTCTGCTGTTGTTTCCCTGTATTTGGTCACGAGCCTATGCCCGTTAACCTTACTCATGTTGAGTGACAACCATCCATATTTTGGACTCTCTGGGGCACGTTGTCAGAGTGCGTTAGGGCTTGGAAGCAACATGGTGTGGGTTCTCTGTGGCTGCATCCAACCTGTAGTGCAAAGAAGCTCTACAGCATACCATGTCCCAGGGAGGAGGAGGATCACACGGGGACCTTTCCCTGCCCATGTACTTATTCTTTTTCCTCCAGAGCAGACCAAATGACTGCGGAAGTGTTCCCCTGGGTCCTCTTTTCAAACACTGCCTTCATTCAGAAGAAGATGCACAAGGGGGCATTGGAAAACACTCTAAGTTCTATAGATCAGAAAGAATCAGAGCAGCCATTTACGTATTTTACCCATTTCCTACAAATTCTTTTATATTTTCAAGTCTTTTAGTCTTAAAGCAAATACACGCAAGATAGTAAAGATAAGTTTGCCTTGGCTAAGTTTTTACTAAGGTCTTTAGATACTACATTAATAAAATGCATGGTTTGTTTTCCAATGTTATATGCAGGGCAAGAACAGATTTTATAATACATCACAGACATCCTAAATCAATGTCACACATTTAAGTTAATTCAGTTCCTTCTATCAGCACAATATCACTAGCTCTAGGTTGCTTTTATTAGCCATTTCCCTATTTCCCGCTTTTGATCCCCAGGGAAAATTAACAAACCAGTCTGTTTAAACTTTTCTTGAAATATTAGCTCTCCTGTTAACCCAATTGACTCTGAAAACTCATTTGGAAAATAGAAAACATAGCATATGTTTGGATGACTATACACTATTGTAACACGCATGTTAGCTACTCCTTCTGTATTGCTTAAGGGACCAAGAGTACATTTATCTTTTATGGAAAGTTCTACCTAGCATTAGAAGTAGCAAAAAATAAATACACTAAACATCATGTAATTCCCAAGGCAAACGTTAATCAGTTATAAGAAATATTATGATACAGGTATTTCAGCTTTCTTTTCCTTGTGGGACTCATAAGGTAAATAATCTAAGCCATTGGATTGATTATGGAAAACATTAAACTTATGATGTCAAGATATTTATGATTTGTGCAGCCAGATATTAATTTTCCAATACTTTTAACTCATGTGATTAGCTTTTTGCTATCCACATAGAGGTTGAAATGATGGTACCTTTTAAAACTGGATCTTAGCACTTCAGTGAGTAATGTAAAAATGGTATGTTACTGAGGGTTGCATCAGGACCATAACTTTTCCACTGAGCTATAAGGCACCATTTTTCTTAGTTTATGTGAATATTTTAAACATTTTTCTACATAGAGAACATTCCAAAGAGAACATCCGTTGATACTATAGGCATCCAAATATAAATTACTTTTGTCCTAACTATGTACTGAAAATTTCAGTCAGGAAATTCCACTGATGCTAACTAAAGCTTTTTCCCTGATAACATTTTTACAGATTTTGACTTACACTTATTTTCCCATATATTTTTGTGATTTTTCCCAAGGGAAACATTTTATTTGTTTATATTAAAAAAATAATTTTCAATATTTAGAAAGTTTTAGTCTGAAATTTTTAAGCATATGCTACCATGTAAAGCTTTTTTCAGTTATCTTGAAAACTTTCCACCCACATATATTAATCAGCATCAAAACTTCCCAATGTAACACAGGATACATGAATCTAAATAGTAAGATGTTTCAAATAGCATTCAATGAAGAGCAGCTATCCTTAAATGAGATCTATGTAAATATAGTAATTAATTTAATATTTTGATTCGTGCTATGTGCTATAAAATATTGCAGGCATAAAAGTTAGGCACAAATGAAAAATACACAGAGGGGAAAATTTTATTTTCAAAAAAATGCAGCCTTTTTTCTAGATGATACCCTCACATAATGAAAAGTTCTGCAACATTAAATGTTTAATTTGGTTTTGCTCCAAACCAGAAAAAAAACGTTAAAATGTTTTGTAATGCAAAATAGACATCTCTAGCTTTTATCCACTCCACTCATTAACTTTTGTTAAATCAGTGCTATTCATTATGGGTGAGTTTCTTTGTGAAACAGAAAATAAAACTGAAAAGTCCATAACTCCAATCCCCAAGTTGTTCAATTGCTCAATTTTGTGAAGAAGCATTACTTTTTTCTTTTGGTTTTGTTTTTATCTTAGTTTTAGACATCTGGCTGGTCTCTGTTTTTCCAGTGGGCATTTTATTTAATGTTTGGGATTTACAACACTATTTTAGTCATAGAAATCAGACTTCACCAATCATCCAAGTGCCAAGATTAGGTGTGATTGATTCCTATTCAAACATTGTATCTTAACTCATAGCTAATTTTGAAAAAAACTTCTTTTTGTTTTTGTTTCTGGCCACCATTCCCTATTTCCACCCTCCTTCCCTGCACTATCTGAAATAACCATTCTTCCCCCTCTAAGAGGACATTTTGATAAGCATCCACTTCAACAGCTGACTCACTTGTAATGACCTGCACGGGTACATCTTTCTTCATAGAACATTTTCCACCTTTCACTCTCCCAAATGTGATCCAACCTGCATGAGATTTTGTCCCAGGCTCACCATTACATGAAAATTCTATTTGAAATCTGTAAAATGAACATACAGTACAGCCAGAACAGCTCTGTATTTACAGAAGATTAATACATCTAAGGAGGACACCTTTAGTGACAAAAGGTGAAAATGAGTAATTGATTGTCGACAATTTAAGATGAACCTTTTTGAGTAAGTAGAAAATATAAGATTAACCTGCACTAAATTCAGTGAACTAAGAAGTTTGGTTTTACAGCTCTTTAATTTTAATCTTTCATATTGATTTTATAAAACCCAAGACATTTAAATGACATTCACACACTTCCATCTTTGTTTACATGGAAATCTTCATATACAGAAGGACAAATGCACATGAGAATGTATATCTGAAATGCATAACAACATAGATTTTGAGCCTTTCCCTCTTGCAGGAATTGCAAGCAGCAACAGAAAGCAGCATATTAAAGCTTTAATTAAAATAGTGTAGCTTTCAAAGTCAGCATGTATACTTGGAGACTCTATGTACTGTGCTTTATATGCTTACACAAAACCCAAGTTAATAGCAAAGATTTGAATTTTAGGTGTTGACAACATTCAGCAGTGTTACTAAACTCTGAAACTGTGACCCACATTGGTCAAGTGAGGCCAGAGGAAAAAGACATTGAGTAGAAGTACCTTGTTGTGGAGTAATATTTGAAGTCTGTATTTGCTACCTGTCCCACCCACAGAGTTCTAGTTTTCTGAGTGCTGATCAGATTTGCAGAATCCCTTTCTATTGGGCTGCTGGCAGTATTTAAATCCTAATGAAAAATTACTTACAAAAACACAGCATGAACTATAAAAACCCCAAATCTTGGGCAATCACTGCCCTAAAGTTCAATATTATTACTTTAGGCAATATTCTTACCTTATAATAAGGTCTCCTGTTTCATAAGTACAACTAACATACCTGAATTCCTAGACATAAAAGCTTGTGTTCAGCTGTGTTAAACATACATAGTCCAAATGAACCTGCTTAGCAAAAATACTCAGGCTAGTTTGTAAAACAGATTTATCTGTGCTATGATTTAATATTCCACTTCACTCCGCTGCGAACTTTACAAGGATTTTTCTTCCGGTCTGCTGATACAAACCAAGAAATTGTCATTCACCTTTTCCCCACAGGAGACAACTTTAAACAATGACGATTCCATCCTTGCAATTTTCAGATGTATTAAACAGTTTGAATCTATTTAAGACTTTCTGAACTTTAAACAGACAAACAAAAAAAAGCAGGATTAATATGCTTTTCAGAATTTTAAGAATATTGTGCCATAATAGTTATATTAGGAACCATACATACTGTACCACCTTGCCTAATTTTAATTAAATTCTATCATTTTTAAATTCCATACTGACTGGGCCCCAAATGCCCAAGTGCAACATCGGGCTACTTTGTTAATTGGTATATATTTAACTTTATCTCTAAGGTTCCTGTTTCACTATTACCTTAATAACGTCTTTTTACATCTTGCCTTTTTCTCACCTAGCCTTAGCTTTTTTGTTTCCCTGAGTTTGGTCTTATTTTCCTATTATTTCTTCTACTGCATATACTTCATTCATCTGGATTCAGACTGCCTTTTTGACCTCTCATAGTCTTCACACTGATTTTATTCTTGCCATTTAAGAAAAGCAAACCTCTGGCACTGACAGGTTGTTATGTAGCCCACAAACTAAAGATTTTATATTTCTCCATTTTATATTTTGAAGACTTTTAAAATATTTTCCTTTATTTTAAAAAAAAAGCTACAACTACCAAAGTTCAGTTCTTAACGCAATTTTTCTGTCTGCACTACAACTCTTGTTGTCAATGGTATGACCAATGACACACCAGTGTAGCAATTAAGGAGGCAGGTTTTTTTAAAGAATATGTAACACTGCACTAGGCAACAAGTCTGGAGTGGGAAATGTCTGCTTTTGGGTTTTTATTATAATTTTGTGAGTTTGTGGGAGCTTTTAAACAGAAATTCCTTAGTATACCCCTAAGGAAATTAGAGAAACAGTAATAATACAACAGTAGGCAATGTGATTACAATCTACAAATTAAGATGTGATTGCAATTTCTGGTATTTTCCTCTTTACAACAATTTCTTACTTTAAAAACAAAACAAAAAAACTTATTTCAGAACTTCAAGAAACAGTCTTCAGTGTTGTGTTCTGAACTTTTATTTCTGAATTTTTATTATGATCACTGCCTGTCAATTTTTTCTCTCTTTCATAACAAACAAAAGAGCTAATCACCAAAAATAATAGAAAACAAAGCTAAAAACAACCAAAAAAAGCAAATCACACCAGTAAGCAGCAGTTCAGCCCACACAAAGATCATGTAGATTGACAAAATCAGCCAACACTGGAAAGCTGAGCTGCCAAAGGAAAGTCTCAGAACGGAAAAATTTCAAACTGGTACTATTAAATACCCTGTTAAAAAAAAAGAATCTGAAACAAATTCCCAAGCTATGCTGAAAATATAAGCGCCATAAATACTATACCTATGTAAAATTTCACACTGATTAGCTCTAGTTGGCCACTAGTATCAAAGAAAAACAACCCATTTTACAACAAAATACTTATTAAATAATGGTTACTAGGTTTCTTCTTATAAAGACTCCAGGTCTTTACTTCTGTTATAAACATACCTACACAACATATATGAAAGGTCCATTTAATTCATAAGGACTAGACAGACTATAAAGAAGTGTAGAACTTGGCTGAGTGATTGTAATCACTTTGTGAGGCAGAAGTGGATTTGAAGCAGTTGCCTGAAAGCCATACTACAGATGCCAGTTATCAAAATTAATACAAATTATCTAAATATTGAAAAGGTAGATTGACTGTAATGTAGGGGTGAGAGCTATAAGAAACTCATCCTGTGCCTAGATACAGAATGGAACTACCGACATTACTTTTTACTCTTTATGCTGTATGTTAAATATATTTAAGTCATGGAATTCATATTGTTCACCGCAAGTCTAACTACATTTATTTAAGAACAAACTATCCATATGCACTCAATAGCAGCAGTACTGCAAGTTATAACATCAAACCCAGGGCCTGATCCTGTATTAGACATAAAGAAGAAGGAAGGAAAAGTAAAACATACCCATAAATAGTAATCATGTTTTGCTAGGTGCCACTAAAATTAATCCCACAGTTTTTATGGTTTTACTGCTACATGAAAGAAAATTGACCACTGTACATCTGAAATTTACTTTTTGTCACAGAGATTAAAAAATAGAGGTCAAAGATGATGTTCAGCTACCATCCTCCCATAACTGTTTATCAGAATTATCGGATTGAGCCTTTCTACCTTCTAAGGCAGAGAGCTGTGAATAGTCCTTACATTCTGCAGTCCGCCATAAAGAAATCAATGTCTCTTACATACCTCCTATCTTCTGATGATGTCATTCATCAGGCTACTTTAGAGATACTTTTGGACCCACAAATTGCTAGCTGGTTCAAAATTTTCCATAATGAGTTCTCCATCCCTAGTTCAAAGTAAATCCAGTACTCAGGATTAGGGAGGGAATGATTTGACTAGTGTGTGTGCAAGGTAATTATTTTTTTTCTAGAAGTTTAATCTCGACCTTTCAATTTAACATTATTTAGATTAAATCATAAGTATAAATATATGGATATTACAACCTGCCAAACCATGCAGAATATAGCTTTAGCACTGAAAACTCATGCTATACTTCGTTAGTCTTTTAAATGCCTGGATCCATTGTGTGATAATAAAGAGGCTATTTGACATAAAGTAGTGTGTTCAGGGCCTTTATCAGGAGCAACTGAAAAATGATGTGAAAGGATCACAGTGTTCTGCCAAAGGAGAATATGAACACCATGGGTCATGTGGCTATTGCATAATCCTCCGCATTGGCCACATTGAGGGGAATAATGCAAAATTAGTTAAATCTTAGCTTTTGTCTCACCTGAAACCTTGGATTCCCTCATGTCAGCTAATGCACTGTAACATGACATAACCAAAGACACATAAAACTACCTTTTTTCAGCATCACACTGGTGCAGTGAAAGCATTCTGAGCACTACAGCATGGTTCATGTTCAAAAGTGGGGTGAAAAGAGTAGGCATAACCAACTGCCTGCTTATTCTTGAGGCACAATAGGAGGCATACATTTCTTCTGTGATAAAATATCAATGAACCATGTTATTCTGCATGTAGAGTCAGATAAAATACTATAACAACTTTTCAGCAGGTATTCACTGAAACCTAAAGAAGAATTCATTTCAGATAAGCTCACGCTGCTTTTGTGTTCCCTTCCCTTAATCATTAGAGTGATTCTACCTAATTTAAATGGGACATCACAGAAAAACGTTAAGAGTCTTGAATGCTTGTGTACCTGCATGTCACTGTACATGAAAGGAAACTTAAGGGAGGAAAAAATCCTTGCTAATAACCCAACATAGAAGTAAATTGAAAGAATCATGCCAAGATCTGACTTCACAGCAGTAAGACAATGCATCTCATCATTTCATGAGAACAAAATGAGAGAATCTCGAACTCTGCACCCAATTAATATTTTGAAGGGTAGGCAAACTTAGCAGAATTTCTAAGGGAAGAAATACATGGCCCACAAGTGGTAGAGTTTCATTTTAGTCTCCATTTTCATTCTTAAAATCATGTGCCACTTCTTCCTACTATTGCTTTCTGTTTGTGAAAGATTGTTTTATGCAGAGTTACTTAAGTTCTTTTCAATATAAGTATCAGATTCAGTAACAGCTATGATGGTCAATGAGAAATAATATGGGCAGCTCAAAGCAATGCAGAATGGAAAGTACTTGCAATCTGGTCCAGAATTCTTTCAGATACTTTCAGAGAGGTAGGGAGGATGACTGACCAGCAGCATCAGTTTTATGAGAATGTTTGAATATATGTCCTGTTGTTGCCATAGGGTACATCACACATCAGCCTCATGTAAATTGAGAACATACAAAATGAGAAGTCCAAACTCACTAATCGCTTTCAGTAATACTGGCTCCAAGTTTATGAGACTGGCCACTTGTGATGAATTTTAATTGACATTAGTTTGACCATGATCTGGCATCCATTAGTAAAGAACATACCATAGAGAGAAAACAAGCTAGCATATGACTAAAAATTTGCAGAATTTTTTTTACAACCATAATATTAACATTGCTCCAAAATATAACACTTCCCTCAAAGAATTCATCAACATAGAAATAAATCATTTTGCTTAATTGAAACGGCAAATTCTATTTTAATATCAAACTACTTCTCTACAGTCAAGAAAGAGGAAGGATAGGAAACATGAAAAAACAACTTGCTTTCCAACACTGCCACAGTCCAGAATTCTACTGACTTACCTGCTCAGTTACAAATGGAGAATGATCCCCTCATGACTTTAGATGGTGCAACCTCAGTGGAACTGAAAGTGTCCATCAGGTTTACACTGTGGCAGAAATTATGATACTGAACCTGCAAGATGTATGCATTACTTAGGTAAAACATAAAGTTAAGCACAGTATATAAGTCTCTGCTGACTCAAAAGCCAGTTATTCCTTGGCATTCCCAATGCTCCACAGGGACTACAGAATTAGCTGTTCTCATCAGCAACTGTCACTTGTTATAAACAATATGGAGCACATGCAGTTACAAAAGAAAGAACGGACTTCTGTTTTTTCAGATTCTCTCATTGATAAAATTGTCTGTTACAGTATTGAATTATGATAACGTCAAAGAAAGAACATATTCTGATTACAGAGCGAGATTGTATGGCTAGTAGCCACTCTGCCGCCTAATTTTATGAGAGTTAGTTGTTACCTACGTAACAGACACTCAAGTTATTAAGGAGTAGGAGGAGCAGGGCACTCATTGGTGTAGCTACATGCCTTCCAGAATCCAAGGTCACCTTGGTGTTTCCAGCCAGCACTGCAGACTCTAGCATCACTCCACATTATGAACACAATGTAAACACTCAGTTATCTGCCCCCAGTTCCATAAAACACTTGAGCAAGGGCCTAGAACTTCACAGAAATATTATATCTCATAAGCTAAGCATTTATGTATGCACTTGCCAAACCACAGCTGGACCTTCAGACTGAATCTTGGAAGATAATTAATTTCACGCAGTGCGGTTGAGTTGACAGTCTCAGCTGTCCCAGCAAATAATCTCTTTTTTTTTTTTTTCCTTACTTGGTACTTTCCTGAGTAGAACTTCATTTACCTACAGACTAGTTTAATTTAAAGATTTTCTGATTATTATTTTTTTGCACTTATATATGGTAGATAAACCTAGGAGGTAATCCAGAACATAAAACACAATTTTCTTAAAATACTACACAAAACCTGACTAAACATTAGGTGGAAAAAGACATAGATATAATTGATTGTTTTTAAATTACTTTGAGCTTAGTTTTCTCCCATGAAGTCAATTTTGCTATTATCAGATTTACTGTTAACTTCAGTGGCAGCAAGAACATGCTCCTTTATGTATAAGCGATACCAACGAGGTTAGCCAACACAGGACTGCACACAAAAATTGTTGTTGAAGACATTAAATGATGCGGTAGTAACACCATCATATATTGATTTGAGATAAAGAAATTTGCTTGGGAAAAAAAAGCTATCTTAAAAAATGCAATGAAACTAGAAAAGGAGTATGATACGCATTCTAAAACTATGTACTTTGCCATTCAGTTTTCTAAATGTAAGCCCAAATGCTTTGTCTTTGGGCTTAATTTTACCTCCATTCTACCACAGGTAAGTCTTGTGCAAATTTTAGCCTGAGGGTATACTTTTTTTCCTTTGTGTTTAATTCTGTTTGGAGCTGCCTGAGTGGAACTTGTGAAATTCCCAGCATCACAAGAGAGGTTTGTGTTTTCCACTTAACCCCTGAGTTCTAACTTCTGCTCACAAATTGTCTGAGCAATATGCTACATGCAGCATTTTCCACATGCTGATATGGATGTTGGGCTCCATTCAAACGAAAGTGGAACATGTTTATTTAAATATTGGTTCCATTTAGGCATCAATATTTTTGACCATAAAAGCTGTACCTGAATGTCATGGAAAGTGGGGAGGATCTAGACAATACTTCCAACACTGTTTTCAGTAAGAACATAAGATCAACATGAGTAAAAAAACAGACCAACAAAGAACGTGCCAACAATTGTAAGAAGAAAAGATTTAAATTACATGGGTAGATATTTGGCAAAGACTACAGTGGTTTATTTTTATAGACAAAGTAAAAGCCTTATATAAACAGAGGAGGAACTGGATGTACTAGCTTTAAGGCTGTATTCAAAGAACTTACACCTGAAGTTAATATATTTTTAGGACTGATAAAACAAATTAATTTAGAGTGCTCAGTGTGCTAAATCTACTTGGCATGCTCCACAGCTTCCTCTTTGCTGCTGTAAGACTCGCTGCCTATAGCTTTTGGCAGTCCCAACAGAGCTAGCTCTTTCCACTAACAAAATACAAAATGCAAAATTAATAAAAGGACCCTTTGAAACTGACAAAAGTGCCTCAGGCAAACTATCTGCCCAGCAGCTGGTTAAAATTTAATCAGTTATTTTTTTCCAGTCCTGTATATCTTTTGTATGGAGCTCCCTAGACTGAGCGTGGTCAAAGTTTGTTAAAAAGAAATAATACATAAGTCTTTCCCTTTCAGTAAATTAGTTGCAGAGCTAATTTATTTCTGGTTTTTATTGACAAATTAAAGTAATTGTTTTGGTCTCCTCAAAAGCATCTGAAAGATCTATTGACAGATTTTGTTTAAATATAAGAAAATTAACACCTAAAAACTGATTTGGATTATCATAGAATGGTTTGGATTGGAAGGGACCTTAAAGATCACCTAGTTCCAACCCCCCTGCCATGGGCAAGGACACCTTCCACTAGACCAGGTTGCTCAAAGCCCCATCCATCCTGGCCTTGAACACTTCCAGCGAGGGGGCATCCACTGTCTCTCTGGGTAACCCGTTGCAGTGTCTCACCACCCTTATAATAAAGAATTTCTTCCTTATATCTAGTCTGAATCTTCCCTCTTTCAGTTTAAAGCCACTACCCCTTGTCCTAAGAGCTTGTAAAAAGTCCCTCTCCAGCTTTCTTGTAGGCCCCCTTCAGGTACTGGAAGGCCACTATAAGGTCTCCCCGGAGCCTTCTCTTCTCCAGGCTGAACAACCCCAACTCTCTCAGCCTGTCCTCATAGGGGAGGTGCTCCAGCCCTCTGATTATCTTCACACCCCTCCTCTAGACTCACTCCAAGAGGTCCATGTCCTTCTTATGTTGAAACTGTGATGTTTTTTATTGTGTGCTATTACTTTAAACCATAAATACTTTTTGTGGAGGTGTATTTTAGCAGCCATGCTGTTTTTAAGCGCTAATGCTACCTGTTACAGATGAGGAACATAGATTCACTCAGTAGTCACATGCAAAATATAGTGTTGCTCTTCAGTTCATTTAGTTTGCATACTTAAAGACTGTTCCCAAGCATTCAAGTGAAAAGGAGGCATTTTCTTGAACCATAGAATACTTTAAGAGTGTACTTGCGTATCTAGATCAGCTTCCTTTCTAGTATCAGTCTCATCTTTGAAATATTAGGTTAGACCTTCAACAGTAACTACATGCAAAAAGTGTTTTGCATAGTTTAGGTAAACTTTAATTCCAGGAATATATTTCCATGCACTAGAGTAAGCATGTAAAAATTTACTTCTGCTTGAATGTAACTTTCAGCTGCAAAAATTGTAGCAGATGGTATTTTTTTAAGAACTTCCAATAAGCTCTAGCAGTCTATTAGCATATGCTTTGTCATAATGCTCAGGAACTGTAGGCTTAGAAAAGGATTCCATTGTGTTTCATTTATTATGGTCGCACCATCAGAGTGGAAGCTTTCCCAGAACGCTTAAAATAGAGAGACAGGAAGGCTGTTCTGGGAAGCAAATAAGGGAGGATGAGAAGCATGGGTCCAAGCAACTGTATAATCTAAGTGTTTTAAAATTTTATTATTATTTTTGACATCATGATAAAGGACAGCTTTAAAAAGGGGCCTGAAGAATGAAATGAGATGAAAAAATGAGCCTCTGAACCTATGCACCTATTTCCATTGCTTTTAATAGCATCTGTTTTTTTCTTTCTTTTTTTCTTTTTTTTTTTTTTTTAATTTAAATATAGCCTTCATGGGGATATTTAAAATAATTTCTCTTTTGTAAAACTTCCCATATTTCTGCAATATCCACTCTTGATATTTCTGCATTTCCACTGCTATTTTCTACTAGAAGTATTCACTATTTTACACTTATTATGAGACTTTATAGGACTTCAGGGGAGTCTTTTAGGTGACAATAATCTTAAGATACCCACCAAGATTCTTATGAGTCCATGCCTTTATCTAGAAAGAGGATCATCCTTCTATGACTCTCTGAAAAAAATTATTTGTTCTTAATTGTATAGCTATTCTTATGAATCATCTTTCTGATATCACTCATCATGCCAGAGCAGATACTTAGTGTATGCAAGTGTTATTTATTCTCTTAAAACAGGAAGAAAAATCAGGCTCAGGAAGAATCTAAACAATGCACACACATTCTGTAGGCTCTTTCAGGTTATTGCCTTGACATATTGACAGTCACAGTATATAGAGAAGAGAAATTTTTCTTTTGGCCATATTTTTCCGTAGACTTTGAGGATTTTTGTTACATGAATTTAAGTATCAGCAAAAGGATAAACTTTAAAGATTAACTCTGGTTATGAGAGATGGCTTTTAATTCAATGGTACCATCAACACATATAACCAGATGTAGGACATAAGCTACATCTTTTTAATTTGTTTGCTTGAATTATAACTAGAAATCTACCCAAAATATGGATTTCATGGTAATTTTTCTTTGGTATACCACCTGCTGGCAAAGCAAACATGGACTTTTATTAACAATTCATGGTATCATAGTGGTGTCAAGTCATATTTACAGAGCAGAGTAAGGAAGTTTATTGTGACCTATAACTCCAGTGTAAAATGGATTCCATGAAATCTAATGTCCAACAACCTCTTTGTAATTGTGTCATGACGTCCCTCTCTGCCCCAGCAGGCCTCCCTTAATTCACGGGTGCCCACACATAGGTATAAAGTTCAGTCCAAGGATCATCTGCTGCCAGGATCACCTTGTATCTAATAGGCTTTATATATTTGCATTTTGCAAGCCCTCATTTTTCCCAAATTTTCATTTCCAGGAATAAAAAAAAATGTATAAGAATACTCAAGTCTTTCAATCCTGCTGAACAACTTGGTATTCAGTAAATTCATAGTACAGGTAGCTAGCTTATTAAAGTCACCTCACTAGTATATGTTTACCCTAATGTTCTTGCAGTAGTAACTAATAAGTTGGTTCAGTAACACTGTGCTAAGTAAGACACCGCCTCAGGCTCTGCAACAAGCCCAGAAAGCCCAAGGCAGGCCCCAACTACACCTACGCATAAACAGATTCAGTTTCAGGTGGAAATGCTTTCAAGCTATTTACCTTGAGCAGATCATATGTCTTTCCCTAAATAACCAAGATAATATGGCCAATAAAACCTCCAAGCACAGCCTACTTACAGGCAAGGATTTTGACAAATTTTCTTTTTCATAATGTCTATTCTTTATTGATATGGCTCTCTACTTATTTTTAATAAAACCAAATGTCATTAATAATTGCAAATTGCGAAGTTCTCTCTTCGTTCTTTAAATCTAGCAATGTAAAAACAAGCGTATGAATACTAAAGCATTATAAGAAGAGTTAAATAAATCTGCATTTAACTAACAGAAATAAACCAAAACTGCAAACTCTACATTTTAGTTGAATATTCATTGAGATAAATAAATTCCTTTTATCACAATTCTGTTTTGTTTATCCATCTCTCCTGGTATGCTCTGTATTTGTTTATACTGTAATGTTACTCACTCTTCCATTACCATTCTATTATTAATAAAATAAAATGGCATTGCATTACTAGCAAGCATCCACCTATGTAATATATAGCCCCTAATGCTTTCAAAGTCTTGATTATATCTAATTGAGCACAAACTCTGGGCCTTTTGTGCTCCTTACAAATGGATGACCAGAATTCCATACCTTGTTTTTGCTTAGCTCAGGAAATTGGGCTAGCAGCTGTGATATGAACACCTACCTCCACCTGTGCTTAGATTCACAGTCATAGCAGTGCAATGTTATGTATCCTATACATTGGGGGGCTGCTCACAGTAAATTGTTTGTGTGTTTCTGTAGCTCAGTCAGGTATATTCTGTTGGCTTTCTGAGGTTCACCGATTATCCAATTTACAAATAAGCACGATCTAGCCGTAATCATTGTGAAACCAATGCAAGTGTATCAGCTTCCACATGCATGTATCTTTATAAATGACTGAAAAGAGATGTGAAACATTTACAGGCAGCAATGACAAGGACAAGAGTCCGATTCAGGCAGAAGTGCAAAGTAGACCGTCTTATTCAAATCCATCAATAGTGGACCTACAGTTGGGATTGTAGTTTCTACCTATTTCTTATAGCTTATGAACTCTGGAATTCCTCATGAAGCTCAACAGTTCCACAAGAAAATTATGGGACAATCATAAACAAGCAATGCATAAGAACCAAGGGACATATTTAAGGTAAATATCAGATGTACATATATATATATACACACACACAAGGTTACTTTAGGGTAAATACAAGATCAAGTACAGTTATTTTTACATTCTTTGACATCTCATGAAATCCACAGCCTAAAAGTGGTCTTATCAGTATACAGAAAGGAAAGCTGGATAAATTACTCGTAGGAGACAACAAAAGGCACATCCTCCTGATAGACCAGCATTTGGAATATTCATCTGATATGCAAAGTATCCTGGTTCAAATGCCTTTTCAGGTTCTGAGGACACTTGTCTGGATAGCCATTAGGAGATGAAAGAAATAAGTTCATTTCCCTCTCTCTATAATTATGTGAAGTATAACAAGTTACAAAGCAGTGAATGAGAGAATTCCCAAATAGAAAATCCTTTTTCAGATTATCTGCTAGCACAAAATCTTGCATGGGGAGTGCTCTTCAGATAAAAGGGAAGAGCCATCATGTTCCTCTCAGATTTGCACTGTGCAAGCCCCAGGTCAGTATGAGTCCTGAATAAATCCTTACCTTAATTGGACCCCTCAGGAAAGACAGGTAGAGGATCACTTTACTGTGAATTGTAATAGGATCTGCGAAAAGATCTATAAGAGATGTTGGCAGTCTTTATGTGTTCTTGATGGCCCACAGAGACCTAACTAACTATTGCAGTTCAGCATTCTATGCTTTTACCAAAGAATGCCTTACCTGCCAAATTGCCTTCCCTATTGCACTCTTAGACTGTCCAGCACTTTGTGGATTCCTTTTTTTTTTTAGTGCTGTTAGCACTTAGGACATGCCTAAGGGGATTGTAACTTTGCCTGAAAAATACCTTTACAGACTTAACTATCTGTTCAGAAATCTCAAGAGTTAGATAAGTTTTAGCATCACCCAAAACCAGACATGTGAGGGAGAGGAAATACCTATGTTGTGGTTCCAAGGATTTACTCTCTGATTTCACCACTACAGTAACCAGTGCATCTATCATGCATCTATCATGTGAACTCTTTCGTTCTTGCCACAGAAAATGTATTCCTTGATTCTTGTATGATACGAGCAGGGCTGCTAAAATGAGCTGCAGCGAAAAGAGCAGAGCAAGACCAAAGTTTCATCTCTATGAGTAACAAGAATTTAAACCTGTATGAGTACTTCTAACTGATAAGAGGAAGATAATGAAGAAGACATCAGATATTCTGCTCAGAAGTACCCAAACACATTCATCCTCTAAAAGTCCTTTCCATTCTCTTTCTTTTACAAAATGAAATCCTAATTTGGGTGGGCAGAAAGTCTCTCCGTGCTGGTAAGTAACCTCTCTCTCTTCTGGGCTCCAGAAGAATCTATTCCTATAGTATAAATTCTACCTGAGCCTCTTTAGATATTTTCCTTGCTTTCCAGCATGAATGAGGCAGAAAAAATCCAGAGTTATACGTAGATACCATTGGAAGGACAGGGAAGGGACTTTGTGCTATGTATGAGAATCTAAACAGGACTCCCACTTCTGTTTATTATTGAAGAGCTGCCACTCTGAAAAAAAACGTGGGCAACCTTCCAAAATAACCAATCCTCAATAATTATTTAGCACTCATTGATCTCCGCCTTTAAACTATTAAAAAATATCTACATGAAAACTCAAGTAAATAGTAGTAGACATATTAGCCAAATAGCACTAAGTACTTTTATATAAATAGTAGAGTAACTGAGGTGCATATCAAGACAGTAAAAAAAGCTCAGTTTTACCCACTATCCCTATCCATTTTATTCTTTATCCAAGGTCATCAGGCCTGGGAGGTAAAAGATACAATATTCATCTAAGAGTTGAATAGACTGAGAAAAATATTATTAAAATGCTTAAAAGTGTACCGATAGCCTTGATGACTGAATTATTCTGCACTATACAAGAAAGGTTTAAAACCTGGTGGTAAACCTTCTCTCAGATCACTAGGTTCAATGATAAGATAATTAAGATAAAGAGTGTCAGGTTACCAAGCACAATTAATCTGATCTGTGATTAATTTAAGGAAGGTGGAGATTTGAGAGACAGAGATGAAATATACTAAATGAGTGTCTGATTAGGAAGAAAATATGTAATAAAGTACTTTTGAAGAATAAGAATATAACTAAAGACAAAATATAGGTATGTTGTGCTGGAAGTAAGTTATATATGCCGGAGGGTCAATTACAAGTTAGATCAAAACTGAAAGCTCAAATCTGAACTATTCAGGTCTCTGGAGAGTGCAAGGAGCACAGGCTCAGACTCAGTCTACAATCCTGAATTCAGTAATCCACTACTTGTTCCAAGTACCTTACACATTGGTAACGGAATACCCTCAAATCAGAGGGATGGTTTTCCTATGCACTTTTACAAAACCAGCTAGTAAAAAGGGAGAAATCCTCACATCCTTGCCATCTGTGAATTTTTATAAAAATTCAGTTCTCATTTACAGAGGGTCAGATTCTATCACCATTAATATAGAGAGAGTGGAAACTGTTTTCTCAGTAATGCTATTAAAAGTAGGAGGGATGTGTAAGAGGCAGCAGTCACTTTTGATTCAAGTGACAAAAACTGAAATTAAGAGAGGAGAGAATTTTAGGCTGTCATTAACCATCACCTTTAATTAAGGAGATTCTGTAAAGATATGTCTAAAGTCAGTTCTTAAGTTAAATACTTTGCAAATCCTATTGATTCCTGTGAACAAACCTACTATATAAAAAAGACATTATATGTTACTGAGTTACAGAATCATACATCCTGTTTGGTATTTTATTTGGGTTTCATATTGTATGTATAAATAGCTGAGACACATGTATTAATATATCAGCTAAAATTAGTAATACAGTAATTTAAGTGCAGGGAGCATTAAAATAAAAATCAAAGAATATAAAATAGCCTTAATCTTTATACTGTAGCAGCTTTATCCATGCTTGTCTCAGTAGACACTGTGACATCGCCTAAGAGTGGTATATAGTACACATAGCAAACTACTGGAGCTTTTATTTTGCCAGAAACCATAGACATTTGTTTTTATTACCATATCTGAGGTATACTAACTTTGTGCCTGTAGTGTGAAAAAGACAGGTATTTAAGTAACCATCTAAAAGTATAATTATGGATGATTTGCATATCTTTCATGGTTCTCTTTTGTAAAAGGATGCAGCAACAGTGATTGTATGACTTTCTACACATTTCCCACCTCCATTTTCTGATACTAGGTTTTAAATTATCAAATTGAAAGTGGACATGTGGGTCTATCAATTATATTCAGAGAAAAAAAAAAAGAGGGGGTCAGGGCTCTTGAGTTCTATGTATAGTTTATATCCAACTAACATTTCTGAAAAAGTTTCATTCACAAAGGTTCCACTTCTGTAAATTTACGGGCAAAAATACTTTCTTCCCATTGTTCCTCCAAATTCCACTAATTCCCCACTTCTGAACCCATGTCCTGCCCCCTAAATTAATTTGGTCTACTATCACCCCTTGACTAAGCCATAACACTCTCTGAACTACAGACGGAGGTAGGTAGGCAGCACAGTGGCCTTACCAGATTCCTGACTTCTGGCCCACTCTGTTGTGTTTGCTGGAAAACCTATGTTTACAAAAACAACCTGAATCTACTTCCACAGGTAGCCAGCTGTCAGGATGAATCATTTTCCTTTCAAGAATAAAGTCCAAAATCAATGTCTAGGCATTGGGAAAGGCTACAGGACTTTTAGCTGTGGGACATGTTCAGCTGTGGTTTTGAATGAGTATGATGTATATGGTAGTTTGGAGCTAAGAAAGCAAGCATTTGAGGCCACACAGATGGAGTTTTAGAAAATGCCTAATATTTTCAACATCAGCTCAGCAATCACTTGAGAGAAAAATCCATATGAAATTCTTCAAATGCATTATATCATTATCAGACCATTATACTGGCTGACAGTGCAAGATCAACAATTTTCCTGTCTGAAAACAGAAAACATTGTAAATGTTCTCCCTAGGACTCCAGATCTTTTTCAGATACTGACTTCAGTACATCTTATCACTGAAAGACTCTGAAAGGGAAAAGGATTTGTACCAGCTGTGCTTTGAGCTTTGTGAAAAAGGTTTTGAGACATAATGACATCTGTAGAGGGAAGAACGCAAAAGTGCCCCTATAGTTTGCGTCTGAACCAACAAACTTTACATGGCAGGATTTGGAAATCAGTGATCTCTTGGGAAATTAAGTGTAGATATTAACCCATAAATCAGAGGTGTTTATAAAGCTTTAATTGGAATTGTTTTAATGCAAAAATGATGTTTGGGGCAAAATTATTTTAATGATATACAATTGCCTATGGAAAAACTGTGAGCTAAGAGGGTTTGGGGCTTGGGGGGGTGGGTATGTTCCATGATGAAAATTTACATAAATATTTTAACTTTTAAAAATCAAATTTCAAAATGAACACATTGGTTGCAGAAATTAAAGAAATTAAAGAAAATTGTTTTGTTCTGGAGTTGAATGATAGCAAATTTCAAAATAAAAACAATGTCACTAGAAAGTATAAGTCAGAAACTAGAGTAATTTGAAAGCTACTGAGATGGGGTTGGTATAAGAATTTGAAATTGAAAATATCAGTACACGTATTTCTCAAAACTGACTTTAACTTCTCCGTTCCTTTTGGGTTTTTTGATTGCTTTTTGTTGTTGTTTTTTCATTTTTGTTCTACTCCAACAGACTGAGCCAGTATTATTCACTGGAATCCACTAGTTGCCTAATGTGAGTAGCTTACAAACCTTTTCATGATTTCTACAGCACACATTAGAGCTTCTGAGAACTTTGTTTGTATGCAATTTAGAAGTTTTATTTTTCTCAGCAAGATTAAAAGTTATTAGTTCAAACAGGTGTGCAATATTCTTCTGACTTAATTCATTTCTTCATTACTCTTTCATTCGAGATGCCTATCAAAATCTAGATTGGAGATAAAATTACAAAATGGAACAGAGTGTATGTAGATGTTAGAGGATCTGATTGACCACTTACAGATTTTCATGGCTAGATATTTATTTTGCTTACCTGGTTCATGTTGCTCTCCAGCATAAGAACGTAACTGACTTAAAAACAAAACCTCACCTTTCTGATTACAGAGCTTAAGACAGTCACAAATACATTAGCCTGGGGAAGCATTATCATGTCATAGATGAGGCTTCAGAGGCAAGAATATCGCAAAAATCTTTCCTGTGGATGGATATTCTCCTTATTGCCTATCAAATAATGAACAGGGAAGACTAAAGGTGATCTCAACTTGAATTAGGTATCAAAAACCTACTATGTTATTTTTCTTTTGCTTCTACTGCTGAGATCCCTGGCACTAAAAAACACAGAGTTTTAAATTAGGAAACTATCTTGTCAACAGAGGAATCACAGACCCCATAGGTATACTTACTGACAACTGCCCTAACAAACTATGGCTTTTATTTCTCTCAAAGGTGATAAATTAACGAGCACAATTCAAATACATCAGTCAGAAGTTTTAAATACACTGTATGAGAGATTTTTAAAGAAAGGGACATTGTTGTAGTGCACACACAAAGATTTTTCTAATCTCCTTATGCATTCTTCCATTGATGGGATTACAGGCCAGTTCTAACAGCACCATGAGATGAAAGCAGTTGATCACAGTAAGTTACAAAACAGAAGGCTCTGCGTCCACTTAAAATTAGTGGTGTGTAAGAATGGTTATCAGAAATAATCTAGCCTTCCTCCTGACCACCACAAGACCACCACATCTTAGTTGAACACAGGTAGCTGCCTGTCTAAATGAGGCAGGTCAACACATGCTCTACTCAAACTCAAGGGCATCTCCAGGAGTTGACCACCCACACATATGCACCTAAACATACTTATGTTTGAGTGAAAAGGTGAAAGCACCATTTGAAAACTCATTTTGTCTTCCAATTTAGACTAGCTATGCCCCAACAGTGATGACTGAAATTCTGAAACAGGTTTGGAAGCATAATCCTCCACCTGTATCAGCTTCCATTTTGGAAAGCATACAGCTACCGTGGCTGTGCTGTGCAGATCTAAGTATATTTTGACTAATAGAAAAAAAAAAAATCTGGAAATCTCAAAGCTCAAGAAAATCTTGTCTCCTTGACTTGCATCTTTTATGACTTCAAAATGAGTAGCTTGTGGTTATTGAAAGGTTGGCCCCATTTCACCCAAAATATTACAAATATTTAATGAATCCTATGAAAAGGAACGAGTTTGTTAAATGCAGAATCAGGAGGAGATCAGTGATATGCAGCTTGTGGCAATACCTTCTCTGATAGGACTGGAGCTACAATAAAAGGCTTCTGTCCACAGTCTAAGCTAATGTTACTAAGGGTAAGGAAGGGCATGTAAACTAATTATGTTTCACTCAGCTTTTTAAAAATCAGGCACCTATTTTACAGACAATTATACTGAGGTACAGTAATAACTGTCAAGTGTGGCAGAGAAGGATATATTAATAGCAGAGATGAGAATATAGCAGAAGTTTAGTCACATGTGCTTGTGCAGATTTCTGAAGAAGTGAGTTCTGACGGGTAATACCTGAAGACTTTACTCTGGACTTGTCCCCATAAACTGGATGATTGACTGATAATTTAGAAAGGCAGAAAACAAATAAGAATGTACATGGAACTGTACTTGGACCAAATAAGGAACAACACAGTGGATATGCCACGCTTTCCAAGTAAAACAGCAAGTGGCTATAACCTTCAGTACTATGGCTGTGATATTTTAAAGTTTTTTTTTGTCCTAAAAATAAAATCTCATCTCCTCTGATCAAAACAAGTATATGTTTTATATTGTATATACACATTTACAATATTTAAAACATAATTATATTTATATTAAAGAAGGCACTTTACTAAATGTAAGCATCATTTTTAATAGATCTCAGTGATTTGTAAACCTCAGTTTCACTATGGATACTTTCCTATGGGATCTCTTGTTTTTCCTCTAGTCTTTGAATCTTTTAAAGCTTCTCTCATTATTTTTGTTGTCTGAAGTTGGGCAATAATGTTACTGTGA
Source organism: Nipponia nippon (assembly GCF_047370975.1). Taxonomy (NCBI): domain Eukaryota; kingdom Metazoa; phylum Chordata; class Aves; order Pelecaniformes; family Threskiornithidae; genus Nipponia; species Nipponia nippon. The sequence continues at coordinate 14,657,795 of NW_028262291.1, read as the reverse complement.
TTAATTAAGCAAAAAGACATGGAAATGGGGGTGTGGTAATCATCAGATAATAAAGCCCTCTGGGTCTCGCAATGCACGAGGTGCAGCCAGGACCCTTTATCCCCAGAGGTCTGATTATCTCCAGGAAAACTACACCTCCCTGTACTTGCTGTATGGCTATTATGAAATATCTTTACATTTTATAGATAAAGTAAATTACTTTAATCACTGAAAATTGCCAGTGTTGTGAGGTTTCAGCTGTGAGGTTCACAGAGCTTAATCTGCCCATTTCAAGTCTGAAATAACCAATAATTGTTCTAATAAAAGCAGCAGTAAATCATTATTTAAATGCTGGGATCATCCCCTCAGAGTGGCAAAGGCACCTTCTGTATGTTTGATGACATGGGGTGCTCATTTAACCATAACCCTGGAAGTGCAAGCCATAAGGGAAATACTTTACCAGGGCTATTTAGTGTGTGTGTAATCAGTGTTTTGTTAGAGCATCAAATTATTTTCTGTCATTCTGCAAAGTCCTAGGTCAGCAAACAATAACATCTGTCCAACATCTGAAAATCTCTTCAGAAAAATTCCAAATGTCTTTAATTTGTCACACTTCCAATCAGGCATTTTTCAGAAAATCTTCAGTGACTTTTGTTCAAAGACAAAATACATTTTCCCATTCCTAAATCATTGGAACGCACAAGAAACATGTTTACTAATTGCAAATATGACTGGGATGTCAGTGACAACTCTATCCTGCCCTCCACATGCTCTGGAATTGTGAACACAGGGCTCTGGCAGAAGCCACGGTCAATCAAAACACGTATTAGTCTTACCGCTGTGAGCCCTGGAACCATGATATTCTCACGTTTCCCTTCCATGGATGAGCACAGAACTGGAAATTCCAGACTTACATCACAGCTGATGCAAGAGTCACTGACTGACAAAAATATCACCTTCTGGAGCGTTCCTTTCAGGAAAGGTATTTCCGGAAACGAAAACTAGTTACAGTGATATTTATTATCTTATCCTTACCTGTCCTATTACAGTAATGTATTTAAAATACATTAACTATTTGCAAAGATTTGCAAGCAGTTACACAGGACTATGGATTTTCAGCAACCTGCTTCCTAGAGGCTTTTAGTGAACATACTACAAGAAAGACACTATAGGATACAGACATGTAACAAACAAGCAATCTTGATTATATGAGTATTCAGAAAGACAATCTATGTCTGAACTGTGTAAACAGATGAATTAAAAACACTCCAAGGTCTTTTTGTAGTGCAATGTTCACAGACACGAGAGCTGAAGACTAATCTCCCAAGAAAGCAACTCGTTATATTTATCAGACTAACGTATGACACAGTTTCAACTGGCAGAAAGTTTACCTAGTAACAGAAAAACAATATCCTTAGGAGAGGTGAAAAAACAGAACGAGGAGGCAGAGGAATATGGATATTCTATTTTTTTAAAGAAATGTTAAAAAGTTGTTACATTTCTCATGACAGGAAAATAATTTTATTTCAGAAGGAAAGAGTGTGCTATCAGTAATTCTCAGGAGAAATCTGAGATTATTGTGCCAGAGGCAATTAACCCTGAGTAATAAAAACTTCTAGGAGCCTCAAATGACAACCTGATAGAAGAGCAGATATTTTCAAGGGGAAATAGTGACTTGCAAACAAGATATCTTTTGCTTCTGTTCTGGCTTTCAACCCAAGCTTTTAAGCTTCCTGAAGTAGTTTGTTTACCAAGGTGACTAATGAGAAGAATTAATCAAAAGAGTTTTCACAGGAGAAATATGACCAGTAACGTGAGCAAGAATTGTATGACACAGAAGACCAATGTCATCTGCTTCTGGAAGAATTCCAAATTGAAAGATTGAATTTGGTTACAAGTTAGAGCATAGGAGATGAGGAGGAATGCTCTGTGGAAAGGTGCACTTAGCAAAACTAATTGGTAAAAAACCAAATGAGAATATCAGTCTTAGCAATGAAGATGAGATAAAGTTTAAGGCTAGACTTGTTCACTCCTTAAGTCATACAAAGAACAAACTGGTGAAATCAGTGAAAGGACTGATGTCAAAAAATCATATGAAAATGAGAAAGTGGGAAAGATTCTGTATCCTGATCGCTAATTCGTTAGTGTTGAAAATATATTGCCTTTTTGAGATTCAATGGTACATGTTAAAATCTCAGTAGTAGCAGAAGAGTTGTATGCTTTGGTGAACAGCAAAGTATTAAACATGAGGAGAAGGGAGGGAAGGCAGTGTTCACCAGAGAATACAATCCTGAGGAGTGCAGGTCAATACCTATATCAGAACAACTCAAAATAATCAGAAGGGTGGAGGGACATACTGAAATTTGCTTCCTACATGATTTATGTACAATTGCTATGGTGGACGTAGTCCAAGGGAAGGTGTACTAAGGGAATCAGCTCACTGCCTTCCTTCCATGCAGAAAGTAACATTCTTTGAAGCTACAAATGGAAAGGAAATTTGTAGCTGAATAATCCTCAGACTACAGGACACTAAATAAAAGAAATGAGACTGATTCTCAGTGGTTGGCAGGTGTCAGTATCCCACTGAAAAGCAATAGAGCCAGGAAGAATTTTCCAATGTTTTCCTGAAACATTTCTATGAACGTGTTAGTTTTCTCAAGATAAAAAATTAAATGTGATACTTCCTACAAATGACTATTTTTTAAATTTTTGGTTGAAGTAGTTTGTATGAAGGTTTTTCTATTTGTATCAAAATAGTCAAAGCGCTACATTCCAGGTTTCTATATTTAAACATCGAAATTATAAGTAGTAAAGCAAAAGCATATCAAAATATTCTATTCTGCAAATGTTGAAACACTTCCTTAGCTTTTTTCTTCTTTGGGGGCAGAAAGGTAGTTTGCTTGTGGGGTGTGTGTCCATATGCACCAAACCTGAAATGTCATTAAAAATACCATATACTCAAAACAGATTTTGCCGTTAATGCCAGTGGAATCACCATTTCAAATAACAAAAACATGAAATTGAAATCTTCTGGAAAGCTTAAGTCCCATCTGAAAGAAGTAATAAGAAATAATTTTACTAATTTAAGAGAAGATAGTCCTGGTCATCTTCAATACATCCAAAATAGACAAGAATTATTATACAAAAAAAATACTATTCCTGCAATACTAAGTACAGATTTTGTACTTAATCTGTCACAAACTTTACTGAGATTAAACTCTACTAAAGTTCAAGTTTATTCACCAAACTGGAAGAACTCTCATGTCCCACATATCTCCTATGGCGTTCTTCATATATCTAACTGGAGAAGAACCATAATGAACTTTTTATAACACTAATGAAGCTCATAAAATTCAAAACATTTCCAAATGAAACAAAGTAGCTCCAAAATTTCTAGCTACACAGAGTTTAGCTGATGTATCTCACTGGTTAATGCAATTTCAAAGACTAACTTGTGTCTTAGAAAGATGAAGTGAACTAAAAATAACAAAACAACTATTCTGAGAATACAAATGCTAGGCAGGTTCTTAGGAGCTGTCATTGAAATAATGCTTAGTGAATTTTAGGGCAGGAATCAATTAAAGTTTTGTTTAGGTATGTCTTTTACAAAAAGTGTACAATTCTCTCAGAAGTTACCTATACCAGAACTATACTTTATATGGTACATTATGCATTCAGTAATTTTCTCATGCAAAGGAAGTAAAAGCATGAAGTTATATTCACCACACTTCAGTATTTCTTAAGGTAATTCTCTTGTGAACAGACAATTAAAGCCAAATTTAACAAAAATTTGGAAAATACACTAAAGAGAGCAATTGGAAACTGGCATATTGCACGGAGTAATTCTTAACAAATATATAAAAGCCTTTCTCATACTTTTTTTGCTATGATTGAACACAGCAGAATCAAAGCTGTTCCTAAGTATGTTGGTAAGTATGTTCTGCTACTCAGTACCAGAGCTTAAAGCTCACGTACAGTTGAGAAAAGCTTCCAAACACTTCCAGACACATGGTATACGTAAAGTTAAAAAACTAAGAGCAGACAGAGCCTTGATTATCTAGAAATGGAAATATTGCAATGGTTGACCCCAGAGAACCCCAGGGTCCCAGCATTGCAGCTTGTTCACGATAAGCATCCTAGGACAGCTCATAGGAGTAGCCCTCTTCCTTGCCTATGGTTAGTGAGAAGAATGGAAATGTTTAGTTTTAATAATTATGTTAGAAAAGGATTCATGTAGATAGTGGGTACCAGGTAAACTCCTAGCCTAATACAGAAACTGAACTCATGTAACATTCATGCAGAAATATTTTACGTAGCTACAGTAAATATGATCAAAGCCATTAATTGTAAAACAGGCTGAAGCTTCTTGTGAAGAATTTTGGGTAATAAGCAAATATGAAAGCCAACTTGGGGGCTTACCTAAAAGGGTGAACAGCCTTTGAGGTACCAAACTTAAAGGCTCTTGTGCTTCAAAATCTATAATATTTAGAAATGAAACAGAGAGCTTTGAAGGCGTGAAAATCCTGAGGCTTCAAGAATGTCTTATTTAGGCTGAAGAATATGTTGCATAAAATGGGAAAGGGCATTATGAAGACAGCCTAACAAGGGAACACTGAGTAATGTCTTAACATGCTTTTTGTTCAAACTTTATAGAAAATTAGACTAATAATAATGCATGAGTTCCTTTTTGTTAAGGTAATTCACTCACCCACCCCCTCACTTATTTTGCTTTAGAAAGTATTCTACTTTTATATAGAAAATTAGATTTTTCACTTTTATTCAACGTGGCTATAGCAGACAGAGCCCTCAAATATGCTTAGATAAAGCCACTTTTATTGAGCTATATAGAGCAGTTGTTAGTGTGGGTATTCTTGTACTTATTGCAAAAAGCAGACAATCTAAAGAGAATCACAACTAAATTATATAATTATTTTTACAGGTAGAATCATCTGTACTTAAATAAACGTGTACCAGGGAAAGCTAACAGTTCTTTAAAATCTCCAGTTGCATTCCTTCCTTTAGGAAAATTGTTATTTACCTGCTTACTTATCTGTACAGTCAGATTTTTTTTTTTTTCCCTGAATGGAGACATTTTTCTACAACATAAGCTGATTTCCTCTTGTCCTTCACCTGACAGATACAGAGAGCAATTCAGCATGTTCCTGATAACTGTTTAGACACTGAAAGACCACTGCCAAGATCCCTCCTCTTTTCAACAGCAGAAAATAAATTCAATTCTTTCAGCTGTTTTCTTAAGCTTTAAATTCTCAAACTAGACTGTGTTTTATGAAAAGACTCAAAACAGGTAAATATAGTATAAATTAATATGTCCTTAATGAAGCTATATATACTTTTTGTCAAAGGACTTATTACTTTGTCATTAAAGTCACTGTGAACTTTTTCATTGTCTTCACTAGGAATACCATTAATCTAAAGAGAGAAAACAGAGTGCAAAACCAGCATGATAATTACGAATAATAGCACCGGGGAAAATTCTGGCCAAATACTTTTTTGCAAGACACACCCATTCCTTAACTTCAGAGAGAAGTTGCATGTGGGAGATAAGCAGGGTTTGACCGTAAAAGAACTCCCTAATGATGTACACTAATATTTTAAGAGGTTGTTATCTGGCACACAGGCAATATTAATAAAAAAAAAACATAATTCCATTTTCCTTTGCTTGTAATTAATATTTTCATTGCTAAAGCTCTCACAAATTGAGACAGCCAGCAACAAGAATCATTTTCTGTAGATTATAAAAGTTAATTTCCAACACATTATGTATATCATTCTTTAAATGCCATATCCAAATGCATTTTTTGTGACTGATCTTAATTTTGCATATGCTTTTAAAGTTGTATTCATTAAAAAGTAATCTCAGTAAATTGACGTCAGGACCGTGTTTCATTTCGTCAATCAAATTCCTGAAACCTTTTGAGACAATTTCTTGCACATCGCTAGCTGTACCTGGGAAATGATTGTTTCACTCTCGCTTGAACTACACCCTGAACATCAAAAAAATATTAGGAACTTACTAAGGAGAGGTCCTTCACTTAAAGTAAAAATGGAGAATGCTACAATACTGCACTGAGTTTTCTAAGCTGCCTTCCCTGAAGCCTGAGTTCAAGGTGAGCCTCTTCACCAGCTGGACAGAGCCACAACAGTCGACACCTGGTGACACAGCCAGGTTTTCAGGGTGGTTCTTTGTGAGGTACTGAAGTGACTGACCTTCTCTGCATATACATAAACATTTCTAATTCATTTCTGATTTCAAATTAGACAGAAAATTCAATGAAGAGCAGGTTTTGCTTTAATTTACTGTGAATTTCATAATGTAATAACATCAGAGGAGTTAATGTACAGCTCTATTAATTGAAAGTAGAGCTCCAGGGGTTGATGGAGCTCTTTGGTTCTTTTCCTCATTTCTCTGTAGAGAATGAACTCTGAATTTTATATTTTCAGCTCCTGTAGATTTGTGAGACAAAACATTTTTTCCTCATTCTCGCCACAACGTGATTAGGGAAAAAAGTGGGGGTTTTGGCTGGCTTACTCCTTCTCTTTTTTTTACATATACTGACTCAGATCAGCTAGTCAGTCTGAATACTCTTACAGTATCACAGCTTTCAGGCTGATAGTTATGTTGATTTTAATACTTCCTTCTGGCTAATAAAGAAAATTGGGAAATAAAGTACTCCTATAAAATGTGTATCTGAGCAGTTGGTTTTGTGGAGAGATATTAAAAAACGATATGTTGGAGAAAGAAAAAAGACAAAACTGAATCAGATTTCAAACAGTTTCCCATCAAGATTCAGAGGAATCCAGGCAATTTTTTCTAGATAGATCCACTGTCTATTGAAATCAATTGAGACGCTAAAGGACATTTTCCTCACCTAGTGTTGTATCAACTGGTAACTGAAGAGAGATAATAAACAGTAATTCTTTCTTCTACCCAACACAATAATACATAAGAACAAATAGGACTAAGGAGCACCGTATTCCCTTTCACATATCATAAAGGCAAATCATCTGAGGTTCACTAAGATACATGAGTGTACACCAGGTACCCCTGAGTACACATCACTGCTGTACTCAGGTAGGAAGTATTTTGTACAGCTGTCCTTCACACTTTCACATGTAAATAAGTATAAATGTAGGTCTTGCTGGAAAAAAAGAACAAGCCTGGAATAAATAGCAAAGTACCTAACATAACACATCCCAGTCTTAATTGCACTGTGACAAATTCTTAATGACTGTGATCAGAATATAGCCTACCGTACTCCCAGACCAGCTAATCTAACTGTGAAAGATGAACAATACCGAAACAGGCACTCCACAGCCTCAAACTGACTCTATATCCCATTCTCTCTTTACACATCCTTCCCAATACTTTCTACTTCTAGGTATAAAATCCAGCAACAGAACTGCAGGCAGAACTCTTCTCCTAGGAAATACCTCATGTCATCCACAGGTAGAGCCAGATAGAAGATACCAGCCTTTGAAATCCTGGACTAACATCTGCTCAAGGCTTATGATCCATAATAAAACTGCAACTACAATTTAGATGACTGGCAGCCCAGTCTAAAAGTCAAATGGAAGTATGGGTAAGGCTCCTGTAACAGCAAATTGAGACCTTTAGCAGCAATGAAGCAATATAAATTTCTAAAAAAAGACAGATACAAAGTAGAATCAAGTTTTAGTGTATTTTGTTAAGGGGCATGCCCAGCAAAGGAAAGCAGCTCTGCTTATAAATTTTCTTCAAGCTTAACGCGGGTTTCTTTTGTGTTAAATGTATTGCTTAATGTTGAAATTAAGATGTTGCTTAATTCAGGTAAGGAATTCAGTTTCTCTGTTTTGAAAAATCACACAGACTAAACCATTTCTCATCACCCTGCAAATACACAGACACACTCCCCCACATATGTTTTACATACACAAATGTATGTAAATTTATATAGAAACCCAGAATTTGCATACAATCTGTCCATTTTTCTGCATTTCCTCTAAGTGCAGAGGAGGGTCATGAAAGCTGGCTGCTAAAATCTTTGCCTACCTTACAAGCAGAAGAGAAAGAGGCCTAAAGAAAGAGGTAAGCAACATACTGGCCATTGGGTAAAATTAAGGTACTTCACTCCTGTATTCCTGGTTTGGTATGAAAGTCCTATAGTCACAAAATGCTGTAGCAGTTTTCCAGAGGATTACCTGGCCTCATCTAAATCACAGGAGAATCTAAGAAGTCATTGGGACTTTCTGGTTTGGACTCTATGTTTTGTTTCTTCATTTTATTAAATGTCACGTTCTGGGACAAGCACTGTAACATCCTGAGAAAGTTTAGCAAATTTTAATTTTCCTCCAAGAAGGAAAGCATTAAACTCTACCTACATACCTAGCTACATATTGTACCAAAGATAGGAGGATTTCCTGAGGAATCATATGACTGAGGTAGAAAAAGAATCCTCTAAAATTAGATTTGTTGTCTGTTAACACCATGTTTTATATTCAATTTTCTTTTGTCACATTCCAAGAAAGCAATTATTTTTGCATGTACAGACACAATGCTCTTTCTGAAGGGCATGGTTTCATATCTTTGTCCATCCCTTTTGATTTATTGCCTCAGTGTCAAACTAAGATGGCTGTGCCAGCATTTTGAGACTCAAAAAGGGTATTTGCTCCACAGAATGCGAATGTTAGTTCAAAGAAAACCTTTGCTTGCATTTATGCTTTCAGAAAGCAGATTTAAAAAAAAAAAAATCTTAGAAACCTGTTTAAAATTTGAAGAATGTAGATGGTTTACTGACAGTATGTGTCCAGTTATGCCATTTACCTCATTAGCTCCTGAAGGGTAGCAACACAGAAAAATCACCAGATTAATAATGGGTGAATCTAAATAAAAATGAAAATATAATAAACAGAGATTATAATTTAGTAAAGTGTTTAAAGTATAAAAATTTGATCAAAATTGATGGAAACTTCCAAGTATTGGAGCCCACTAGAAGCGCCCAAAGCTTTCTGTTCTGGCTGGAATACATTATAGAAGTAATATTGGCAGGTGCTTATAGAAATACCGTAAGAATATTTTTGCAACTCTTAAGCTTTTTTTGTATCACCAACTGTTATTAATTTTTACTGAGAAAGAATCACACTGTTTTTGCTATTGGGGTGGTAATCTGCTAACAAGCAAGCATGGTTCCCCTCATCAGTTTTGTTTGCTCAAGATGTTTATACTTTTTGTTTGTAAACACAGCAACGTTAACAAAATTTTCCCATATTCTGTGCTTAGCTTTTGAAGCCAGAAAGAACTGTTCTACGAGCATGGATTAAAACCTTTTTTTGTATTTGTATAGGACCAGCGTTTATTCATATTGGATACACTACGAAATTTGAATGAAATACTTCTATTTTCAGCTGAAATCCACTATTGCTGTATATAACAAATTTTCTGAACTGAAAAAAGCATTAATAAAATAAGATAAATTATTGCAGACTGGCAAGTGCTCTTTAACTCTTCACAAAGGAGAATAACAGCTGTGAATATCAAACAGAACTCTCTCGTTGAAAATGCCCAATAATTTACAGAGTTTACAGTAAAAAGTGCTGGGGGAGGGGTGAACAGGGGCAGGGGGAGAGACTACTCGAACACTGACCAAATCCAAAAAATGTTTTAGCTTACTGCAATATCTTTGAATTCTGTCTACATTACCACTTTTAAAAAACACTTTGTTCGAAGTGCATTACGCATATGAAGGGATTTCATCAGTGAACACTATAGGTTAGTGCTTTTTAGTTTTAACGTGTAAGTAACACATCCATGCATCATACACCCTTGCAATGCACCCGTGCTGAAAACACACAGGATTTGTGTTCTTAACCCTATGATTTGAGAACAATAACTGTTAATGTAACTCAGTTAACTGTATTGCTTTTAATTGAAGATAATCTTGATTACAGCCAAAGGGCACTATTAATGCTCTGAAGAAATGACTAAGACTTTAGCATTTGAATGTTGTAGAGAAAATAGAACTAATTAGCACTAATTTAATTCTAAGATTAAAGAAAATTCATTTTTTTTAATTTTTAATTTAAGATAAACTATTTTACACAGAACAAAGAAAGAATAATAAGTACTTTTTCCAACTGAAAGGCATTTTTTAGTTTTGCATTATTTCATTAATATGGGAATATGGGAATCATGACCCCATTAAAGATCAAATAATAAGCATTTAATTATTGACAGCAAATAAATTTTTAATAAAGATACAAGGGGTTTGCTGTATAAAAGAAAGAAAACAAAGTACCTCTGACCCAGAAATTCATAGAGGATCTCACACCACTATATAATCTATAACCTAATTTTAAAAGGATAGGTTCACAAAGGGACATGTCATTTTTCTTTCTTCTGTACCACAGAATGAGGTACTGTAAGTATAACGTCTGTGAAAATGCTCCCCAGAAGTACCCTGGTTCTATCTTAATCATGCACTTAAACTAAATAATACATTGAATATGTCATAACCAAGAGGACATTCATGATAAAAAGTGATTTAACCCCTTTTTACTCTACAAAATAATACTTTCTTTTCTTTACCTTGGGACTAGTTGTCATTTATAATTTCTGACCAAGAGAGACATAATGGATTTACAATGAAACCCTGATGCTTTTCCAAGGAACATGAAGATGAAGAAAATAAGCACCCATTACATTAGCAGACAAAAAGATGTTTTCACTGGAACTCTGAGCCTCATTCTGATGCTCGTAAATAAATGGACTGTTTGCAGGTTCTGAAAGCATAGTTTCTGGCTAATCATGATTCTTCAAGGTACAAATAAAATGAACTTTTTCTGAACCTTTTGATATATCTCATAGAAAAAGATTCAACACAACTTTTTCCAGCTTTGCATTTGTATTGAGAAGGGGCCCAAATCCAAGAGGCCCAATCTGACCAGTCACTACCAAATACCCAGATTAGTTTCCTAGAATGATAAGAATTATCTATATGATGTAAAAAAAAAAAAAAAAAAAAAAAAAAAAAAGAAGGAATTAGGAACTTATTACTGTAAGAAACTCTCCTCCTAACTGTTTTCCCAAATTAATTCTTTTGCCACCTGTAAGTCTCATCAGAACCTGGCATTAAGGAGGAAAAAAAAAATCTCAAAAATGTAAAGAGTACAAGAAAAAGAAGAGCTGTCAGAAGCCAAAATATTTACTAAATTATGGAATCTACTTAGTCTTTTCATAGTTTAAATGAAATAGCATATTCTTGACAGATGAGCAAATTTCAAAAGATTCTATGTTGAGATTCAGTTTGAATAACCCACGTACTAGCTGAGTTTCATGAATTTGCAGAAGTGGGTTGAAGTTCTCCCATACACTGTTTTTCTTCAAATTCCTCAGACTTTCAGAAGGAATATAAATACAAATAGGGAGAAATGAGTCACATGAACATTAAAAAAATACCTCCTCAACAATTCAGTCTAAGTTAGTTTACAAAGCATAAGATCTGGGAAGTCTCTTAGTTGTCCCATCCCCAAAGTGCTGGTAGGAAATTGGCAGCAGTCACATGCATGTACCAACCGCAGAAATATTCTTCATTTTCTGTCTGGCACTTAGATGATAGCAACATGAAGTAATACCCCTCATTTTGCCTGTGTTTCACAAAGTAAAAAAATCTGCAAGAGAAAGTACTTTTCATACAGTGTATTTCTCACACAGTACATATAAACTTCTGCATGTACAATGGTCAGTTTTACAGTAGCATGGCCGTGACACAACATGCTCTTGGCCTGCCTGCCAACATAAACACCAAAATGGTGGAGTTACCAATACCACTTTCAAGGATATCCAGAACATTCATGAGTAAAAGCAAACATTTTGGAAGGAATATGACTGCTTGAGAAAACCAGATAGAAAACTGGAAATGGTTTAGCCTGAATCTCCCCATTGTAAAATTCTGTCAGTTCCTGTGAAACATCTGGTGCAGGCCACTGCTCAAGGACAGGGTAATTGCTACTCTATGATTTGGACCAAGCCTAAAGGACCATTTATAGATAATTTTTTAGGGCGGGTTTTCCCAATCTCCTAAACCAGGCAAACTGCAACTTAGCAACAGCTGCTTTATTGGGAACAAAATTAGGCCCCTAGTAACCACTTTTGAAAACCCTTTGTAACAAAATTTTCAAAACAGCATTGTTATCAACTACTAATGTTGTAATAATCGTTTTGATTTTCATGTTTCTTCTAATATAGTATGGATTTTTAAAGTGTAAAATATAGCGCATGATGCCTTTGGTCGCTTTGTCTTTTACACAAGTGCAGTCTTCGTGCATATTTACAGTAACATGATTCTTATGCAGACAGCTTCTCACCCTGTTTGCCAGGGCAAGCACAGTAATATTGGGATAGCACCTCCAGTGCTAAGGCTTCCCAGTAATGTTAGAATTAAGATAAATCATAGATCCAAAGCAGAGCAGCATAAAACTGAGCACCTATGAATGATTTCAGGCTACTTAAAGCAAATACTCAGAGATTTAGGGGAAAGGCAAAGTCTCCCCAGATATACATATGGAGTACAACAGAAGTTTTTACTATCAAAACATTATAAGAAGTTTGTATGAATTGAACAGCCCGCACAGAGGAGAAGCACTGCTACCTGAAGCCTCTCCAGGACATAACCTGGCTACTACAAAACACCAGAGAGAAAGAAGTAGTATGAATCAATACAGCTCTGAGAGCCTCAAAGCGGTGAGATGTTTCACATCAAGACCTAGGCATGTGAAAAATGCATGGGTTATGAGAATACAGAGCAGAGAAAGTTTCCATGTTTGATGACACACTAATAGCCCTACAAATGAAGGTACCAACTTGAAGAAAAGAATTGAATTTTTAGAAATAACCACTGCAGATTTTTTTAGCATTAATGGAACATTTAAGATTCTTTTTCCTCTAAAGGATGCGTACACTCAAAGATACCGACCCAAAGTCATATCTAGTGCTAATCAGTGGAGGACTTTGGTCTGCAGTAGATCAGATACGCATTTACTCTAAGATGAAGGACTAGAGAAGCATCAGTCAGATATACAATATGCCTAAGGATGTACATCTGTTTAACAGGATACTTTTGGAGCCAGCCCAGGACTACTTTAGTCATACCCATTTAGCACCAGTATGATGTTAGAGCCTGACCTGAGCTGAGGGTGACATGGATTAAAGGTGGACGTATGCTCCCAAGAATGCACTATGCAGTGTGTCAGTCTTAAAAACACCACATGAAAGAAAGGTCCATGCATAAAATACGATCTTAATAAGGCTAACATTGGTAAAATAAGTACATGCATGTTGTCTTTGCTTTTTATAGTTGTCCAAGTATCCACACTGACTTCTGGCAGTACTGCAAAAAAAATTACCCTTCATTTGCCTACCTTAGCATTTGACAAAAAAGAGACAAATAAGCAATGCTTCTTACAGGTGGAGTAAAATTCAGTGAAGCCAAAAAACAAGTCTTCTTCCAAAGTAAATCAGAATTCTCCTCACAGCTCTATGTAGACTCTTCCCTTCTAGTCATATTTTCCCTGCTACATTAAATTCTCAACACAATTTGCCAAATCTGGATTAATTTTAGATGCAAATGAGGCCTTATTCTGCTGCTTAGCTGTGGAACTTTCTTAACAATATAGGAGCCCATCTAAAAAATGTAGTTGGTAACTTCATTGCCAGAGTTTTATGCTACATTCTCTCCATTTACAGCTTCTACTTAGCACAAGGACAGTCCATTCCCCAGACACTTCCACATCACTAACTGTTCAGTTCAGCTCATCTGAATTTCCCAACCTGATTGACAAGGCAGAAGGCATCAAAAATACCTCACCTTGGACGCAAGAAAAGCAGTGTCCCATCTATTCCCTTAACCAGCCCCTGACACAGGCCAGGCCCACCTACTTTCCAGTTAAGCCTGGTTATTGAATAATCTGACTCAAAATGAAGCTTTTGCCAATAGGTAGATGAGTGAAAATGGGAACTTTGGAGGTGACATAACCAGCACATTTTGAATATTTCTTAATGTTAGCAGACCATTTTAAAAAAAAAAAAAATCTTGCTAAATTCTGTAATTCACTGGCACCTTTTAGCCAGGAATTCTGCCAGGGAACCAAGTGAAAACTATCAGTTTTGAGTTTGCCTCCTTTTCGTTCTGTTGTGTATTTTATTTTTTTAGTGTTAAGAGAAAGGGTGAATAGTGTTCCTGATCTACCTTCTCTATACCAGTCACTACTTCTGATCCCTTTATCATATTTATTGTTATTCTATTCTGAAATAAAAAGATTTAGTATTTTCAATCTCTTTTCATATTATTCTTGTGCCATAACCACAATTTTTCTTGTTTTCCCTTTCAACACCCTGTTTATTTCTTCCATATCCTTTTGAAGCTACTGTGCAAGTAGAACTGAATATTTATTCTAGAAAAAAATAACAGATTTTACTTGAAGGTATTAGATTAGTCTTTGTATTCATCACCAACCTATTCTTTACACAAGTTAATATATTCTGCTCCCTGGTGAACGGCATCCTTCAACAAGTCCACTGCCTTCCAATACTGCTCTTCAAGAAACCATATAAACCAAAATTTCATTGCACTCTTAAGACTTTTTCTCTTAAAATGATCAAATAATCACAGAGTAACAAGTTAACTAGAGCAAGGAAAAAGCTTGACCAACACCCTGCGCAAACAATAAGTTTCCATTTGTTTTCATGGGCTAGAGGTTGAAGTACTGATACCAAACTTTCATCATAGTCCTATGAATAACTTCAGGGTTTTTTTTAATCAGTATTTCAGAGATTCTGTAAGTGTCACCCATGAATGGACTTTGCTCTTTCAAGTAGGCTGATGTATAGTTGGTTTGGGGCAAGGGAGAAGACTCTCAGAAAGAGTTTTCTTTAGAAAACAGAAGAATGATTATATAAGAATGTTAATCTAATAACATGCTGCACCCCTTACTTCTGCCTGATGGTTTAATTATTAGTAACTCAGTGCAGTTCATTAGGGACCTATTGTGCTGCTGTTGGCAAAACTGAAATGTCACTGCATGTTAAATAATTAAAAGCACTAAAACAAACATTATCTTTTGAGTCCTGGATTTATAAATTGATGTTAAGCATGCATCCCTTTAATCAATAACTACTTATCTATTTTGTTTTTGTGAATAATGAGTATAAACTCTTTCCTGCCATTCTGATTTCATGCTTTCCCAATTCTTCCTACAATAACTATAGATATTTTATTTCATTTTGTTTTTACAACAGAGTATAAAAGTGAGCAACAGCTTATGCATCCAACAAGTTCTCCAGCAGTACTAGCCTATGTTTCCCCAACTTAATCATTACATTTTTTCCATTTTCTGGAGGGTCAAGTATTTCTAAGGGACCAAATCCTACACTCCTTACTCAGGCAGAAGACCCATCTGTACCATGTCTTAGTCCTGCAGCACAGGACCTGGTTCACACCCAGTCCTGAGCAAATTACAAACTTGTAAAAAGTTTAGGGAGAAGCAGCAGTGAAAGGTTATCGAATAGTGTTACATTGCTTATGTGAAATAAAGTAACAGTCTTGCTGGGCCCAATCCCCAAAATTTTAAGAGGATTAACTTCTACTTATTAGCAGTGGGGACCCTGGTGTTAAAGTAACTCTGTGCATTCAGTCCTTAGTTCCTAGAGCCCAAATTGTTACATCACGTGTCATGTATTTTATCACCAACCATTGCTATTATTGAGCCCTGGTACAGCAAAGACTGAACAAAGGTACAGTCTGACTCAAAAACTTTGCTAACAAGCAGATTTTTTAGACTGGAATAATCACAGGAGGGATTATTTTGTAACTGAATATCCTCATTCTGATTTTTCATCTTTTTGGTTCTATTACATTATGGCAGCCTTGTCAAGAAGTTTTGCCAGTCTCAGTCAGAAGCAGACAGAACGCATAATGAAAAATAAAAGGCAGAGTACATCTAACTTAAAAATTGTTACTGCTGACATGAAAGAAATGCCAAGTGGAGAATAATGCCTCAGTTGCTGTCTTTGTCACAACTTGGGAGAAACTTTCAGAACCATTAAGAGAGTCACTTCCACATCACAATTTCAAACAGAGTTGGGCATGTGTGGGCTAGATTTTGAAAGGAAGTAAACCATTAAATCATCATGTAGGCATTTATATTGCCATATTGGCAACACTCACATTTTAAAGCCAGAGCTAAAGCACCACCTACCCTTTTCATTCACAACTGACTTTTCACTAATTAACCAAAGCAGGCAGAGTGCTGCCATCCAACAGCTAATGCCAGTGCAGAATAATTATTCAAATCCTTGGAAACAGGATATATAAATTAGCCTGAGGAGCATCTGCCTTACCTGTTTGGTCTTGTTGTAGCTGTGTACAGAAAACTCTTATAATTCAGTTTTCCTTTCAGCAGAGGGCAGGTTAACTGTGATAAGAAAAGGCAGGTGCGATCACAGGGACACAGCAGCATAAGCACAGGAACAGAAAAAGGCATTTCAGATACTAATATGAGGGCTAATAAGTGCCTGACCTGACTTGAACAGCTCTCTCCAGAAGAGTTTAGTGGCAGAGAATAAGAAAAAAGAATGAAGAAAAAAGAGCAGAATGCAAGACCTGCAAAGGAAAGTGCAGTCTCCCTGCACTTATTACTTTAGGGAAAAAGTAATTTAATGCACCAGAGTGCCAAAAATTATTTATTTAAATAATCCATTGCAAGCTAGTCATCACAGCTACTTCTACACTTCGCATTTCTTTGTTTTCCTCTATTAGGTCTCTTACAACTGCGACTTCTGAATTTCTGTTTTCTGTTCAGACCCAAAGAACCTTCCCTTTACCCCAAAGCATAGTTGCATGTGACACAAATAGGTAACACACCACTACAAGCATACCACTCCTGGCCTTAGCTGACTACTGATTACAGTGCCTTTCATTGTACAGTATCTCAGACTAATTAGTTTTGCATTGCCGGTACCTTCAGTCTAGCTTGCAACACAATGATTTTTACGTGTATAACCATTACAGTAAGTGAACATAGGAATACACATTTCATCTCAAAAGGGAAAAACTCAAGTAACAGCTAAACCCAAATGTCAGTAGGTACATTTATTTTCTTCTAGAGAAAAGACAGCAAGAAGCCAAAGAAAAACAACAACATAATATGCGCTAAAGAGCCCATCAAACTTGAGATAGTCCTGGTGAAATGTACTTCAGCACTGGCACTTACACAATCCATATGATGCATAATAACAGTATATATCCCTAACTGTGGCAAAGAAAAACAAAGTAATTTCTTATGCCTGGCCTTCAACAGGCAACTAGAACTGACAGATCTCTTTTTTCCATTTTATGTAACAGTTCAGTGGATGATAAATGCATCTTCAATCACATTGTCTTCAAGGCAAAGCTTGCTTTTTGTTTCTTTGTTTCTATGTAGGTACACAGGCACACAGCACAGACAGCTGAGGCTTCCAAACACTACCAGAAAACAAACTATAAATTTCAAAAAACAAACAGTAAATGGGAAAGAAGGAACATCAGAGGGAGGACAGAATAAGTGGGCTCCCTCCTGCAGGACTCTAAATGAGAATTAACAGTGGCTTAGACAGGTGGGAGACAGGCAAAGAGAAGGGAAAAAATCAGACTGAAATTGTGTGTCAGCTTCCAAAACCTCACCAAGCAGTAGGTAAAACTTTAGCAGAGATCAAATTATGAAAAAAAAAAAAAAAAAAAAAATCATGTTCTATAGGCACTTCATCATTTCTTCAACATCTTGGAGGCGTATGTTCTTCAGGGCTGGTGCAATCTGTGCATATTTGCAATCTGAATTAACTATTTTTAGACCAACAGGATTGCTATCTGCAGAGTAAACATTAGTTGGGGTCCAAGATCTAAACCAAAGCAATTCACTCATTGTTCACTTGACAGAACACCACAATGCCAACAGGAGAATCTTTTCCTCCTATTTTCATGGGAGCTTTTGATTTTTTTTTTTTTAGGCAATCTTCTCTTTCACAGGCTTCAGCTGATAGTTCATTTCCTCCTCATCCCTTCCACTCCCTAGACTCAACCACACCGTTTCCCTAGGTGCACATTATTCCCCACAAACTCCTCTGTTTGTCTTTGCAGATCATGCTGGATCCTTGAGCAAATTGGTTCTTTGCTTTTAGATATTTGTATTTTCAACATGTTTGGTTTGGTGCTGAAATAAGAAAAGAGCAATTGAGAGAAGAGAATCTGCAAAGAGACTGGAATAAACTTCTCAGCATGAATAAAACCAACTACAGATCCACGTGCATTTTCAGACAAAAGTAATTTCAAAGGAAAGTTAAGGGAGATTACTGTTTGGGGGATTTTATCCATATATGTATGTGTATGTGCATATTTATACATACATATATATTACTAAGGCTAGAAAATTAAAAGTTTAAAACAATATTTGAAATTCTTTCAAGTTTAAGAAGTTAAAAATGCACTGCTCAGGTACCTAAGAAACCTTAATTTACCCTATCGCCTTACCAAAAAGTAACCATGCAGGTTTGAAAAGCACCTCGTAGGCATAAAATTAAAGACTAATTTAGAGTGATTGTTAAAAACATGTTTTCATTTCCCTGATCTTGATAATTAGGTACCACTAAAGTTCTAAATTAACCAAGAAAACATCATCTACAGTCAAAAACTGTTGTAGCTTTAGATCACAGATTCTTCTTCTTTCCTGAGTCTCCTAGTGTTGGAGTGCTGTATTATAAGAAAAACTAACTATGGCAAGTATTTTCTGACTATGGTGGACCACCAATCCATATGGGTCCTCGGCAGGTGTCACAAGGTGGTGGTGTTAATCAGCCTTCTGACTTCTGTTTTATTAAAAAACAAAAATACAAATGAGATTTTTGCCTGGGAAAAATGTTTTCTTCCTTGGTCTGTCTCATCAGCTCTGAATACACAGATCTGTCAAAACAGGGGGAAGGTCAGCTCTGCTAGATCAGTTCCTGAGACGGAGCAGCTTCCTCCTCAGTGAGGTCTAAGAGTTAGAGGAGAGGAACTAGGCTTATGACTACCCCTGGGGCTGGGGCACAAGTATAAATACAACAAGTTTACTTTGCAATATAAATATAATTCAGATATTTTTTCTTTTCCGATGAATGTCAATCTCTAATGCTAGAAACTGCCAGAGGGGTAACATTAGTGTTGGCAGCAAGACAGTACTGTTGAATGAATACCAAATCTTTTTTTTTTTTTTTTTTTTTTTTCAAATGAGTTTGACTTCATTATAGCACTAAGGAGACATAATATTGATTAGAAAACAGAAAGGAAGAAATGGCATGTATCTCAAATTGGTGTTGCAATTAATGGCCCAAACTACTAAGCAGTAGTCATATGTTGTCAATTATGTCTCTCTCAGGTTTTCTTCTTCCAATCTATGCATTTTTCTACATTGTGTCACATACTGAAAGGTGACTCCATCCCTGGTTTTCCAACTCCTATTGTCAATTCAAAAGTGTTACCACCCTTGCAAAAATCTAGTTTTGTGACGCTTGTTGTGGGAAAAAAAAACCCAAACATGTATTAGCTTTGCAAACAGTCTGGATACAGGAGAAGTTAAAAACCACTGACCATAATCTCTTTGGAGCACAGTGCCTCTCTATCTATTGTTTGTACTAAAGAATATTGGAAGTAGCAGAACTCAAGAACTAAACAGAAAAACTTCTTACAGCACAAAAAGCAAACATTGGAAGGAGGTGGAACAAGTTATATGGTGACATTGTACACAAGCTCCAAGCACAGTGTAAGTACATGCATTCAAACTGTGAATTAATTTGGGCTTGCAGTAAAGGGTAAGAAGAAACCAACTGACCCAAATAGCATTTACTAATAAATAAATAAATAAATAAAATCAATAGTTACGCTATCTTTTTTCCTACGGACAATGGCCTTATCTTACAATCCATGTTTGCACAAACTTGGACTTTAAAAAGAAATAAAGCTGTAAGATGAACATATTTATCAAACATTTTTTCACATTTTTAAAACCAATATTCCATTTGCTTGTGTTCATGTTCCACAAATAGAGACAGCGCTACACAGGCAATTGCCCCGAGAGGCTGACTGCTAAGGACGGCCATGCAGCTCTTGCCTTATTATTTTTCTGCCTATGCCATAGCCTTGGAAAACCACACAGACTTGCTAGTATTGCCCACGAAGGGAGGCTGAAGACAAGTGGGGCAGCAGTGACAATCTGTTTGCAGAGAATGCATGAATACACTGAAGACAGAAAATGCAAAGTCATTTGGAATTTTTTACTGAACCAAAATAGAAGCTATTTAGCCACCAATCCAGGGACTACAGATTTTTTTTTTTTTTTAATATGCTCCTGGATTCACAAAAACTTCTTACATGAATTGGGTTTTCTTAGCCACGACACTCTACAATTGCTGTAATTACTTTACTGTCCATGATAAACTGGATCCTAACTTCTTATGCAGTTACCTATTACTAGAATTACGTTCTTTCAAAACTTGATTCTTCGTAACTCCTGTTGAAGTTTTCCTTTGAAATATTTCTATACTCCGCCTTACTCAAGTATTTAACTTTCAACATTTACTCAACGGAAACTGCTTATGATATTGTCTCTTCCTCTTTATTCAATGAGCATACTACATCATTATATAGAGACAATGGAGTCTCCACAGCTATATTTCCTAAATATACACAGCTTTAAAGGTTTCTGGTGGTATCTGGGATACAGAAGACAGCTCTGGACAATAAAGAGTTCTCATTTAATTAAGGAGTTATTCTTAAGTTAGCATACTGTTCCATCTCCTTAACCATCTTACAGAAACCACCAACAGAGCTTTGTCAGGGGCTAAGTAAAATTGTAGTTAAGATACAGATAACAGTAAAGCAAAAGACTTAAGAGCAAAGCCCAGCCCACTGAACATCTCTTTCTGGGTGGGTAATCCAAGCTAGTAATATATTTAAGCAGGGAACAACATCACAAATGGATGCAAGTAAAGCAGCATGTGCACAGAAAAATAAAAGTTTGCAAGGTTATGCTAGACATAAGCCTATGTTAGAACTACTTCAACATTTAGGTTTTATTCTGTGCCAGAAATTCTGGCACTAGTCTGTAGCTTCATATGGCATGTTCCTACTCTATTTTAAACAGCTAGGCATAAGTATTCAACCCTTTGAGAGGCAAAGTAGAATATGCAACTCCAATTATCGCTAATGGGAGCAGTATGTTTATTCAGCTACACATGCTGCTAAAAATGTACTTCTTGGCCCATAGCTTTAAAGTAAGAAAAAAAAAAAAACTACATTCTGAAATGCAAAGGGAAAGAGGTTTACGTTTCAGATATTTTCACAGAGTGCAAGAAAAAGAATATTATAGTGCAGTTGTTATAGGCAGTATAAACTGCTACATAAAGGCAAATCAGGCCTGCAGTAAAAGATCTGAACACCAAATAATCATTGATGTGTCAAGTCTCTTACATTGATATATAAAACGAATCAAGGCATTTGCATGGATAGAATATAGTGGACATAACTCACAGCTAAATCTTCAAACTTGCAACCAGCAATTATTTCAAAAAGTTTCCTACTGCTCTGCATCATCTAAAGCAACAGTATCATTCTAAAGAGAAAATCTGAAACCATCTGTGTTTGTTAATATGGCCTTAAGTGTTAAATTTGCTGTTGCTGTCTTGAGCTATGTCAAGGCTTTTTAAATAAAAGCTGTGACTTGATAAATCCTGTCCCTAGCTAATTAAAACCATGAGTTTGAAGTATGTAGCTTAATACATTCCCTTTACTCACTGTTCACTGTTGATACACTTACTAAAGAATTGCACAATACAGGGGACATATTCAGGGCTGCAAATGCAACAGAAAAAGAAATGAAAATGTGAATTTGAGAGAATTCTTAGAGTACAAAAAAATCAAATGTACTGCTGTGATTAAAGTGAGGAGGGGCTTCATAAAAATGCAGAAAATTCCTTGGCTTGTAAGGAAATATATATATTTTTAATGGATAATAGTTACTCATAAATATAAATCAGACAAATGCAGGTTATCATCTGAGGCAGATGTTTTATAAGGAATTGTTTTCAGTGTCGGAAGATCTACAAAATACAACATTTAGAATTAAGAAAAAAATTGTAAACTCTGTTTCAGGAGGAATTCAAAGCACTTAAGTAAGGTACATTGCAGCTTCTTAATATGGCAGATCTTTTCTTTTAATTAGGATTTGAGATAATCCAGAAACAGCGCCATGGCTGTGTGCTCCCTTCCATTTTAGGCAGACACATTGTCACTCAGCTGTTTTAGTTACGGGCTGGTTGCATTGAGAACTGTTTTTTTACAGTCAGGAAAATGCTTTCCTGAAGTCCAATATATTCAAAAGTATTGAATAACTATTCAGTTATTAGCGCAACCAGTACAAGATACTATCAGTAGAGGGGATCCTGCATATAAAGCTCACATATGAGAAACTTCCGAACATTGATTAAGTTTAGATTTGGAGCCAGCCTTCGTCATTCTGGTTTCTCTCTGTCCATCAGTTAGCTTTCTTATGCAGCTGTAGCAAATTACAGCTGCAAAAGCATTATCTATCAGTTATTCAAGAATGGCTAATGATTGCACATCAGAGTGAAGCTCTTTAAGTTGAAAGAGAGAAAAACACATATTCTGGCGGTGGTTGGAGTACATAGCTCTTTGACAGTAACCACATATAACATGCAGATATACCGTGCAGAAGGGAAAGAAATATACTGGGTTACACCCACATGAGCCAGGAACGTCTTAATGTTAAAATTTTTCACCTTCCCAGAGGCAATGAATTCTTGGCTCATCCAAACTATCCGAGACAATTATCAGTCACAATCCATGTCCTTGAAGCTTTTCCTTTAGCAAAAAGCAGCTTGTGCAACCAAGCAGCATTCTAATTCTGTAGCAAATATTAGTAATAAAAATAATACTACTTCACACCTTAGCAAAAATGTGGCAGTGCGATAACTTGGTAGTTATAACAGGGCTAGTGGAAGGAGACTTGGCTTTCCTTGGATTGCCTGTGTGATCTCTAGCAATGTCCTTAACCCCTCTTTCTCTCTCTTTTTCTCTTCTTTTCTATGCTGCGTTAGTTATTTGTAATTGCAAACTTTTAAAGTCAAGGACAGGTTTGTAGTTTGAAGATAGCCTAAGTGCACAAGGACCTACCCATCGGCTCAGCTGTAAAATAACTGAGTAGCAAAAAGCATTTATTGAATAATTGACCAGTGAAATAAGAACAGTACTTTCCAATCTCTGACCTTAAGGTCAAAAGAATATTTCTCCATCCGAAAGATGACATCAGGAAGTTCACCATTTCCACTGAATGGATACAGTGATTGCAGGGACACAGACTTCACTGCCATTCCCCCTTAAAAAAAACACACTGTAAATGGGGACCAGCCATCCAGCAGTACACTGACACAAAGACCACTGTGTCCCCTTCACCAGTAGGTATGTACAAGCAAGGAGAAAGTCTGTCTGAACATGTGTAAGAAGGAGAAAAGTGACAACGTAGGAGAGGGTCCAGATGTCCCAGTCCAAGTTTCATCTGAGATCTGAGAGATCTCAGGACATTTTCTGTTTGCAGTATTGTTTTCTACAGTCTCAGCAAGCACCCAGGATAAGCATACAGGAATTCAGATATTCCAGGGAAAAAAAAAAAAAAAACAACCCTGCAAACTTAGAAAAATTCTCATTTACATAAGATCTAAATTCACTCTGAATTTAATGGAATTACTTCAGCTTTACAGTTGTGTGATCAAGAGTAAGCTATGAACTGTAGTTCAGTCTAACTATGTTTCTGAGCTTGCTCTCAGCTTGAAATCCCCATACATCAGTGCAATACGCAGAAGCTTTAACGCAAAACCTGTCCTTATCTTTTTCAGTACACTACCATACCTATTATATTCTACAACTTCATTAGCATGAATAAATTCAATCAATATTTCAGCAAAGAATGAAAGCCAATTGTACTTCTTATTCATGACCTCTTAAGGAACTCAGTACTGTACCAATGACAGCCTCACAGAGCTTTAGTAAGAAGCATCTGAAGTAATTATTTGTGGACAAACTGACAATTTTATATAATTTTTAATGAGGCAATTCCTGAGATAGTAAGCCATTTAAGAGTCAAAGAATGATCCTGGCAATTTTTATGTGTACTGTGTTTCTTAAGCCAAACTTGGCAGTAGTGTGCCTGTCTATGCATCCACTAAAACTACTGGAATTACATCTCCTTGCAAAAGGGTTAAATCGGAGCTCATGTAACCATAAGTTAAACATTGCTAAAGTCAGGTTGTTCACAAGGGAAAGAACACAGCCCTTTACTAAGACATAGATCTTCCGTAGTTTATTTATCATTAACAGAAAGTGCTTTATAGCACTGCACAGAGGTTGCCATAAAACAACGTTTTAAGGCGCTCTCAACCATATTTCAGCCATAAATGTCCCATAGACATAGGAAGGAAAACTACCAAGGTTCAATATTATCATCTTTATTACAGATGACCTCACTATTGTGTTCTCTATAAAGAAAAAATATGAAACCATTAACATAGTCTGAATCCTAAATTAATACAGGTTTACTACTCATCTCTAGATCTAAATGGCCTTACTTGCAGTGTAATTATTTTTCCACGAAAATTTTGTTGACAGCCCCATTAACGATGATCATACCAGAATAAATGTTACCTCTTCTACTAAAAATGCGAGTTCTGTGGCAGAGTGTGCCATACATTAGTACACATCCATCAGTGATTCAGTTTTCAGTGCAGTTCTATAATGAATGACATATTAAAAAACAAGGCACAAATTAATGAAAATTCATTCATTTCACTATGTGTTACAAAGCTTAAACACCTATACTCTTTAATCCAGATACTTCTATTCCCCTTATATACTACTTCTCACTAGTCCTATTTGTCAGGATGGTTCCAGAATACAAAGATATTATTACAAGCTGTATTATTGCAGCTCATAAAGATTCTTATAAAAATCCAAAGGAGACAGTAGAAAAAATAACATTACTTATTGTTTCCTTATTTTTTAAAATACGATGCGTATGTTTGATGCCAAAATGTGTTTCTGCTTAACTTGCAGCTCTGTACATCCTAAACCTAAAAAGCCCCAAAGCAGTGCCTTGTGTCAGAGTATGACAATAGAAACAGTTCTCACTTTTGAGCCTATTCTACTGCATTATTCTACTGGAACTTCACAGAATTTGTCTGACTTACTGAAATTTTCTCAGATAAACAACACATGATTTATGAAGGTCAGTTTTACTTGAACACAGCAGATTTAAATCATGAAACTGGCTTTCTTACATTGGAAGTAATTCTGTCTGCAAAAGTCATATTTCAGTACAAAGCAGTGTTGCTTTGAAAATGGTTTCCCGTCATACAGTGCTTTAGAAAGGACTTTCTCATATTTGCTCTGGAAAGCACATTTTGCCCTGTATAAATAATAATGATTGCAGCAGATTAGAGAAAAAAAATACTGTAATTTTTTTTTTTTAAACTATTTGAAAATACCTCCTTACCCATTTAATTACTTCATTTAATTTTTTTTCTTTTTTTGGTCCTCTGGAAGGTACACACAGAATTTCTTCTAGTTTTAACTACAAAGTACTGCTGGAGAGGGCACACGACTACAGTCGCTGTGTGGTTGCACCAAAACAGAACTGTGAACACTGCTCTGCAATAGCAACACATCTCTGCTAATCTTGGCAATAAGCTTCCAGGAATTTGCCTAAAAACCAGAACGTCTCTAGGTCTTACTGCTGTAATAGGCCCCAGATTATTCTTTCCTTTTCTTTTGGCTGTTACAGGTTCTCAAATGGATAACACAGAAATCAATTACAGAAAGTTACATTCTTGGGTTTTTAGGCATGAAAGAGGGCCTAGAGAGATATGCAAGCTACGGCGACAGTATATTCTTATTATTCACCTTGATACAGCTTTTATACGTTGTGCTCATCATAGTTCAATAGTACCTGACAAAACTAATGCTAGTTTTCATCTAACACTAGCTTGAGATGTTAAATAAGAAGCTGTGTGTGTGAACGTGCTTTTAAGCACTACAGTGCACCAAAGAATGAGCTGTTTTCAGCTAACATTGAGCCACTAATGATTTTAATGAGAGTGCCTTCTGGATTCATATTTTTTTCATAAAATACATCACACTAAAACAAAATCAATGAGAAACATTAATTAGGGCCTTTTTAGACGCCTTCTGTGGTGTTGTTTTTCTTTTGAGAAGCACCAGATGAAGAATGCTGTGCTTTATTTAAGCTAAGTTGTTTGACATTTAGATGAGAGAAAAAAGAGAAAAATACTAACAAACACAGGAACAATTTTTGACAGCTCTTTGTCATGCAAGAGAGAAAAAAGGGGACCGACTGTGAGATACTACTTTGAAGCCCTGGAAATTTGTAATGAAAAATTTAAGATACAAGAGAGGAAGAAAGATGAGCTATTCATTTGGTTCTGCATATATTAACACTTGTAATTCAAACTAAAGGTTTGCTATGTGTTTTCATAATTTTGACTCTAATAAATATCTTGGAGAATTGCTTTGATATTCTAAGATCATGCATGTAGCTTGCATCCATTAAGAAAAATGGGGAACAATCATCATCAGCCCTCTTGGCGCTAATGAGAAGGTCATTGCTCTTTAATTATCACAGACATGAAACTGAAATATTTCAAAGGGTTTGTGGAATACAGTGGCTATGGGCAAAGCTGTGTATCTGTTTATAAGTCTGTCTGTCACAGAGCAAATCAAGTAGGATGTGCATCTTCCATTCTGTAGCCTCTCTGCCTTTGTGTATATTTAATTTTCAAGTTTGTATCACTGTTTCTTGCACATTGGATTAATCTGGGAAATTTAGACCAGCTATTAGCAGGGGCTGAGTAGGAGGGAGGAGGGCAGGGAGAGGAGGAGAAAAAGGGGTAGAGATGTGAGAATAGTAAAATGTTCCTCATCAGGAGGTATTGTGAAATAAGTACTAGTGTGTTGGGTGACCTTATTTCCCACAGTAGGGGTGTTATGAAGAAATAGAAATGATGAGGTGTTGCAGGAAAATATTAGCAAATTAAAAATTTGTGTTTGGCATTGGTTGTGATCTCACTCATATTTCCACCCTTGCAAAGGAAGTGACTATGAGGGGAACAGATACAGTTGAAGCAACAGATACAGCTGAAGCAAAGCAGGGGGTGGAATCAACAGTAAAAGTGAGTTTTTTCCTTTTGGTTCTGAATTCCCCAAAACAATTTCCTCCTACTCTGGTACAGAACTAAAATAAATCATTGCCCTCACACCTAATATGTTTACACTAAACATATTTTGGCCCAATAGCAAAATTTGGAGTCACTTCAGAATTAAATAGACTATTTTTACTTCAGTAATAGGTGAGCACCTTTTCTTTCATGCAAATGAAAGACTGAAGAGTGGAAAAAGAAATTTCCTCTCTCTGAAGGAGAGAGAGACAGAGAGAGGAAAGAGGAAGATCCAACTTTTGCTGACTATTTCAATTTTGCTTTGTACAGTTTGGAGTACTACTACTGAACAGCTAACTTCTCTATTTTTCCTCAATTTTTACCTTTGGGAGCAGTCACATTTCCAAAGGCAGTGTAGGAGTGTTTAAAAAAAAAAAAAAAAGAGAAAGCATTCAAAATGCCAGCAACCAACCACCAACACTCATTCTCATCTGGATGCTTTGTTGTAACAGAAAGTTATGGCAAATATGCAAAATTAGGTTCTAAATCTAAAATTCACAAATATTTCTCACAATTAAGACTGTTTCTATTTGCCAACTTTGGAAGACAGATGCCGAAATTTCAATAAAAACTCACAGAACTGGGATCTCTAAATTTTCATTACTGAAATCTGATGTTAAGATTTCAACAGAGTAATACAACAGCAAATCTTATGACAGATAAAAAGTTTACCTTCCTGCAACAACCCTCCTCTTGAAAGCCAGCTTAGGTGGAATTACATTACGTGAGGAGAGAGTGATTCTCCAAATTATTTCCCACAGAGATTCCAAGTAATTCTCTTCACAGAGTTTGACCCTTCTGTGGAAGTAAGAATTCTCTTTCGTCCCCCTGCCAGATGTCAGGCCAGAAAAACTTCAGGGGACATTCCATGAAATTCCAAGAGCAAAAAACACCACCCTATTTCTTTCAGTCTTTTATAATACTTTACATGCAAAAAGGCAGAGACAAACTTAAGTCCAAAAGGACCATGGGTAAAGCCAGTATAGAGTGGTATCTGCACAAATCTTGTCTGTTCAACTGGTAACGCAAACGAAAAGCACTGGCCACCGGTAGATGCCCTGAAACCAGGTAAAGTGGCCTAATCCCAAAGGCAGCAAGTCTCCAACTAAGTGCTTCTGATTAAAAAAAGATTGCCCTATTAGAAACTAACGTAAACATTTTCATAGGAGTTTTCCCTTGAGATCTACATACATAACATTGTACAAAAAGATCAGACTGCCTTTTTTTCAAAGAAAGGCTCGAGTAATCATTTCCAGGGTGAATAAAGTGATTGACTTGACGTGGTCAAAGCAGAAGCATAGGGTATGTCTGAACTGAGATACGCATCTGAACACCCAGACTGAGAAAAGTTTTCTGACCTTTCTCCTTCCTACTCTCCTAAGAACCTGCTTTCCACAGTAAAGGAATTTGTTGCACGAGCCAGATGGGTAACACCATGTACCTCCCACAAGTAGTGCAGATGCAGGCAAGGGTACCCTCTGACCAGACTGAAAGGTGCTGCCCCTTCACTGCAACAGAAAAATGGAGTTAAACAGAAGCCATGCTGACTGCGTCAGCTCACCCCCACAGCTGGACACCAGCTAATCTAGTGATTGCAGTAATCCCTGCATTAGGTCGGAGAGCTGTCAGTGCTTTCTCACTTCCCCATTACCATCAAACCCTGAGTTCAATGCGAGAGGAGCACGGAACGTCTGGTATCTCCACTGAAAGTGTGTATCTGGTACTCCCATGACTGGTATTTATAATTGTTCATTCTCACCTGCACTTGTTACTGGACCATTTTTAAAAGAACCTTTGGGGAGAGAAAAAAACCAATATTTAGTCAGTGCGTAAAGTCTTCAAATGTTATGTCAGAAAAGAGTCAGACCCCTATATGTAGGGATATTGCCTGTGAGAAGGAATCAAAGGAAACCGTTTGCTAATGACAATCTTGCTCATGAAGAAAGAGGGACATTGGTTGGATTTCAGAAGTTGATATTCCTCAGTAATAACTGTGTACAGAATTCAACATGAGAAAATATCTACTGTCCAAACTAGGTAGACAGAAACAGTGTATAAAAGGGCTTTAGTTGTTCTCTTTCCTTCTGTAAAGAGCATGGGAAAATTTGCAAGTACAGACAGGGAAGGCAGGAGGCTGGAATTTTTCTTCTAAATATATCAGAAGTAGAAAAGTTATTTTCTAAAATTATGAAGAAATTCAAAAGCAAATCATTTAGCCCTTATGATCCTTGTGCTCTTTCTCTTTTGCACAAGCTTAAGGAGAATGGCACTATGCAGGTTCTAGCTGCTATCGCAAAACAAGTAAATGAGAAGTGAAGAAAGTAAGTGCTCACACCTGAAGAGAGACAATTTTCATCTGTAAATCAAGCAGCACAAAAAGCACCAGGGAGCAAGTTTCCTGTTTCAAAGTATTGTCCTGCTGGAAATATTTAGCATGTTCCCAAATACTTCTCATTTACAGTATCTTCAATCCTAAAAACACAAAACCAAGTTATAACTTCTCAGTACTGCATTCCTTTTATATATTTGTCCCTAGCTTTATACAATGCAATACCCAGAAATATATATTACTTTCTATTTATGTAGCTAATTTATCCAAATCATTCTTGATATACTGCCCTCTTTCTTTATTTTGACTATGCTTTGCTTTGTATCTTTGGCACCTTAAATCCTTTTGCCACGTGTTTTTTCCTCTTGATCATTAAGATATAAAGTGAATTGAATTAGTCCTAAAACTGATCTTTGTTGCACTTCATTTTCCTCCACCTTCTCGTACCCTGAACTGACTTAAGTCACAATTAACTTTTGGCCTTTGGTATCAAAGCACTTTTAAAAAGCATCATCAGTTCATGTAGTGACCCCTACACAATACTTACAAAACTTGCATGTAATTAGAAAAGCCCTTTGTGCAGCATTGTATCAAAAGATTCTGAAAGGAAATGAAAACAGAAGAACGCTTACAACATTACAAGGCAAAAGATTATAAACCAATTTTTACCAGGGCAAGTTGCATGAGCTTTTGACAGCCAGTGGGGGGAAAAAAAAAAAAATCGCTATTATTTTAATCTCTTAACAATGGAAATGCCACACAATGGACAAATAACATAGCTCGCCACTCAAGTTTTCTGTTGCCTCAAAGCATCTCCTTCTGCCAGTTATTACCAATCCTGCTTTCTTCTTCCTCACCTCTACATCACACACAACCCTGAAAGCAGCATCTACCATTGAAAAAGAATACTCTACCTTCTAAGCATTTGCTTTTCTTTGTGGACTCCCCGTTTCACTGTGATTAACAGCACAGAGGATAAAAAATTGCCACTCATGGACAGAAAGGTTCATCTCCATTGCTCCCACAAGAACCAAGTATCTTGGTAGACATTCATGGAAGGCACACTATGCTTCCAGAACTGAACTAGTAGATTAAGAAAACAGCCGGATAAAACTTGCAGGTACAGAGAAACTACAACTACCTGGAACTATGCAGAACTGCACAGAAAAGGTACAGTTTGCAGCAGTTACAGGGCCCTGCTTAAGTGTATCTGAAAATCCAAGCCATGAGATCTAATCTACCCTCTGGGAATAGCTTTACATATTGAAGGCAGGGTTAAGTGTCTGAAGTAGGCAAACATACTAGTTAAAGAAATTAAGCTCTTACTCCACAGGTATCATGAAAAAACCTATACATACTTATTTAGAACTAGAAACACTGTGAAGCTCATGAAAATAAGACTGCTGGAGCTGTAAGGCAATGGAAAACTTGAGCATGAGGCAATGAATTCCTAGACCAACAGGGGCCTAAGGGGCCAAACTCTGCACCTATTAATTTCATGCCATTGGCTTCAATAGGGCCATATCCAATAATGACGAGTGATACTCCTGGTGCGGTTGTTTTTATGTTGTGTTAATACGGCGTTAAGCCAGTTGTTTAAAACTGCTTTGCAGTAATTAAGTAATGGCAGTTACTGTTACATGTGTTTATTAGTAAAAAATAGTAAAGAACTGTTGCTGTTCTGTTTTATATATGTGGCCTTAGGGACTCTAGCTTTTGTACTCCCCAAAGTGCCCTCTCATTACTGAACTAAACTTGCCAATAAAATACCACAGGGGATAAAGGAGTTTAATTTTTTCGGTGGGGATGGGAGTTCAGCTGAACCTGAACATCACCAGAACAGGAGCTGCTGATTTCTTGGAATGGGAGAGGCAAGCCATGCAGGGAGGGCTTTCTGTGCTACTCTCCTCTCTCCTTCACATTGCAGCATCACCGCGACACACGAGGCGTGTAGGTGTATGCTGCAGTTTTCTTCCTACTTTGTTTCTCTTCAAGAATAGTAAACAGGCCTGAAGTCTGGTAATTGTTCAAATGAAATGTCAGAAACCTGTAACACACAAAGCATGGAGTTTTAAGGCAACACTCACAAGTGTTACAAAAACAATCACAAAACCAAAATCTAAATCCACTTTTTTCCTGTATTTGTTAGAAAAGACACACAGGCCTGATTTTCCATTCCCACACACCTTATACTCCTTAACAAGAGTGTGAGATTGGCAACATGTAAAAGCTTTACGTTCATCAATCTGACATCTGTTCACTAGACAGGGAAAATATGGAGAAACTGCCTGAAACCCTGGGCTGAATGGAATGATGGCTGTTCAAAGCATATCTTATGAAGACTGCATCATAAAAAAAAAAAAAAAAACCCACAACTTATGCCCCACAAAGGATGACTATATAGATTGCCATGAAACATCAAGGATCTAAAGATCAAGTGACTCCATTTTTCACTTAAGAAAGGAAGTTCACTCCTTTTATTTGCTGACTTCTTCCAACTACTAAGCAATAGAAGATAAACTTCTATCCCAAGTAGGTAGCCTACAACTAAGATAACATGATCAATATAATCATGCCATGTCAAAGGCATATTCCTGAAATTTACATTTACGTTCCACATCTTCTTTTAGTTTTCATATAAATGTTTTCTGTGCACTCCAGTTTTGACGTATCCTGCCATAAGGAGAACTTTAGTAAGTTCTGAATACAAGTCTGGCAAAGATGAGGTATGGCTAAAAGTAGCATTTTCAGCAAGCTGAGTAACATGCAATAGTTACAAGATAGTAAGATGATTTCTCTGGTCAAGACTAGCTTTCAGCAAATCATTGTCCCATAATACCACGGCTCCAGTATTTTAAAGACAATTTTGTCATAAATTTTAGTTCAAATGCTGCCAATAAGTAACTCCTATGCATGTCTGACTGTAAAAATTCAGGAGGCAATAGTCTTGAAGATTCTTGTTAAACTGTTTTCTTTCTTCTCGGCTCCTTATTTGAAGCATATTTTTAATTATGCATCATTGCCCACACATAAATTCATTTATGTATATTAATTTTTGCTCCACTTAGCAGAGTGGTCACTTAATTAAATGTCTTCAGTTGTTTTAATGAAAAGAAAAAAAAACCAGCTTTAACAGAATGTTGTAACACTATACATTTAAACATACTATTTGTTGCCTTTATTTCAGTCCATTTGTAACACTGATACTGGAACATTTGTGGAACCGATATTAAAAAGTAATATACTTTTCTAAAGCCCTTAGACTGTTTAGCAGATTTTTAAATTGAAATCAAAATTATACAGATTTTTCATTCTGATAATTTTACCAATTCACTAATTCTTTAATCTTTACAGGTCATTGAACAGCTTCACATTAATGAGATGTAGTTAAGAACAAATTTTACAGTTTTTCTTTTTTCTCTCTTTTTTTTGAAAAATGTTGCATATCATTTGCAAATTAGAAAGAACTTGTTCCATTTATGGTACATTTATTTAAAATAATCGAATGCATGAGAGCCAGCTGAACACTGTGTGCAATGACGCTTTAAAACAAATTACCATTTATTTATAAGGAAGAAATAGACTTTTAAAAAGCACACAGACTGCATTTCATTATTAATGGTGTTCTCCATGCAAAACTGATTTCTTTCAATAAGATACAGAAACAAAGGAAAACTCAAAGAAAAAACAGGAAGAAAGCCTATCTCGGGGACATGCATATTTTGCATATTAGAAATTTGTAAAACAAACAAAAACTGATGGCACCTGAGGTGCATGTATGAGGAATTTTGGTGGCAACTTCTCTGCAGCTGCTAGACAGTCTCAAACTACACAGCAGTTTGAGACTCAAACTATACAGTAGATACTGTACTTAAAAAGAACTCAAATTACTCAACATTAGCATGTAAAAACTTCACTTTCTTCCAGTATGCACAATGTATTCAAGAAACACTTCTAGCATCAGATGCCTGAAAGAATCAATATTTCAAAATTATTGTAGACTGTAATTTCATGCTGTGGAAACAGTGAAAGGTAATTACTTTGGCTCGAGTATGTTAAATTACTATTATTCTATTCTAAATTGAATAGACTGTTTATCTTTCTAAATGGCAAGTTAACCACCTAGGGTTTCTTGGGCCAGGTTTGGTGTGTAGATGCATGTGCACACCACCCGTGAAAGTCAGCACTCGTCCCTGGCGCAGAGGCCCATTGTTATTCAGTCAAGAAAAATTAACTTGCTGAAGATTAAAGTTACATGTTTTAGCTGAATATTTTGACTGCTGTTCAACAATTCTCTAGGCTCGTTTGTAAAAGCCTGCAAACTGTGCGTTTGACTCCCTCTGGAAGTTGAATGAAAAGCATTTTATACCATTTATAAACAGCTATTTCATTACCTAAGAGTAGCAGTCAGGAACAAAGATATTTTGGGGGGTAGGTGGTATAGTTCTTTTTCTTTTTTTAAAAGAATAATTGAAAACTAATTCCCTGAGTATGTGTCTATTATAATTTCAGCATGCTCATTCCCTCACACTTTAGATCCCTCTCTCACATTTTATTAGCTAGAATCTGACCTGTAGCTTCATAGCTCAGTATAAAGGCATGCCACACATTTCTTGGTCAATTTTAGCAGAGGTACAGATGGAAACATAAGCAATTTTTCTTTTACGTCAGGTTTTGGAAAGACTTAGAAAATACTTTACGTTCAAAGACATATGAACTGTTTGGCAATAATGACTATGCACCTGATAATTCCAGAAAACTTCTGCGTATAGAGGGATGATGTACATAAAGCCTAGAACTACTGTTACTAATTAGATTGCTGTTAACAGGCAGCAATATCAGTGCTTGACTGCAAATGCATATCTGGCCAGTGATCTGACAACAATTCCAAATTACTCATTAATGATCTTCACTTCAGGAGATGCTTTGTAAAAACCTGAACTAATTCCCTCTTCTCTCATTGAAATAGCTATTTGCATGATTCCTGAAATACTAAAATTTAAGTTTCTTTGTAGCTGCCAGCTATTGTCATTGATGAGTTTGAAGGGTTGTTTTTTTTTCTTCTAATAAGCTTCCTTACAAAATTTCTTAGCAAGGAAAAACATAAAGTTACAGATCCTGAGGCCTGTTTCCAGCTCTGCAGTCAGCTCCTCTGATGACCTTGCTTTTCCAGCTATTCTGATTTTTGACTCTTGCAGCCCTGGGGAGCAACATGGTCTCTGTATAAGTTCTACTTATTCATTTTAATACTGCCTTCCACAGTGAAGGGCCACTGAGATGTGGTAGCTTCACTGATCCTTCATTCCCTCACTAGTTCTTCACTACCTTACTACCAAATGGCGAGAGAACAACGTGCACGGGGTTAGCCTGCTGGCCCTCACCAGGCCAGGCTCCAGCTCTGACCTTAACATAACAGTTTACAGCTGGAATGGCAAGCGGTTCTGACAGCAGATCTCAGGATTCAGAGTAGACCATAGGTTAAAATATCTATCCTATCTATCTGTCACTACTGTTTGCTTCTGTTTCTCCAAACCCAGGAAGAAGGCAAAGAAATTGCAGAGCTCTGGACGAAGAGACACAAGAGAAAAAAGTAAAGACAGAATACACGTGGGGGGAAGAAAGAAAAAGAAAAAAAAAAAAAAGAGAGAAGAACGTGTTTCTGGGAGAAGGCTTTGGAAAGTTCATCTTGCTCACTGCTACCAGCATCCAGACAATATAAGGAAGACAGAGCACACAATTGTCTACTTTCCTCCTCTGTTAGCTCCAATGTAAGGAAAAGACACGCTGCCCTGCACCTGTCTCAAAGATAATGGTCTGCCTTCATGTACAACAGCTTCCGAAAGCCCTTGTAATACACTTCTTATTATGGCCTACACCACAATTAGGCCATTTCTAAGACATTTCTTCCCTTTTTTTTTTTTTGTCCACTTTCATACATTATGGGGTTTGCACCCTTTGCTTCATGCACTGGCTAATGGAAAGTGCTTAACGGAACTACTATAAGTAAGGTTCTATCTGAGAATCTGATTTCAGCTGAGTTGTAGCTGAGATAAGTTATAAAAGTTTCTAGCCAGCCAATGTGATTGAAACCAAAGTACATCCACTTGAATTTAAATATCTTGTGTAGCAGTAGTTTTAAAACATGGTTTGGCTTGTGATGATAAAGTCATAGAGTTACAATTTGTACAGACACGACTTAAATTATTATATCTCTAGCACCTAAGTAATATAAGTTTTTATACTAGTAGTTTTTGTCCTACATGCTTAAAGTGTAACACTGATGCAACATTAAAAAAATCTTTACATTCAAGCCTGATTCTAAAATGGATGGATGGATGGACAATGCCTATCTATGCCTTTCCTATTAAGTGAAAAACCATAATGTTCACTGCATATCCAAGCATGCAGCATTATTTGGAAACTGAGAGAATAACAGTACAAAAATTATGAAGGTCCTTAACTTTACCCACAAGCAAGTTCTATGAACAATCAAGAATATACAGGAAAACAGTTTCCTTCAATTAACAATCCCTGTTCCCTAAGATTATTTTCCTACTAAGGTTATTTGTGTTGAAACATCTACACCAGCTTTCTAAACTGCGAGTTCTCCGCACAGAGCTGCAGTACACCGTGCCTCTCAATAACTCATGAAGAGTGGTTTCCCTGAACACTTTCTTCTCCTCTGCTGAAAAGAATAATGTCCAGTTGTTTGGTGATGCTATCCTTGGCAATTCTCACTTCATTCTGGAATGAATTTGGACTACTCCTAACCCTAGCACATTATCACAGCCCTGATGCTGGTCACCACGTGGGCCAGGCACTGGAGCTGCACTTCTATTGCCTCAACCTCCACGTGGCTTACAAGCCCCCAGCTGTTCCCTTCCAGTGAGGAACAAACCTGCAGAGTCCCCAGGGGAGAGTCCAGGCTCCCAGAGCTGCCAAGATTAATCTTTCTGTTCACCACTGTCATCACAGGAAACGTAGTGTGTTGTAAATAGTAAAATATCTGTGAAGCTATCTTTAAAAAAAAAAAAAATAGGCAGAGTAGCACTATGGATATATTGAGATGCCAAGGAAATAGTAAAAATAATAACAGGCTCACGTAAGCTTTATTTTGACAAGAAAACACAGACTACTGTTTTCTCTTTGTTACAGGGTAACATTTATGAAGACATTATTGAGAAAGTAGTTGCTGTAGAAGAAAAGGAAAGCATTTGAACCCTGCTACTTACAGTTCAAATAATAGAAGCAATTCCAATGAAAATGTAAGATGTCACAGTCCTTTGATAGTTTTAGAAAAGGCAGTCACAACTCACTGACAGGAGACATTAATTAATATTCTAGGGCTATAAACAATGATAATAGTTTTTGGACAGATATAAACTGCTGGAGAAAGCCCGAAAGATGGCACAAATCTTTCTCTGGTATTAATTTATTTAGCAGATAGTAGTTTACCCAAAATAGTATCAATCAGTAATTTGGATCATATTACTCCTGCAATTAAGACAGAACTCTATGTAAATGTATATACAGATCCATGCAAAGCAGTGTAAACAACCTTTGTTGTCTTTATGTTCACTCTCATGTCCTCTGGCCAGCAAATCTAATCTCTTTTTCTTCTAAAAATTCAAAGCTAGTTTTCTGTTGGAATTGGGCTGACAAACTTTCTAAGCCCCAGGGATTCATCCTTGCAAAATTACATTCTCCAACAAGTCAACAGGGCCTTCTGCTGAAGAAGTCTTTAACTTAGAAGCAGAAGAATTGTGCAATACTCCCCAGATGTGATTAATGATCATACCAGTGCTGTAGCTTCACAAACTAGCTGCATGCCTTAGAATGGTAGAAATCGGTATCATTGTTGGAAGCGTACGTGCAGTAACCACAAGAAATTACGTTGCGGAAGAAGTAAAGGTAGTTGCAAGAGAGAATGAAAATCCGTTTGCTGACTCCTCTCAGCTTTGCAAGCTAAGGCTGCTTCAGATCATAAAGGCACAAAATCTGGTGTGAACGCAGTCTCTTGGGAATGGACTGAATGCAATACTCCAGATTAGATAATCTCTGCAACGTTTCATTCTGTGCCCAGCTCCAGGTTGCACTCTCATTTCAGACAGCAGTCTGTACTCCTCTAAGCAGCCAGCTGCTTTTTTGTCTGAAAAAGTTCATCTCCTGTGAGGCCCACCTCAGATAAGCTGGGTGGTCCGAGGGAACGACCTGGCACAGGCACACATGTTGACACCTCACCTCTAGCCCAAGTTGGGTATTTTTGCTTCCATCACTGATACTCCTCTCCATTACAAAAATGGTAAAGCCCAAGCAAATTCACAGCAAGTAGGCCACAAAAAGGAAGAGTTTTTACAAAATACTCTTCCTCTGTCAACACATCCTCACTTCCAGCCTGGTTTCTCAATAGCAGCAAACCCTGTTTTTCTTGGGCTCCAGGAAGATTCCTGTGTCTCCTCGGGACCCTGCAGTTCACTGTAACCTCCTGATACAGGAGCAGAGCATGGCTCCCCGCTGCTTGCCTGCCAGCCAGCCATGCCACACAGCCCAGCAGCCCCTGCCCTCACAGGCTCTGTCCCCTGAGGCACCCAGTGCTAGCATGAACCACTCTTCCCAAAGGAACATGGCACAACCATGATCAAAGAAGAACATCCTAATAGTATCCATCACAGCCACAAAAAGTACCTCTATCCCCTTAGGTTTTAGGGAAAGTCAGCATATAGGTAAGTAGAAAAAAGTTAAAGCTATAGTTATTGTTGTAATACTTATAACAACGGCTTAAAGTTATAGAAAAACTATATCATTGCAATAGTACCAATGAAGTCTTCATGTCTTTTCATGCATCTTCTGAGCTCTCCAGGCCAACTCCGAATAAAAGCATCTCACATGATGTCCACTTCCTATCTCACCACGCTTATCCTTAAGTGGTCTCTCTGTTTCTCTCAGGGACATGTTCTCAGAGCACTGCTGTACTCAAAGGCATTTGCAACAACAAATATTTCCCTTCAATTCACACTTTTCTTAACAAAGTGCTGCCCTCCTGAACAGAACCACATGGTTCTGTTTTTTTTTTTCCCCCAGACACGTGGATGTCTCATTATAATGTGTTTATAACAGATACTGGAGCATCTCAGGTGGCATGAGCCAAAAGCCTAAGCCAGGAAAGTTTCTGCATTTATAGCAATCAAGAGAAAGTACTTCAACTCTGAATGCTTTAATTGAGGTAGCCAAGAAAACTTGCTCCTGAAGTTCTGCCAAAAAATACTGCAGATTGCATGGAGATTCAACAGTTTGGGATGCTCTCCCTTGCCCACCCATTAATGATCAGTGTTATTATGTTGATGTTATGCTGTGTCACAAATGTCTTCATAGCATTCATTTTTGCATATCCATTAGGTGAGAAACAAGGGTCAATTACTAAACAGAAGCAGGCAGCTGTTGAGGCAGGAGCAATTGAAAGCTAAGGCTCAGTACATCCATTCACCCAGTTTTGCCTATAAGAGCAGAACTCTGCAGCAACGTGCAAAGCAGCCAGGTACAAAGTAAGCAGATAGATGAGAAAAGAGGATTTTAGAAGTTTCATATAACAAAAACTGAAAGGAAATTAGCAGTTTCACACAGGAAAGGAATGAAAAGAAATGATTCAGCATTCTTTTGCAGAAGAGAATTAGGGACTGGTCATTGGACAAGACTAATCAAAACCAGAGAATTCAGGCAATGAGCAGAATCCAAGTAAGAACTAGGATTCACTGACAGGCACCTAGGATGAGGATATTGTAGTGACCATAGCATCTAGTAAAGTTAATTACACCACAGAAAAAATGGTGCGAGAAAAGGGTTTTCCTGCAACAGGGTAGCTGACAAAATAGTTCAAACTGCTCAAAAAGAATAATCTGTAGCAAAAATTAATCCAGCAGGGGCCTTTTATACTGCGTGTCTTACATTAATATGTAAAATAATGCATTAATTTTCAGATCAGATCTGTATTTTAAAACTTACAACTTACTGCAACATTCTCCATTTGTAGAGACTGCTATTAGCAGGCAGTCATTCCATAACAAGAAAATGGATATACAATAGAAGCATGCAATAATTTAAGTTGGAAGAGACCTCTGGAGGTCATTTGGTCCAAACACCCCACTAAATGCAGGGCCAGAGACAAGCTTAGAGAACTTCAAAAGTTACATCAGGTTTCTCAGGGCCTCGTTCAGTTGTGTTTTGATTATCTCCACAGATGGAGATTTCACAGCCTCTCTGAGCTCCTGTACCAATGTTTGAGCACCTTCAGTGTGAAATTTCCCTAATATCAAAACAGGATCTCATATGTTATAATCTGTGTCCATTGCCCCTTTTTCTTTTGCTGGGCACATGTAAGGAAAAGTCTGACTCCATCTTGTTTATAACTTATTAAGGAGTTGAAGACAGCAGTATGATTCACCTTCTCTTTCTCAGACTGAAAAAACTCTCAAGACGCTCCTTGTACACCATGTGCTTCAGCCTCCTCAATGATCTTGGTAGACCTCTGCTGGACATGCCTCTCTTTACTGATGCCTACTGGCAAGACCCAAACTGGAGACAGCACTTAAGATACAGTCTCCTTTTCACTGAAGAGAGGGGGAACAATCTCCTCCCTCAGCTTGCCGGCTGCTCTCTTGTTGATACAGCAGTAAGTTGCTGACCTTTCTTGACAAAAGTACACACAACTGACTCAGGTTTGACTTGTTATCACCCAAGGCCCCAAGTGCTTTTCCACAGAAGCACATTCTTGCCAGTCTGCCACCCCAGGTGCAGGACTTTGCATTTGGCTCTATTGAACTTCATGAGATTCCTGTTGTCCCATTCCTCCAGCATGCCAAGGTTGCTCTGGATTGCTGGACTTGCTCCCCAGCATAGCATCATCTGCGAACTCACCAAGGGTACACTCCATCCCATGTCCAACTCGGTAACAAAGACATCAAAGCGCATTGGCCCTAGTATTGACTTTTGAGGAATGCCACTAGTAACCAGCCTCCAGCTGGACCCTGAACTGGTAATCCTTTCAGCCTGTTGGTGCAGCCAGTTTCCCACCCACCTTAGAGCTCACCCAGTCAGTCCATATCTCAATAAAACAATAAACAGTTAAAACATTATAGTGTGTATATGATTCGGAACTGCTTCAAGTAGGTAGGCAGAAAGAGATTTGCCATCCTGACGAGAAGGGACAAAAGGCCAGAAGACTGGGAGATCCCAGGGAAGAGCCTTTCCTCGTGGCAGATCTGCTGCCAGTAGCGGGTGCAGCTGTCACCTGCCAGCGCACATCGTGTTCTTAACCTCTCCAGCAACATCAGCCAGCCTGAGCCTTCTGGGGCCGTGCACCAGCGACGGAGTGGCAATAGGGCCATTTTGCTACCCACACAACTGCTTCTTGTACTGTGACTATAGTCAGCCTAGATACTATTCTTGGTTCAACTTTCCAGCCAAGCAGACCGTAGCTATAATGTGCAAATTGTACGCATGTCAAACAAGTTCTTAAAATTTGCCAACATAAGTAAACATTAAAACATTTATGTACAACACAATTTGTGTTTTTCTTTAAGCATGTATAAATATATAAAAATTCTTATTTATGTTATTTTCCAGGTAAAATAATGGCAGTGTCTTCTTGTGACTTAAGAGAAGCATACCACTTTAGCAAATGCTTAAATAACCAAAGCACTTGTACATATTGATCCTTCCTTTATTCCCAACAGATATTAGTTATTGCAGTGTTTTGGGCCAACTGAAAAATGCTTCCAGTCATTTGCCATTGAAAGCTTATACTCCACTTTCCGAGACCCACACTAGAGCCCTTTTTTCCTGTAAGGAAAAGCATTAGAGATCTTCCATGTCCCCTTTGTGAAATCTGTGTGCTTCTGCTTCACTTCTCAATCCAACTTAACATGTACATCTGTCCTGTCTTAGCAGTTGGTAGCTTTACTAAACACAAAAAATAAGAGTAATAAATGATACTTGGTTTTAAACTAAGTTTAAGACATGATTAAAAAATCCTTTTTCTTCAAAGCTCAAAAGAGACCCTTTCATAACCACTCCTGACAGACCACGGAGGATGGGATCTAGACATCTTTTAAACAAGAGGTTGTAGATGCCATCTTTATTTCTCAAGTGGCTAAACCAGATGTATTAACTCAAATGGAACAAGAAAGAAAGATGCTTTCCCTGTCCCAACAAACCTATTATCATGAGGGCTGTGAATATTATGTGTTCAATGTTCTATGTGAAAGAATGAACAGTAAAAGCTTTCAAAATGAAGTCAGCTGTAAATGCATACTGTTTCTTGAACTTAAGATGCAAGCTCCCATGAAAGTTGGCCTTTTAAAAAGTTAGAGAACAACACTTGAAAAACGAAGGCATAGCACATATAAAATTTCTATATTTTTAGAGCAAATTCAAAGATGAATACATCATAATCTTGTTAAAATGAGATTTTTCATTACACTTCTAATTGTACTAATCTGATGTTTAAGGATGATGTGTAGATCCTTCCTGCTGTAAATGTTGTATATTTCAAAAAACAAGCATTGATTGGTTCCAATTCTAACACTGTTACCTTGAATTTCAGTATATTTGGTATTTCTTCCAGAATGACATGTTTTGAAAGCAGCATTAATGTCAAAAGTAATAAAAAGACAAAATTGCTAGCTTCATGGTTGGAGAGAAAGGCTGGAAAACATTAACTCAATACACAGATAAATTTCCAGAATATATTCCAGTTGAAGTAAATTATCTTTCTCACAGTAGTTATTCCAAAGCAAAATGGCTTTTGTTTCATGATATAGCAACCACACAGAGGGATAGTCTTTAACA
Source organism: Nipponia nippon (assembly GCF_047370975.1). Classification (NCBI taxonomy): domain Eukaryota; kingdom Metazoa; phylum Chordata; class Aves; order Pelecaniformes; family Threskiornithidae; genus Nipponia; species Nipponia nippon. The sequence goes on along the minus strand of NW_028262291.1, from coordinate 14,615,286 downwards.
AATGACATGCCATTTCACATTTTTTGCAAAACATCTTCAGTTCCTTATTCTCATGTAGATTAGATCTAGGCCTTCCAGGCTACACCAGGAAATTATGGAGAAACCTATCTAGACCCACATTTCCTTTTTTTTTCCCCTCCCAGTCAAGATTTCTTAGGGGGTGGAGGACAGTTATGGCCAGATCTAGGTATAAAAGAATTTTGGCCATTTTCTAGGCTGGCAATCATCTTGCGTGTCAAAGATGGCTATTGCCCCTGAACTTACTGCAGTTTTACAAGAGCCCCAGTAAGTTGGGCTGGTGATGGCAGCGCTCGCTGTCCCCAGCAGGGGTACTGGGGTAGGTTAGGGCACATGGTCCTCCTCACTGCAGCAAGAGCATTTGCTGTCTTCATCCTTCCCATCCTAGCAGAAGCTGCGAGTCCAACACTGCAGTGCCCTTGCTCTCCTTCCCAGTCCCTCTCTTTCTCATAGCAGAACTCACCCTGGCCCCTGACCTACACAGTGTCTAAATTCAATTTTTGTTTCATACTCCTGAGAAGCCACGAGCTGAAGCTGAGCACAGTTCCCCACGTGCAAGTGCATGCAGCTGACTATTCCGGGAAGTACGTTTTTGGGGAGCTCTGCAAGGGGGAACCTTTACAACAGGACTCCAGGACTAGTTCTCTCTTAGTGTGTATAACGTGTGAATTACTGTACTTTCCTCACTGAGGATAAATAATGCAGTTCTTTCTGAAGCAATACATACCCCAGGTCAAGTTTTCCCTCCTCAGTTATACTGGCAGCCTGAAGTACATGGAAATATGCTAGAGTCAAAGTGGACTGTAATAAAGTCAAAGGCATTTTATCAGATAACATAGCTAGGGGCAGAATATGATCCAATGTGTACATTTTGAATAGAATTCTTTTAGAAAGCACTTCAGAGAAATAAAACAAAAACAGTTTATTTTGCTTGATAATATTCAACCCATGCAGTACAACTCACAAGAGGCCAATAAATGATTGTTACTGGAAACTTTGAAAAATCATTGCAAAAGAAAACATTTATACAAGTTTATGAAGGCTTCTGAAGTATGGTTGATATGTTCAGGTCCAAAAGGACTGTAAAGTATCAGGATATTACATAGAGTAATGCTGATGGTTCTTACTCTATTTACATTGAATGCAGTTTAGTTTGCTTTTTGCATATGGGAAAGGTTAATTCTATACTGAAAAATGTTTTGATTCCACTTTAGTGCATTTCTTATAGAAACACAAAAGATTACTTGGATTAATAACAAGAGTAATAAAAATAGTTCCCACTTTATAATACAAAGATAAACATATGTATTTGTAACGGAAAAATGTGTTTTGTGGAAAAGATATAAAACTCAGATCTTGGCAAACAGGTTTGGAGAAAGTAAAAGTAGCCCTGAATGCTCACCCAAAACTGTTTTTAGCCCCTATATTTGTTTATAGCAGAAGTATTTTTCTTAGGTCATTTTTGGTTTAAGCTTGCTACTGAAGATAATTAGATATGCTTATAATTATAGTAGGGTTACAGCAAGATTTTAATCAAAATGTGATGCATCTCAGGGCAGCTTTTCATCAATATTTGAGCCAAGCTTGCTAAGTTCATGAACCTTTAAGTAAAGCTGGGTCAAGTCTAGAACGCACTCCGATTGATTTATGGCACTGCATTTAAAATAGGAGTATCTTGTTATCTTCAGAAAGTTCAAAAATTAAATAATAGCCTCAATATTATACATCAATGGGATACAAAATTATTCCATAGGAGGGTATGTTCTGTCTATCCTACCTTGAAAAGAACAGAGAGAAAGAAGTGGGCAGCTGACAGGATTCAAAACCAGCCAACAGTCATGATTGCAGTCACAGAAACACATCCACAGAAGGAAAGCTTGAAACACTTGGAATTTTTTATTGCAGAGGAAACGCAGGGGGAAGAGGGAGGGAATATGCTAGAGCTACTGCATCGAATGCATGGTATGAGGGAATTCAGATGTTTCCATGTCCTCTACGACTATGTGAGAATAACGGAATTTTCAGTAAGATTGCAAAACCACTCTTTTTAAAGTGATAAAGAAGTTGCTCTGTTTTTCTTTTTTTTTTTAAACCACAAATTATAAATAACCTGTAGAATTCATTGTTATAATCAAAAAGCTTAGTTGGGTATGGAAGATGCAGTGATTATATCCAAAAACTCAAGAATATAAAATATGATGTGTAGCACAAAAACTGACTGGTTAAAGAGGTTAACCTGATTCAAGACAAAATGAAACTCCCCTCTTGGACATGTCGTCCTTTGTACCAAACACTACTACTAATGCTATTAAATTTACCCATTATTAATTCAACATTCATATTCCCCCTATTAATGCTATTAAATTTCCAAATTTTTTTTTCATTTAAGAGTTACATTAGTCTTTATTGCCAAAAGATTGCTCTGAGATCAATCATCTGCAAAGATTGTGTGTGCTCTTCAATACACAGACTTCTAAGAGAGAGGCCTGCAGAACAGGAGAAGGCACTTCATTCATGATTAGTACACATATCTCCTTGCTTTTGAGCTATCAATAACCTTCTTAAAAACAAAGATATTATAGCCAGATAATTCACATCATTCTAGCAATAATTGATCTTTATCACTGCATACCACCGGAGCAGTCTGGATACCATCTAGGAGCTTCACTAAAATATTTGCATAAATCATCATCATGGAGCCCCTCTAGGCATTTGTTGGGTCTGAAGTAACTAAGATGCAACAAATCCTCTTTGACTAATAGTCAAGAGACAGCAACTGACACCAATCAATGTCTCCGAATCAGTCACAACATATTTCTCCAGAAGCCTGGGCAAATACAAGTAGGGGATATGAAAAGAAACTAGGAGTGGCATTGAGAATATGAAAGAGAACTAAGGATATGTTTGCTGAAGATATTAGAAGGGGCAGTAAAATACGCGTGAGAATGCCAAAATAGTATGGATTAGCCACAGGAAGCCAGAAGAAATCAGAATTCCGTTTCTGTGCTCACAGAAACATTTACTCCTTTTTCTCCATCTTCCTCTGATGTATCAGAGATTGACCACAGCCACAAAGAAAGTATTAGGTAAAGGTGGACAGCTCTCAGACAACACAGAACAGTTATTTTCCTAAACACATAGCTCAAGGTATGAGAACCAGTAAATTAAAAACCTCTGCTATTCAGGGAGTTACATTAGATCAAACTGTTTCTCTTCTCCTCAGATTCTAGATGTTAATCATGTGCTTTAGCCACTTTTCCCGTCTGCTTCATTCACTCTGGGTATAACACATCATCTATTGGGTATGGAGAATAAGGGCACTTAGAGCAATAGCAACAAGAAATATTAAGGATTTGAATTTCACCTTGTATGCATGTCCTTCCATTGCCTTGAATACTCTTGCAGTGTAAAAGCTCACGCGGCTTAGGTTTAAGTATGAAGGTTAGAGCATTCAGACTTACCAAGAACAAACTTGGAGCAGGCATCCTGCATGATACTTGTTCCATGCCACATGGCTTAATGTTTGTAGCAATCTTTCACACAACCTTAGATCGCAGTTGTTTCTATAAAAGGCATTGCCTCCAGGTATGCAAAGCCCGCAAAACATTTTTTCATTCCTCCAAACGCAACAGGGGTCTTCAACAGTCTGAGCTGCAAAAAGATTGGGGAAGTATTTCTGAGACCTGTTTTTCTGGGTGCCCCGTAAACCATTTAAGTAAAAGAAGGATGGACATCGCACTGGCAGATACAGTCAGTGCAGACATCTTGTAGGATTATCCCTCCACAACAGAAGGGAAACTTAGCTCACAGCTTACTACCAGGATGTCGCTGGGGAAAGCAAGAGGACCTAGCAGCTCTGCCTAACACGGTAGATTTCAAAACTGCCAGTCCAGCCCATGACATTTTGCAAACATTACAAAACCAGTTCATATCTGTAGAGGTAGATATATTAAGGGAGTTGACTGAGGCCACTGACTGTAAGTGCTGGGCTTTGACTTGAAGTTGCTTCCTCTCCACCTGGCCTACAGTAGCCTGTACTGCCAGAGGGAGAAGCCTCTCCTGGAGAGCAGTTTCTGGTCAGCTCAGACGAGCTGCTGCAGTTGCTACGTGGCAGATGAGCCAACTCAGCTGGACAACGGGGAACTTGCAGAAGCATAGCCATGGCTCAGATTGAAACATACCCAACAACTGAGCTCCACATCTGTGATGTGCACGAACCCAGTAACCAGCTGAGCCTCATGTGTCTTGTGGGAGCAGGGGGAAGGCACTTAAGTTGCAAGATTTTGGGGGGAAGGGGAAGGAAAAAAAAAAAAAAAAAAAAAATCACAGCTACTTCTGTGATCAGCTTCATCTGAGAAAGCTATTGTCACAAGAAAAAAAAAGTAGAAAGTTATTTCCTTTCAAAATATTAAATTTAGATGAACCTTGACATTTCTAGGTGAGAGACCAAAGTCTAGCTCCAGGTGATAGCATATATGCTATGTATGTCTCTTATGAAATATATACAACAACTAAGACACATTAGTTGAGAGGCCCATTAGTCATTTGTATGTTTACAACACACTTCCTGCTGCTTCTTCTCTGGCTTGATGAAGTATATACAGAATACCATCGTGATTTTCCTATAGAACACTAGCTGGTATCAAGAAAATGCAAATACTGCACAGTGCTATGAGATCCAAATTCACAGAGTACTGTTGTAGCTGAATTGTTTGAAAAGACATATGGCATCCCAAGTGTAACAGATAGTTGAATCTCAAGGGGGAACCATTGTTCATTCATCTGGACCAAGTGACATTCTTTATGCAAGAATAATTCCTGATTAAAGGGTGAGTTTTAATGGAAACTAATTAGGCAACCTCTTTAGCCTGGGCATAATGATCAAATGAGCTGTCACACAGTACCTGATACAATGATCTCACTTGGTACAAGATTTTATTCCTTAGCAATTACACTCCCACGTTGCACTGCATGTGTTTATTGCCTGGAGCACACATGTCAAATTAAAGAGCAGCTTATGCACCTGATATTTAATTATTGCCTAGCACTACAGACAACCGGGAAATGTCAAAGCGAGCAGTCCTGCATTGGAGCAACTAAAACTGATATCTTCTTTGGCACAGAAAAAAATAGAGATAAAATATGTATGGACGATTCAGTTGTCTTACAATTCACAGTTACAAAAAATGGCCTCCCAAACCTTAAATAATTTACCATCATGCTCAATGCAGAGAATTCTGTCAAAGCAGAATAGTATGTGAAACAGGTTCACCAGCTCACATGATTATTTGTATTAGACGCATCTTTGCATGATTAAAGTGTTTACAAGAAAATGGTGGGATTTGAGCTGTTTTATATGAACTTCAAATACCAAAGGAATCATTCATTTATTCAGGTATGGACTAATTCACAGGTGTTAAAAGAAACATTCATGTCTACAACTCTGTTATCCTGCAGTTAACTTAAAATCATCTTTAGCTTACTGGAAATTTTCCTAAATTCCTTCATAGTCGAATCACCTCCTTAATCCTAGTTGTAATAAGGCTGAAATGAAAAACCAGCAATACTAGAAGAGATGTAAGCAAAGTGTTTCCAGCAAATTGAGACATGCTAATCAAAAAAGAAAGTTTTATGGCTGCGACAGAGGTGCTGACAGTAAGATGAGGAAAAATCCATACCGCCCCAAGTTTTGAATGCAATTTTTAATAAAGAAAAAATGTGCACGATACAAAAGAGTTTCTCTTAGCCATTGATCCGTAATGGAACACCCAAACAGAGATCTGATGGTATCCTGTGGCTAAGAAAGTTGTGTGTGTATCTTGGACCATTCTACTCCCAATAAAGGAATCTAATTACCCGTAATCTTAATTGCACAGTCTAATACTAAAAAGGCTTAATAAGAGTGCTTTTGTATTTACAAAACTGCACAGCTTGTGAAAGAACCCTCAAAACATTTGGCAGGAATCCCAGCCGAGGTATGACTGACTGGAACCTCTAATGACTACAACATGTAAACAAGTGTTTTGTTTCGACTGATAATCATTAACTTCCAGTGTCAGACTTATCCCACAAGGTTTTGTTCACTGCTTCACCAGCCTGCTTTACAAAGGCATCTGGTGCTAAGGGAAAGGGCGAGGGGGGGCGCGGAAAGTGCAGAGTGCTATACAGTGTTGTCACTCTTAAACTAAAGTGGCAGTAGGCAAATGAAAGGGTCATGAGGTAAATGCTTCTAACAAGGAGCAAGCTGCTGTGATAATTCCCACCATTCTTTGATGGTCCCTCTTACTGTGTGACTCAGTGACATAATGTGCTAGACCTCCTGGTTATTTTATTTTATTTTTTAATGAAGAAAGGCAATTTGAAACAGAGCCTCTCTGAATTATTGTTTCATGCCTTGGTAGCTTTCAAAATTAAACATATGCAAAAAAACCCAAAAAACCACCAAAACAGAAATTTGGTTTCCCTAACTACTGCAGTACTGGAGCAATCTGCATCTAAGTGCTGCATTAAAATAAAAGACAGAGAAGCAGTTGAATACACTCCTACAAGGACATATCTGGTATCCTAACAGAAGGGAAGCATGTCAGAAATTACACAAGCTGCACTGGTTAGCTCAGCTTTGAAAGGGTGCTCAGCAACAGTAATTTTAAAAGTTAATATCAAATGGCCAGATCCTCAGCTAGAGTAACTCTGCCAAAATGCAGACACTATAGAGAAGCCTACCTGCATTTCTCATCACTCATTTACTTTATTATTTAAGTAATTATTGTTCAAATCATTTTATGTAGAAACACTGGAGAAGTTGTAAAAAATTATGTCCATTATGTAAAGTGTTTGGTAAAACCTTGCAGTCTATAAACAAGAAACTGAATAGCCCATATTTACATTCTCTACTTTTTCTTAGCTTGAGAAGTGCAACTACTTCAGTAATTTTTAATCATGCAGCTGTAGATAGACAGTGTTTTGAGTGTTTAGTAAAACAGCAGGAGTAGCTTATAGTTTGCAGATCTAGTACTTCCGTGGCTACCTGTAAGTAAAAGGTCATTTGTAAACTCCATTTAACCATCTATACCACGGAGACTAGTTTCAAAGGTTTACACTTATTTCATGCCCTGCTAGGATCTTGCCTGTGTAACAAGCATTTCCTGATCAGTTCTAGCAGAGCACTGAAAAGTATACCGCACATAGCTCTCATGACTGCATGAAGGAATTTATGCATGCAACTCTCCAACAGCTTTGATATATAATCCTGCAGAATCAGGTAGGAGCTGTGAATCAGCCTGGTTAAATTTATTTAAAAAACACTTGGCAAAGCAAGTTTGCAATTGTTTAATTTTCATTATAACCGCTGCCTCACAAGATAATGAGCCCTCATAACAGTGTTTTATATAAAAGCACATTATGCCTTTACACAGCACACACAAATGGCCAGTGATTATTAACAATGTTAAAATGTCAGTAGAACCAAGCCAGCATAACGGCATACATTTAGATGCCATAAAAGCTGCAAATGACTGTTACATTGTTTTAAAGGAAGCATCTTAAAAAGGCACTTACAAATAGAGGAAAAGAAATATTTGTTACGAGGAATAGAAATTTATGATGAAATGTCAATCAAATTTGACTTCTTGAAAAGCATTAGCCACAAGAATCAGCTAAGCTCATCACTGCTGCTATCAGTACTCTCAATTTTAGGATTAGAGACAAAATGCTCCATAAATAATTTTTGCTTTTACCTTTGACTTGATTTTTTTTTTCCTTGCCATTCCAGGATTTCAGTGTTTTGGAATGCTTTAAGAAAACATTCTCAAAGTAAAACTTCAGAGAGTCCAAATGTGCACATTTGCCACTGATTTATGGTCTGAAAACAGGTCCAACATTTAAATGAAAGTCTAGCAAAGAGTAAAAGGTCTAGACAGGGTAATCACTATCTAAATTATTACAAATATTTTAGAGGCTTTTAGCCTCAAAATGTCACTCAGGGCATCATCTTCGATACAAGTAGGTCTTACTCCCATTCACTGAGGGGAAAATTAATATGATAAGAAGATTGAATCACAAAGGATTCATGTTGTTAGGCTGTCGTTGGTTATTTACACCAATCCTCCAAAGTTATTCTTGTGAATTTGAAATTATTCAACTCATTTATTAGGCTATGTTTAGGTTAATTTTATTTTTAAATTAGAAAGAAAGAAGGATTGTGGGGTGGGGTTTTGGGGGTTGGTTGTTGTTGTTGGGATTTTTTTGTTGTGTGTTTTTTTTTTTTTTTAAGTTACCACTATCCGTAAAGAAAAGAGCATCATCTAAAATTTGTCAGAAGAATTACTGTTTTGCTCCATGTAACGCACAAGTTCTACAAACCAATATAAGTTAAACAAATCATTTTTAATTTTAGCTTATTCAGTTGTGAGGCCACATGCTGCATTTCATTTCATACATTAACAAAAGGTGTTCAAAAGCAAATGAGTTGTGAATGTTAATTTCCCCCCCTAAAGATATGGTTTTAGAAACATAAACCTTCAACCCCTTTATTAAAAGTTAACATAAACAGAAATGTTAAATCAAGCACTTTAGACTGTCCTAATCCACATAATCAACTGTCAATAATATTTTTTTATTCCCAACTATTATAATTTTATCTTACACAGACACTAGCCTATTCAAATGCGATATTCAATAAACATTTGTATCTCCCTCTCGTTAACCACAGTCCTAATTTTTTTTCCCTCAGTTATTATAAGCCAAATACTTCAGAAACTGTGATAGATTGCTCACAGAATAAATTGGTACATCTGTATCATTAACACAATATAGATTTTGAACCAGGTAGACAGGAGATATTTAAAACATGACTTTAAAATATTAATATTTCATTGCTCTCATTGGGCACTTGATTGTGAGCTGAGTTCAGGCAGTAAATTAGTCTTCCTTAAACATGCGTTAAATAGATATTGTTTCTCTAAAGTTGGAAATCTACCATTTGTCTCCAGTCAGCTTTAACACTCAGCAGGTTTGTAATAAATACACATGCAAGCAACAAAACGCTGAACATTAACACAGACATTAAGAGGGCAATTAATTAAGCCACATTAGTACAACGTGATCAAAAACAGGCATCAGTATCCTTAGGGCAAAAACACATTTCAGGTCAAACTTTACACACATGCACACATATACATGTATGCATATACACATATACGCACACACAGGCACACATAAAGAAGCATATATCAGACAGACCCTTCCTTTATGTTAAGTATACAAAAAAAAGCATCAAAGTAACTATTTGCACTGGCTGCTTCGTTTATTTGCCCTGTAAATTATTTGAGATCAGATTTTAAAGCTGGTTTGATTTTTGATATGTACAAAAAGAAACCATTGTCTCATATTGTATATACTGATTGCCTGGCACCACCCAATGGCAACCATCAGAAATGCAGATGGCAGTTCTTCCAGATGCATGTAGAAAAATTAACACTTAAACATATTAAAGAAAATAAGCAGCTGGTGTTTTCTCAAAAATAATAAACAGGTATTTCTTCAGACACTAGCTGGCTGCTCTTAATCATGTTTTAAATTGGTTCAACAAGTGTGATTCTTGCAAAAAGTTTAGTGCTGTCCAAAATCCATAGCAAAGCAAATTATTTGGTTAGGGAATGCTGTATTTGTTTTTTTAAAAAAAATGCCATTGAACGATCACATTTCTTATGACATCAAATCTCACAACCAGATGAGAATTACTGTTAAGCCTTCTGTGACAGGAAAGCTCACCTACGGTGCGTGACTACAGAGTAAAGGGTAAAAGTTGATCAATTCCAGCAACTAGGGAAAGAGAAATAGATGGATTCAAAGCAGGGAAGAAAAAAGTCTTTAGTGATTTCTTAGCCACTGCAAATGTTATTCAAGCCTTACTTGGTCCATGATACACACTATGGATAATTAAAAAAAAAAATACACGCACACACAAACACTCCAGTCAAGTGTAGGAGCGTAAAAAATTCCAGTGGCTCCTCCATTCCTCAAACAGAATAACAAAAATTACAGTCTGTAGGATCAGGAAAGCTGGCCATTCCTAATGAAGAGGCAAAGTCACAACTTAATCCCCAGACTATCTGATTCAGTCAGAGCCTTTGTGCAACTTCAAATTAGATTTCCAGCATACAGAATTACAACAAAATGTACAGGCAATATAAGGAGCACAAAACACTTGTTCAAAAATCCTTGGAAACAACTCAGTTTCTTTTTCTCAGAGAAGCTGCTAAAAAATGACTTGGTATTGCAATGTATTTTCATCACTTTTCTACTCTAAGATATCTTATGCTCTGATGCATAGTTTGCTCTTCATTGCCTTCCTTATGAAGGCTGAGCTTTATCAAGCATGATAATCATTTCCTGCTACTCACAGAAAACAATAAGTGAGCAAACAGTATTTAGGCTTGTCCTTTTTTTGTTTAAGCACACACGTAAGAAACTTGAAAAAGGATGCACTGGTGAGGCGTATTCTTTAATTGACAGATTGCTTACTATAGGCTTTGCATGGAACTGAATGTACCGAAGATCTCAAAACTTAAGACCTTCTGGATCTCAAGGGGTACAAACACATAGCACCTGCAGAATTCCACAGAAATGAACAGTGCTTTCACAGGAGAAATTAAGTCTCAAATGCCATCGTGGATTAAAAATGCTGTGGCAGCTTTATTTAATTTCAGATAAACTGGATCTTTCCACTGTAAAATGAAGTGAATGGAATAATACATAAAGTTTACTTGCTCCTGTGTTATCTAGTTCCATTTAAAGCTGTTATGCCTTGCCTGTATACTTTCATTATTTCCGTGTACTTCTATGAAGAACAATCTAAGTATCTACAGCTTGTAACATTGGATATTCCTATTCCTAAGGACAGAAAGATGAAGTGAGGACCAATGTATGTGCATGTTGCAGATATTCCTGCGATAATTATAAATCATTTTAATTATGACAAAACCTGCGATCCTTAGGTTTCAGGCTCAATAGTGCCAGTCTAATGGAGGCAAAACAGCCTATGTTTAGGGAGATTGTTCTGGACACTTGAGTGCTAGGAAAGGAAATATTTACACAATTATTTTTTTTTTTTTCAGTTCAACACTGACAACTAAATCACAGATTCTGGACCACAGCTCCATATAAGGACAACAATTCTGCAGCAGATTTCACAACCAGAAAAACCACAAAACACCTGCGGTCATGACAGCAGCACTTTCATTTCTATAAAAGCTTCTGTGGGAGAGATTCAACATCCTTCAACAACTTAAGGCACACACAACACTTCAGAGGTGAGCAGATATTACTACGTGCACTTTATAGATAGGATGGAGGTACGCAGGGATTTAATAATTTTCCCTGGATCAGATGACAAGTCTGAAGCATCTTGCATCGTACTCACTGAAATGTCCTTCCTCCCTTGTCTTTATTCTCTTGGCAATAACCATGCTAATGACAGAGGTTCATAGAATTCACCGAGAATGGAAAAGAATATGTTCTTACAATGGTGGATTTTAACTCAGAAGGCATTATTTGTCAGAACTTCCATGGCTTCAAAACGAAAAGAAAACTAACAGCAACAGCAAAGCTTGCAGCACTAAATATAATAGTACAATTTATATGTTATTTTCACAAGGATAAGCTGTTTTCTAAGGACAAGACAAAATAATCAACCCTATAGAAGCAGCTTGAGTAGTCTAAATATGTCCCAGTTAAAATTGTTAATGAAGCTGCAGAGTGAATGCAAATCTACAAGTCCCAGAGCTGGTGTAGCACCATGTAATTTCTAAGTAACAGCGCCTGAGAAGTCCCCTAGCAGCACACTGCAATCCCTGCTAAAGAACGGAGTACCCTTGTAGCACATTAGTGGTCTACACAGCAGCATTCAATCAGTTTCTTTAATCCAAGGAGTGCCTTTTTACTTTGTGAGGAATCTAACTCTACTGGGGGGATTTGAACTGGAGGCCCTTGGATCCAAAAACAGCAACATTACTAACGCAAGCGAAGGCAAGTCTCCAGTACCTTTTAGCTGGAGTCTTAAGAGGCCTGTAAAAACAGTGAGAGTCTCTCCCTTGCAGGGATACTAGTTATAAAGGGTAAACCATTCAGCTGGGTTTAACAGAAACGAATGGGGGAGAAAAAACCCACACAGGAAAAAGGGATGCTAAATTATAGAGGAACAGTAGCACATATGTTGTATTCATTCCAGGTCAGAGTTCACAAGAATTAAATCCTGGCATAGCCTGAGTGCTTTCAGCTACCATCAGGCCAAATCCTCCCATCTTTAATGTTTCCTTACGAAATAGCAAAACTGCCAGTGACCTCCCAGATTATTTTTCCCCCACTTAGAAGATCTGGAGTGCTACAATGAGAGGGAGATGTGACAGAACTATTCTGGCTTACAGACAGAGGTTTCTCAGCATATCTTCTCTCCCTTAAAGAAGCAGGAAAATCAGATGCATAAGAGAACAAGCGAAGAGGAGAACAAATATTTCTCATAAAAACTAGAGACAAAAGATGACTTGTTTTCCTGCTTGGTAGCAGGACAGCTTCTCCTGCCTCTGGAAGACTTGGAGCGTGTGTACACTCCTTCCCATGGAAATAGCTGCCCCCCAACTCCGGCTGCTGCCCAGTTCCAGGTGAGATCACCAGCTCTGAACTCAAACACACCAGGCTGACGGGAAAGCTGAAAGGCTTTCCTGGGGTTTTTGGCTCACGACCTCTAACTTTTTGGGATGATGCCAAAGTACAGCTCTTTCTGTGCTTGTTGGCTCAGCAGCCCTAACAGACTGAACTAAAGCACAGGCCTCTAAAGGACAATTACTCATTTATGCACAATGAGCATACAACCTTATAACAACCAGGACAAATACAGCACTTCAGGGTCAGACTCTGCTTTTGGATAAACATGAAGTGAATAACACAGAGTGCATGTCATTTAGATGTTTGAGTAAGTCAACACAAAGCATGTGCTTACACAGAAAAGGAAACCTTACTCCCACTTGACATAACACCGCAAATATTGCTCCATTGTGCTCTATTTCTGCGTTGTGTTTGTTACATCAAAAGGGAGAAATCTTCACTACCATATACAGCTCTCCAAGAGACACCCTGGTTCAGAGAACTGAGTTTGTAGACTCACAGACAGCAGGATGGCTCCTCAAAACCCCTCCAGAAAAGCTGCAGGATAAATAGGGAGCACTTGGATCCAAAATTTATGTAGTAACATAAAATATCAACCCCAGCCAGCATGTGCAGCCCTTGCCAAAGCTTGATTGGCGTTAGGTGATTTTGGCAACATTGCTTACAAAGATTTCAATGGAAACCTGGGTGACTGGAAATTAAGTGTAAAAAAATTATATGGACTAGCATCTACCTTTAAGCCCTTGTGCAGCAGAAGAGGTCAACCAGGTAGCTGTTATTCTAAAGGCAAGGAGGTGGATTTAAAAGCTGGTTTAAAGCTTTATAAAAAGGAAATACTGATATAGAAGATACCATGAAACCTCACCTGGCTAACAGCTTATTCTAAAAAGCAACACCAAAGTGAAAAAAGCCAGTGAGCATGGGAAACCAAGAAAAAAATACATAGCATAGGGGGTTCTGTCATTTCAGCTAATTTCTGTGTTGGTTATTCATTAAGTCTTTTGTCTACTTCTACTGATAAAAGGCTTTAATCTCTACACTACAATTCCAAATCTCTATGAATGACAATTTAAGGCATTTTATTTAGCCCGTATTTTTAAAAATGTGGTAATTAAAATAATCTGTTTTACACTTATTAAAAATAAATTATTGCATATTTTAATGTTTTTCCTCCCTGCAACTTTTTCTTAATTAGTTATTTAAACTGCATTGAAAATCCCAAGCCAATACATTTCAATATTCATTTTTCTATTTCAATTTTTCAAACGAGAAGAAAAGTTCCCCTCTTTAAGCTGAAAATTCAATTAAAAAAAGCAGATTAAATACTCATTGGTGTTATTTTACATCGTTCACAGAGAGCTTTTTTTTTCTTCAATATTTATTAATGACGACAATCTTGCATGTACCCATTATCTTACATCTATTAGCATCTTTCATCTGAAAGGATCTTGAAGAGCTCTAACAAACGGACAATTTTGTAACTAAGATGAGGGACTGATTCACCACTCAAACCTAAACCTCTCTGGAACAGAAATCCTTCGACTGTTTAAAAGTCCATAGCAATGCTATGAAAAGCAGCAGAGTGTCTTGGCGAACATTAGCCGAATTTAGCGCAACGTAGTCCCGTTGCCTCTTGCTCCCATTGGATCCTAAGGTAAAATTCATAAAGTAAATAAATCAGCTGTCAAGGCTGATTGGCAAAGTGTAATTACTTCTGTTGAACTCTAAGATATCAGGTCTTGTATCCCTAACTAAACGATTAGTAAACTGCATATTCCCAAATTAGAAGTGGCTACACATAATTTACATAATTTAGTAGCACATACTTTCAATTATGTTGCTGTTTTACTCTCTGAAGAGCACTGTCACAAAGCCTACTAGTGAACTAGTTCAGTATTAGCAAAGAATTACCAAAAATATTACCAAAGACTGACTGCCATACCAGACAAGGTCCTCAGCAGATGTAAGCAGGTTTTAGCTCTATGCAATGGCCACACAGCAACGCTAGAGCAGAGGCATTCGGCCCAGCAAAGTGCTATGAACCAAGCTTACACGGTCCGATGCAGAGACACAACTCAATCTGTAATGGTGCCTGTCAGACCATAATACAACTGGACAAAATCCACGTGGGCTGAAAAATTCAAATCAATACATTGCAAAACATCCATGAAGCTCTTTGGGATTTTTTGGTTGGGTAGGTTTTTTAAGGCTCTTCTATACTTTATATATTGATAGGTGCAACAGAAATGTTTTACTAACATATGCATATAATTGTATGTGGTTTAAATTTAATTGTAATTACAAACTTTGTTAAAAGAGTTCCAGCTGAAGACAGAAGCGTACTCTCAGCTCAGCTGGAACTGAAGTAATCACTACACAGTGTGGAATGGTAAGAAGAATGAACCCAGTAAGCTTATGCAGAAAGTGACTGAGTTTAAGGGGTCCCTCCATACTTTAAAAAAAAAAATGAAAAAATAATTTTGCTCTTTGACTTTCCATGTCTTTCCACCATGGCATAGCATAACATAACTTTTTCCAAAGTTCGGCACATGCTGTACTGGGTTTGGCTGGGAAGGAGTTAATTTTCTTATGCTTATAGTCATGAGTGTTCAGTGTGGCATGTTTTTTCTACAACACTCAAAAAATACATATTTTCCATAATTTCTGGTTTTCTACTGCACGTCATTAGAACAGCCACTGTTCCTTGTGTCATCTTTTGTTCCCGTGATATTGGCGATTACCGAAATATCTCTAGTCTGGCCAGTTTGTTTCCAGGCTTTCAGGTAGATGTCCAGTCAGTTTGTTCCCCCCCCGCCCCGCCCCCCGCTTCATCTATTCCACTATTTTTGCCAGTGCAGATTGATGTATTATTCACGTTGAAAGTAAAAAGGTAGAACATGAGAGCACTGCCTTAGCACAGGGTGTTTCCCAATCTCCAGCATAAATTTTATTGTTTACACTGTTTAATGGTTTAATTAAACATTAAAATTTTAATTTAACTGGTTTAATGTTAAATATTATGTTGCTCTTTCATGATAATTGTACCATATAGCGGGTAGTGTATGATACTCTCTCTTCAGCTGGCTTAATCTCTTCAGTGTTTGACTGGCACAATATCTTTCCATGTAGAACCCAGTTTAATTTGGGATAAGATGCCACAACTAAAGATCAAACCTTTATATAATTGGTGAAAATGACATTGCAGCAATTTACAAATTCTGAGTTCTTCAGTTCCAATGTCTCCTTCCCGATTTTGATACGTAGTTGCCAAGAAACTTTACAATTTTATACACAGAACATCTTTAAAGAGCTGAAATCGGCTGCTGTCAGACTCAAAATTTTATCAGTTCTTCAGTGTAAAAATTAAGACGAGATTCCTAGGGAAATCCATTCCTCTGTGTAGTTTTCACCCTCATAAGCTTCCTTTACTCCTCTCATCTAAAGTGTGGCCAGTATCTGAGAGAGGAAGCAGTTTTCAAAGCCCACTTTAGAGAGGAGAGACAGAGGTAATACAGTACATGCATGTACATGTATATACAGCAATGCAAACTCCATGTCAGACTGACACTCTACATTTCTGTCACTCCTGGGCTGGAGTTGCAGAGTCCCGGGAAGCCATACAAGCCAAACAGCAGTGAATGACCACTTCTGACTGTTGCACAGAAGACAGCAACAGGAAAATTAGATCTATACAGCTATGAATTCCTTGTTAGGAGCGAAGAGGACTCTAGTCTAACCTCCCAGAAACTAACTGCTATCTGCTATCACCTACTATATCCTGATTAACTAATCACAACAATCCTCTTTGCTCATGCTTTGAGCACACAGGATAGATATCACTCCTGATTCCCACGACTACAGGTAAAAGGGCATAGCAAAAGAGCCCTGGTTAAGTTTTGTCCAACCTAGAATGCAATTTTTCTAGATAACTTGCCAGAAGTACACACTGCACTAAATTGAGACAAAAGAGAAAATAATAAGATATTTACAAATTTATGATATTGCCCAATAACCAATATGTTTTCTCAGTCTTCAGCCTTGTTTCCTTTCAAAAGCATCAGATTCCTCTTCATTCCTAGAGGCTTTCTCTGTAGTTCAAGTGAGGTGGTCAAGCCATATATACATGACAGAGCACATTATATCCACAAAAAATATTCTCAAGCCCAACAGCATGCCCAAAGCAGTCGTTTGGTTTTTTTTACATGATCAACACATTATTCCAACTTTTAACTCCAACATAACCCCCAACAATTTTGCAAATGTCTATCTCAAAACGTCCACCTATTAATTCCGTAAATCGACAACACTGAATGAGAGCAGAGATCTGCAGATCTCAATGCCAAATCAAAGCCAAATATACCGACTGTCATCATAACGTCTTTATTCATGAAAGGGGGGGTACACATATGCACATAGATATTCTGTACACTGTATGCAAATTCTCCTTCTATAGGAATTATACGGTTGCAAAGCAGAGCTAGGAAAGCTCTACACTAAGGCTACATCCCTGTGGAAATACTGCATGAAAAGGCTTTTTATTTTTAAAGATAAATTACATTTTTTGTATAATTGAGTCACACTTTTCATGTAGCACTCAGCCTAGGGATGTCTGCAGGAGAAAAGAACAATATCTTACTAAATCCCTTTTAGGATCATTAAATTTAGATCACAAAACTCTCGCAGGCGTGCAATTCCAAACATGTCACAGAAACAAAAGGAACAACAACAAAAAATGACAAGCTTCCCTTACATTATTTTCCTTCTTTACAATGATGTTTAAGGTAGCAAAGTGTTAATGAATTCAGTACAATGTATCATGCATTGTGTTAGAACTTTTATATTGTTGAAAAATTGTCATATTTGGCTAGGCAGCTGCAGGGAGAAAAAAAAGCTCTGACAATATCTAATTGAGTCTATTTTTACTGTCTTTCAGATAACATTGTTAGAATTATGTACTGTACATATTTCTTATTTTTAGTTTCATACTCCCTCCCCCCTCTTCACAGCCCTTCACTGCAACAGTATTTTACTACTGCTGATATAAATCCAGGTCATTTTCACAAAAGAAGAGTGAGTCCTATTCTGTAATATTGAAATGGGGCTACAAGCTGTTATGTAAATCACTATTAATAACAGAGTATTCAGGACATGCGCCTCTTAAAAGCTGGTCCTTCTTTAGAACGCTGACTGGGACACAAAAGCTTCAAGCTCTGTTTCCTACTTTATCATATGCTTCCTGGGCATTTTCAAGCTAAACATTTCATCTCTCTTGCTCCTTTCTGTAAAATGGGAATAGTAGAAGTATTTTCTTTTTTTCTGCCTTTTGAAACCATGAATGCTTCAATGCCAAAACTGCTTTTTCTGTGTATATATCATGACCAGCATAACTGCTCCAACTCATACACACACACAAAACTTCAGGTATTGGCATGGGATACTTGTAGGGCTTTCACCACAACAACTTTACATCTCTCATCCTTACCCAATCAGCCTATTCTCAGCCTTTTCACTCGTGATTTTTCATGAGTCTCCCAAGCCATCGTAGTCTTGTAGGAAAATGAGATAGGGAGGTTAGTCACACAGACAGAACCATTTTCTCCAAGGCTAGAGAAAGCATGTCTTGTGCCTCATCCTTTGCAGTAGTCTGGCTCCCCGCTTGAACTGGCTAGGTGAGATGCATGACACTAACCAGGACTGTCAGGAGCACAAATTTCAGACTGACAAAGTCTTTTTTAAAAGGAATCAAATTGCCTGGGGATGCACACGCCAAGCAGCACCACCACTGCAAAAGCACAGGTGAAGAAAGTTACTCCTCTGCACTGCCAGCCAAGAAGACCACACCTTCAATTTGTGCAAACGTAAATACCATATTCTGCTTCCACGCAGGAGAACAGCACACCAAACTAGATAAAGCAAGACAGGCAGGTCAAATACCCTCTAGTCACCACACAGAAACACATCTATTTAAAATTACTACTACTCAGGCTGAATCTCTCAAAAAATATCCCACAATTTAAAAACAACAAAAACCCACACCACCACCCCCAAACATTGTTGTTTAACTGTATTTTTGTACCTGCAGGCTCAAGGCACAGACTTCTGGGAACAAGATCTTCAATGAAAATTTCAACCAGTCATGACCCAAGAGAGCATTTTGCTGTATTATATACTGGGGAGACCATCAATAACTGGGCTCCACAATGCTCTCGAGGAAAACATTTCTTGAGAAGCAGCAGAATTACTTCAGGGACAAGGTATAGGAGAAGACAGTAAGTAAAGAGGAGTTTCAAGATGGGAAAGCAAACCACCTCACAAAAATTACAAAGACCGCTCAGCTTGCTTACTTTGAGTTTCAGTGACTTCTCTGGTTATCTCCTATTAGCACTGCCAAGATTTTTCCCCAGAAAGTAGAGGAAAAATGTCTCCTCTTGCACTTTGATAATGTATATTCATGTGGGTAAACTGAAACACCGAGCAAGAAGTCAAAACTCCAGAAACCGAAACTAGTGCATTTAACAGCAAAAAAAAAAAGTTTTACTTTTAACTTCTTTTCCTCCCAACAATAGAAACATTGAGTTTAGAATGAAAAGCAAGATACCATTTTGCAGAAGACTGGCAAAGTAAAATGCAAATTCCCTACACCTCTTCCTTGTCCCTTACCCTCCAATTCAGTCTTCTATAAAAACATATTTTATTGTTTTCTGCATGACACCCCACATTCTCATCATAGAAACCTAATACTGAAACATTGTTCTGAGTGACTCAAGCTTGTATAAGCTTTTAGGAGCCCATGGGGATGCTGATTATTAGAGGAACAGGAGTGAAAAAAGGAATGAAAATAGAACTTGGAAAGCATGGCAGTCTCAGGCAAGAATAGTTGGGATCTAATGAGGAGCCGTACCTGTGAAACCTAATAGCCAGAACAAAATTAGCCATTCAGGGTGACTTACTCAAAATAGTTCTTACAGCAGTTTTAACAGCAGAAGTGCTCCAAACCATGATAAAGTGCAGCTGTAGATACAAGTAACAAATGCACAAGTTAGTAGACCTACTCCTCTGTTACAGATGCCCAGAGGCTATGGTCAGACATCCAGGATATGAAAATGGATACACCATATAATCAAGACCATAATGCCCACAGCATTCACTTCCATTTAGCCTGCAGGCTTCTGAAAGTACAGGGAAAAGTCTAGTCGATTATGGGAACTGGCATTATATATGTATTGCCAAAGAGAGCAAAATTCTCTAATATGATAACACCACTTTTCATTTTTCATGAGTTTCCTGATTTACAGCGCATAGCATACTGGTCTGAACAGATGGATTGAGGAATCGATTGGCTTGTGCGCAAACTCTCTTCTGTTATTAAAAAAAAAAAATCAGTATAATTTTCATGTGTGGATCTACACAAAGACTAAAAAAGGAATGTCACCAATTTTGTAGGCTGAACTGTAATAACCTTAACACAGATTATGCCCATGTCTCTCTGCCTGTTCTCAGTAGAGGTGAGGACTGGGTCTCACATGAAAAGTTTTTTAAAAAACAAATTAAATCTGCTTGACTACTACCATTTACTGTCCAGTGTTATTATGTGACTGCATATAAAATAGTAACTGCTAATGACAAAAAAGCAGAAATATTTATTACAGGAGATTTCCACTTTCTGAATGCAAGATGAGCTGTAGCCTCATAACGATTACTGTGACATTTATTATTAATAGTATATTTTTGGAAATAAAAGGATATGTCAAGTTTTTTTTGTGCAACATACAGTCTGACCCTTAACTGTCTACTGTCCATACTCAAGATTATGGTTTAACATGGGAAAATAGGCACTATGTTATGGTCATTTTATGTTCACTTCCAAGCTATACACAGGATAACCATATGCACGAGCCTCCTGTAGAAACACAGAACATGAGAGTGCTACCTAGACTATCAGATCCTGGCCTTATAGCTGCACACTTCATATAAAGCCTTTCATAAGCAGTTAAACTTCTACCTTGGAAACAGTAATTTTGGTCCATAGGGCTCATGGAAGGTAATTCTAGTCTCACTGCTCTGATAGCTAGGTTTGCTCCTGATTTTCAACCTGAATCTACTCATGGCCAACTCCTACCATTTGTTCCCAAGTGTTCAGTGTTCTTGCATCTTCACTTCCTCTATATAATCTGCTTCCTCTGTTCAATTTTTCTCCCTCTCTCTTCTTTCCTTCCTGTCCCTCATGCTGTCCTCAAGAGTTTCTTGGGTAAATTACTGTTTGCAAGGACCTACTTGACAGCAAATTATTCATTTCCATTGTGCACAATTATGCAAGTAATTTATTTAAGCATCCTGTTGAATGTCTGTACATATAACACACACAATTGTTACTAGTAACTGAATTATCAAACAGCTCAACATGACACAAGCAAAAACAGAGACTATTTTTGTGTCAGTAAGAACACTTATGCTCACTAAGGCAGAAAAATATTTTTTGGCTCTTAGTTCTGTTTATAGCAAAGTCAGTTTTCAGAGCGGTTCTGCAGGACATTTCCTACCACAGTGGAGTTGCAGAAGCAAGATTGTTTTCTCTGAAATGTCTCTGCTTCTGGCAATTGTCAAAGAAAACACACTGGACTAAACACACCATTCATTTGCCCCAGCATGCATCAGGCTAGCAGTTCTTACAACTGAGTTGCAATACTGGACTAATGCTCAGGTTTGTGAACAAATTCCAGCCAGAAGTGTCAGTCCCACACCATCCTTCATTGTGAGAACTACCCTTAATAAAATTAACAGAGACTGATTATACATTCTTCTCTCTCAAGCCAAAGTAAACACGGAAAAATCATTGCAAGGAAACAAGGACATCCATATAAAGGGTCAAAGTTTCAAAGAAACATATGTAACAGGATGTAACCACTGCTCTATTGTGTTCCCGGTTTGTAATCCAGAAAACTAACTGGTAGGAAATCAGAGGTACTAGAAAGCAAATTCAGTTTTAAAACATCAGAAACAAATTTGAACTTCATAAGCCAATGTACAATCCATCTTGAAAATGTGGAAAAATTAAGCCTCGTGCATGGTTTGAGGCTTTATCAAATTTACACCCTTTAAATATTTAAAATTATGCAATTGCTGCAAGGCTTCCCTCTATCTCTTTTGGAAAGTCTAATACAAAATTTTCATTAAAGGAGACTGTAATCTTGTCTGTGGAGCCAAATAATTTCCTCGTACCCCATTTAAGAAAGCTCTTATTTTACAGGTCAGCTTTGCTTGCAATACATGCCCATTTTGTAAAGGGCTATAACTCATGCCAGCTGGACTAGTGGATGAGCTGCAGCAGAATAAAGAGATTATCCTGGTGACTTGGGGGAAAGGAGTTCATCTGGCAGCTCCATCCCATTAATAAAATATGTATTTTGCATTTTGACACTGACTTCATTTCTCTTTCACTTTGCATTTCACAGCCCATTTCAGCCAAGTTGTTTTTTCTTTTTTTTGTTCCTCCCTCTCTTCATCTTCCTCACTTCCCATGTACTACTGTTATCCTAACTCTCCGTGTACTCTGTATTGTCCACCTTCCTCCTTGCCACACTGGCGACCCACCTCATTTTCTGCACTTCTCCATGTTCCTCTTCAGAGTGATTCCCACATAACTGAGTCCTCCTTCCAGGAGCTTCTCATTCCTACCATGCCCTGTAGGGCTTCTAGCCTGGTCACCACCTTTTATCACACACATGGATCACACACAGCAAAAAGCACCCCTCTGGATTGCAGTCTGCTCCCCTCTACACCAGGCCTCTGGATATTCATTGAGGGTGTATGCTTTGTGAAGGCAAACAGTAAGCCCTTTGCTCCTGCGGGCCAAGTCCTTCTCTACCAGGAGGGAGAGCAAGTATGTCACCGCTGCTTTGATTCACCACAGACTTCCCAGACAGGGAGCCAGAAATGCACTCCAATTGTGTTCTTTAACCAGGGGTCTTACAGCCCACGTACAGGGTTCCCCAACTGCCCTCCTCAGCAGGAGTTTTGGAGTGTGTGTATTAAAAACTAGGAGTTTTCCATGTAGGATAGCCCAAGAAAGAGAAGAAGAGAAAGAGAAACAGACATTTAACCATTGATCCCCAAACTCTGCTCCCACTAAATTCAGAACAGCCTTCAAGGTCAGGTCATCTGATTTGAAGCCCCCAAATGCAGATTGTGACTGTTTTGCCATTCATCAATTCCTCTTCTCATATCCCCTCTTCTCACCAAAAGATACACTCTGTACTAGAGCTTACAAAAACCAAAACCCATCTATGTTCACTCTCTGCGTCTGCATCCAGAAGGGGTGGTTTTTGTCCTTTTGTGCTGCTCAAAAACAAAGCAGAGAATCTTCCCCATTTATTGATTTCAGGACCCTAAAGGTTTTGAAATAATGCCTTTGCCTTTCAAGCGGGAAGGGCTGGAAGCTGTGGCATAGAGAAAGTAAAAAAAAAAAAAAAAAAAAAAAGGCAAATTGGCAAACAAAGAAAATGTTTTTGAAAGCATTCACTCGGCAGTTCAGAATCGATCTGCAGAGTGTGTTCCACTTGTGTTTGCTTTTCACAGCCATTAGAGCAAGAAAGCTCTATTCGCACTCATGCTCTGCCAAAGAGGTGGGAGGCTGCAGAGAGGGTCCTTGTCAACTGTGCGTGCCCCAGCTCGTGCAGCAACCTAGCAGAGTTAGGCTGCTATTGCACAGAAATAAGCAAAGGCCTGGTCAGAGGCCAGGCTAGAGACCTACCCTGGTTAAAGGGAAAAACCATCAAAAAGATCAGAGATAGCCCAAATGCCCATACTCCAAACTGCTCCCTCATACATCAGAAAAGGCATTTTACTGCAAAACTGGTCAGAAAGTGCAGACAGCTATATCCCTACTTCCCCTCTTTCTGACCTCAGAGAACTGGTCGCTCACAGGGATCACTGCACAGTGCACTGTGGGGAACAATGATCTTCCCCAGGCTTCCCTCGCCCCTGCTCACCATTCAGTTATTCAGCAGCCAGAAACTACAGGTTGGCTCTAAAGCAAATCTCTATGAGTCTGTGAAGCAATAAGAGCTGTAATTTAGCCTGATCTGATATTGGGGAATTTTTATAGGTCAGAACCATACTTTCTCAGGTAAGAAAAAAGGAGGGGAAGGCAGCTGAATCTTTCCTTACATCACCTATTGGTTTATAGTTGGTAATTCAAATAAAAAAAAGACGATGCGAAAAAGCACATCTGCCCCAAGGCAAGTAAGGGGATAACCATCTGTTTGACCTTTAATTGACGCCAGCCCAAATTGTTCCATCACGTCTACAGCCACACACTGAACCACTTGCAGAAAGGAAGTTATTTATCCCAATGATCTCCTGTAAACTTCACATTTTCTGTGTAATCTGAAAAGATTGCCAAAACACTATTTATTTACTTCCTAACATAGAGGCTGGTTCAGGGGACTTTCCACAAATACAAGAATAACCAAGCAAGCAACCCTTTCTCTGTCACAGAGCAGGCAAGTTCCTCGCTGCTGGAATGCAAGACCCCAAACTTCTTTGGCATATCTCCTGTACACTGACACAAAACAGTGCAGGAAGGAATAGCTGTTTGACCTTTCCTTCTACTGACAATAAGCACAACAAACATATGGGATGGATCTCTGTAGCGAGAAGAGCAGACAAATTCTTAATTTACTCAATGTTATCAGAGGCTGGAAGTATTCTATGACTTAGAAGGTCCCCTACAAACTCAGGATTTTGTGAAGAGATTATTTTATCACCATGGAAAGAAATATATTTAGAGATCTGTTGACCAGAGACTTACAAAAAGTATCTGGTTACAACCATCCTCAGGAAGTCAGAATAAAAACAAAAGGAACTTATGCTTTTAGAAGAGACTCAAAAGTTCAACTTTTTCAGGATAAGTTTCCCTACTTTAAGATTTTTAGAAGAAAAAAAAAAAAAAAGCACACAGACTTTAATTAAAAAAAAAAAAAATACATTTTTCTCTAACAAGCAGTCCAAGGCTCCGTGGCAGGAATATTTGACAGCACACTCTTTCTCATGTTTGCTGTGCCACCATTTTTATGCCATGCTTAAGGCACATCAGAGACCTTCACCCTAAAAGCAGCCATCCTTTCTCAGTAATTAATACTGACCTGTCATCAGCCAATATGGGAAATTCTTTCCTGATCTCAAGCAGGTATCATGATGATAGTCTATACTGTATAGTGTATATGTATTCTGCTGCATAATTTGTCACCTAGAATCACTTCAAATCTCTTGTAGCATTTCTGAATAAGCTGCACAGATTTTAGTCATCCCATTCACCCTGTTACTTGGTATTTTTCTTTAAGGCTGCTCCCTTTGTTAGCCTAAGAAACTTTAATATATGACAATAAAGAATAAAAAAAATTTTGAAGAGATAAAATTCTAGTTTTGGATCTACTCACAAAGCTGCTCATTTTTAATGAAAAACAAGTCATCATTAAAATTCCTTGCAACAACCACAGTACCCATATCTTTCATGGAGCTTCAGGAAAAGTGCTGTTTTTCAGCAGAGCCAGACTTAGGCCTAGTCTGTGTTAACAGCTCTAGGAAAACAAAACAGAAACCACTTAAACAAATCTGAGTTTAAGCTTTCTTCCTGACAAGATGTGACTGCGCAGAAATTCTTTTTAATGCTTTGGTGGTACTGCCATAACTAAGTATCACAGATATTCACTCAGAACTACAGCAACACAAGTGTAATTTTCACCATGTCAAAAATACAATGAATGTCATACTTCCTACTCATCTCCTGGCCACAGCATGACCAAAAAAGAAAAAGAGGAGAAAAAAAAGAAAAAAAGATGTGGGAACTGTCTCCTTGGGAAAAGGCTGGAATTTCAAGTCTTGGCACTATTTATGCATGCTATGATTTCTTATGCACAGTCTCTATAGCATGAAAAAGCCTACATCAAATATGACCATCTTCTGAAGATTCTGTGTGGGTTTTGAAAAATCACTTTGCACATTCCAGTGCTAGTAGGTACCCACACTGAGTTATGAATAACTCCTAACATGTCTCAAAGCCAGCAAGCCTCTGGCACCACTTCAGGATATGCCTGACAAGAGAAAGTTTTCCTGCAACTGTCATATTAGACTCAGGTAGCATTTTGGAAAAGGATATTCTATCTACTGAGCAATCTTTTTCAAGAAAGGGTCACCCAAAGCTCTCCTCTTTATCTATAGATGTGCAAATGGGTTTTTAAGCCTGGTTTCCTCAGAAAACAAGGCTGATGCAATCACATTTGTTTATCTGTTTTTCCCCAAAGCTTCCCATATCAGGCACATTTGCAAGTAGAACTAGTATCAAAGATATTATGTTGAGTGAAAACAGGCCATCTATAGAAGGAAAAGCTGCAAGCTGGGCTTGTGTGCTTACTGGTCCCCAGGGAGGTTTACACTGGGGAGACCAAAATAAATTTCTGCTTTTTAAAAACCAGGATCATAACCTTAGGTTAAAGACACAAGATCCTTCCAAGCCATGGGAAAATGCCAGATTTCACTATCAAGCATTATATGCAGTTCCACAGAAAACCAGTTGGCCACAGTTCCTGTGCTCCTGGAATTACTTGCTTTTACCTTTCATTTTGCTGACAGTATCCATGTAGCTCTGCAACATTAGAGCTCAGAAATATTCTGTTCTGGTTGCACTTGTGCATGTCTGTACACTTTCAAAGCTACTTCATTGCTTTTTTGTTCCCATTTAGAAAGAGAACCTGCATCAGACTTGCCAACAAACAAGCTGGGCAGACGTGTCCCATACATCACCCTCATTCATTACACAAGCCTCTTGGAAAGAGCCTACAGCTTCAGTTCCTTTCTACATACGCATTTTCTGAAGATTTATTTTTATATAACTTATTTTAGTAACACTAAGAGTATGAACCCTTCTAAGTTTTCTTACTCAAAGTGGTAAAATCAGTATGATTTGACCCACAAAGCAAAGTCCAACCCCAATTTTTCGGACCACGGAGGAAAAAGAATCTAGAGCTTTAGTTCACTCTTAAATCTAGTTTAGAGCTCTAAAAGTACATCTATATTTGCACTGTGTTCTCATTTGGCAGATAAGTGATAAAATCGCTCCATTTTCTTGATGCTTTCAGCTGATGGTAGGCAGATTTTACATGGCTTTCTGTATATGATTTTTACTTTAAAAAAAAAAACCATCCAGGAATGAATGAGAGCATTAGCCTCCGCACATTCTGTACTTTATGCTATTTACTACTGGGTAGCCCTGGAATATTTGCAGCTGGCTGCACTGTGTTTTGTACAATGTAGCTCTTTATCATGTTTTTTTATCAAAGAACTGTGGTTTAGCACAGAACGAGGCAGTGCTGTATTGAAGTTGTAATGTGGCTCAGGTTACCAGATTGCGTTTTTGATGATTTGGTATTAAAGTGCTCAACACAAAATAAAAATCAACATTTAAGAAATGCAAGTGAGAAAAAGCTCTAAATAGAGACTGAATAAACTGTAACGTTATGGAGATTTTGCCTTACTTTCTATATTAAAACAAGTAGCCTTGAATAAATACAAGTGAATCTCCCTATTATTTTCTTTCTGAGGCAAATCTTATACTAAACTTTTGCTAGCAGAAAGTCAGGGGTGCGAGGACATGGGATTTGCAACCAACACAGCTGTGCTGGCAAAAGGCCCTACTGTAGATGTAGGTTTAACGGCAAAATTGAGCTTTTGCCAGCATAGCTAATTTCTCTCTTGGGAGTTAGTTTTGCCAGTACAGCTGCGTCCAGACTAGGGATCACTGGTGTTACAAACTTTTACAGCTCTGCCGTCACTGACTTTCAAGCGTAGGCACACTCTTGGTCTCAACCTAACAGTAGTTTGCCAACGTGCGTGCATGTGTGTGTCTGTGGCTCCCTCTGAGACTGCAACCATGACAAAAAAGTTACCTGGCTCGTCCAATACTGCTTCCAGCATCCTGAAGTTAGTAGTAGGGCTCTTCTTAATATGTTCCTTTGCATACCTCACACATTTTTTACTGCCATGGCTAGTAATTGTCTATTGAAGCAGAGGCACATATCCAAGTGCATCATAGCAAAGCTTCTCCCCGAAAGATTAAAGATATTACAGATGCTTCCTTCCTTTCTTTCTTCTTTGTTCTCTTCTTGACTGCTTCCAGCCATCTCACTCTTCTAGCCTGTTTCCAGAAGGCTACATTCAACATATTTACTCCTTTTCTTGACTTTCTTGTCCTGACTGCTTGCTGTAGGGGAATCACAGGACACTAAGCTAAACTTAAGAGGAAAGTTGAATTGTCCCACTGCCTCTCTAGTGCTTTCAGGTGTATCACCTTCCCTCCACGCTTCACGAAGCCTTTATGCTTCTGGGCTCAGCTCTGGTTTGCAGCTGATACCTCTGCTAATAATTGCTATCAGCTGCAGTTCCATCACCTGGTTATGGTCTTTGCTCAGCTGCTCGTTTCTCGTCCTGAAGGACTTCCGGAGCATGCCATTTCTGATATGCTGCTGAAGTTGTGCTTTAAAGTGTTGATCTACTACTGCCTATACCCCCTTATCAGTTTTTCTGTCTTTCTTTCTCAAGCATTATTGCTTCCTGCCTATAGTTCTATTTCAAACTGGGATCTCTCCTTTTTCTGTGGGAAGCAATTTCTGCTGCTGCACCACATATCAGACAGGACTGCTCCCCTTGCACATTTGAGAAGGTATTCTGCTCTGGTCAGAGTGCAACTTTTGCAGTTAGACACTACACAATATAATTCCCTCCCCCATGCCTCTTCATCAGTAAAATTTTGAAGATGTTGCTCCACATCGGTGTCTGCAAAGCAGTGTTTTGATTTTTTAATAACTCTTCTGCCCTTAAACTACAGTAAAAAGAAAAAAAGCATGGTACTATTCCTGCTAGTAAGGGAGAAAGACCAATCATAAAGTAAGGGATTAATTTACATCAAAATAAGTCAAAAGAGTAGGAATATTCTATTTTCTACCACTGCTGAGAGCAGACTCCAGTGACAATGGGAAACTGTCTTAAACAGATAAGATTTCAGCATCTCAAGCATTTGGCAGGGGGAAAACAACAACTCTGTTAAAATATTGAATGTTTTTCCTTGAAAGATTGTTTTTAATGCTCCTTTACATAGCCAATTTAAACAACCTCAAAATACACTACCTTTTAAAAGTGTGTTGTGTTCTTTCTTGGGATTTAAACTGAATCATCTAAATCTGTCATTTAAGTTGAACTTTTAATGATCAGAGTACTGCGAAATTATAATTGCCAGCACCCTGTGAGGATGTCTGCTTTTTGGTTTGGTTTCATATACAAATACATGGGTAGCAATTAAATTCCATCAGGCCACTTTGTTCTGTGTCAGCCACCATCAAGAGTGGCACAGCCAGCACCTCCAAAGGGGCTCTGTACTCAGCAGCATCAGAGGTAGTCTGCAAATATGCACAAGGGGTTGCTTTGTTAATAGTCTTCCAGCACAGAAAACTAGTGCCTTGATTACTAATGTCTTCAAAGAAACAAATGCAACAAGTTGCTACCAGATTTCTTGAGAAAGAATAAAAGTCTTGAGTGAGATTTCTTTGAGAAATAGATTATGTGTATCAACAAATTAATAAAAGGCAATTCAGAAAAAGAAGATTTCCTCCTATCCCAGATATATCATTGCAGGTAAAATACAAAAGCATTCCCTAAGAGATAAAGTTAAACCGCAGAAATCTCTCATCACAAGACACAGAATTCAGCTCTGACGCAAAGCGTCTTGCATCCTTTTTGACACAGGGGCATACAGATAAAGGGACAGTGCTTGCCCTGACCATGCAATTTTTGTCATCGTGACTAGGATAACCTCCCAGGAGAGAAGCAATATGTGCACACATCAACTGGGAGTGAACTGGTGGGAGTGCAAGCCTGATGAACAGAAGCCTCTACCCATCCCCTGGGACCTTATACTGCAAGAGCTGCAGGAGTCAGAAAACACCCTCGCTTGGCATTTCCTTACTGTCCAGGGTTTAGTAGCTCCCTGCACAGATGACATTATTTTGAAGATTGTCTTTTTGAGGAGACTAACTTTCCTCAGTCACTACCCAGAAAAGACAGACATAATTTATGGTTACAGATTCTACTTTGAAGATCAGGTGCCTACAAATTGGTTGCTGCAATGAAATTTCAAGTCTCCAAATCTTTAGTGAATCTTTCCAGTGTTTGTATTGTTTGATTTGGGTTTATTACAATATTCATGTATTTATATCTGCCTCTCCCAAATTGCTGGTACATAATCTTGACCTCAGCTTTGCCTTCCCATTGCATTTTGTCAGAGAAGCTCCACAGTTATTTAATATCCAAACA
The DNA here is from genome assembly GCF_047370975.1 of Nipponia nippon. Lineage (NCBI taxonomy): Eukaryota > Metazoa > Chordata > Aves > Pelecaniformes > Threskiornithidae > Nipponia > Nipponia nippon. The sequence continues at coordinate 14,585,244 of NW_028262291.1, read as the reverse complement.
AAAGCAGTAAACAAGCATAAGAAGCAAGCCTGTGATACTTGCAATGATTTGTTACTCAGTACTGGTATTGAATAATTTTTATTCCTTTTAGAAGACATTCACTAATTTACTAAACACACCAATAGCTAGTGTAAATGAGGCTTACAGTGGGTTTGGATTTTGGGGCAAGCACATAAGATTACCACCCTGTACAGGTGAACCTGGCCTTTAAATTGTAAATCTGTTTTGCTCTAGTGTTGGATTTTTTTCTGAGAACATGCAAAATGAAGTCAGGACAAAGCCATTTTAATTTTTTTTTTAAATACTAACAGGTAGTGATTATGTAGCCATGAAGACTTTGAAGACCAAGGAAAGCAGTCCAAATAATCTACCAGTGAAAACTCCTGCTATGTGTATTCTGTCCTTCATAACCTGGAGCTGTTAGAGCCAAAAGTGGTGCTGTGTTCCCTTTAGCCCCAGGAAAAGGGTGGTACTTGCCTGGGACACTGCAAGAGTCAAAGAGGTTCAACTTGGGAATCCTCCACCTGGAGTTCTCCAGGCTACTGGCCTGGGCTGAGTTGTGAAGAGCTTGGTGTTATTACACTCTCTTTTCTCCAGATTCAGTGAAGATGCACAACTGCTATTAACTAACAGTTACTGAGTGTTTAAAATGCCTCCAATTATGCATCATTGAAACAATTCAAGACAGAGGAAATTATACAGATGCTGCTGGTTTGGGTTTTTTTTTCCAAAGGGAACTAGTTTTTCATTTCTATTAGATACCAAGAATGGAAGGCATTTAATTGTCAATTCTTAGAAATTTATTCCTAAATTAAAGAAAAGGTACTGTATGTCCAGAGAGGATATTCTGTCTTTCGGGGGGGGGGATTTTTTGTATGAAATAAAAAGTTGAATTCTTGCCTCAAGTGCAAAACAAAACTCCAGTGTAATCAGCGGCATGCAATAAGCACACAACTTTGCATTTGGTGGCCACATGAAAATGCACACTCGATTACGTACAATTTACCATATGGGCCAGGTAATGACAGGGCTGTGGTTCAAACTGACAAATTCCAACAGATTTTTTGCTAAAGCTAGGACTTTTTACATCCATTTGGGAGAGATTGAGACACACACCCCCAGTACCAACCATACGTTTCCTAAGTACCCTAACAGTACAAGCTGCAGATTCAACTTATCCTGAGCTTTGCATTTCTCAGCTATTGTCAATTTGCATCACAAGCATAAAGTTATTTAATATACAAAAGCTTTAATGCTCCTTCCACATCATATAACAACACATGTTTATCTGAGTGCTAAATAAAAGCTTTCAGAACTTTAAAGTGACTTTATGAATTGTATGTACCATAAAATAAACATTAGAGTATAATAATATTCTGTAATTTGGAAAACAGCAACAGAAACCAGTAGAAGAACAAAAGAACAAATGCTTGAATAATCTGCTGCATGTCAGAAACATTAAATTAATTTATGCAATAATGTAAGCACAGTGATGTTAAGGTAATATGAAGGACATAAATTATACATTATTATTGTCAGTTCTAGCACTTATCTTAGTGGTATGTCAAAATAAATCCTGATATGTTAATATTTATAGAAATGAACAACAAGTGTTACAGCTCAGGGATTCATCTGTGATATTTTTATATATAATTTGCATTTGCACATATGGTTGTCATTGTCTTTTCTGTAATTTGAGAGGTAAGCATCATGCAATTCATTTCTAATGCATTTTACATTACCATGAAAGCACATTATGCTTCCCCCACTAACGCTTTTCAAATAGATGGCCTGCAATGATTTAGAGATTGCACAGAACGACTCAGCAAATGGGTGACAATCTACCTGCAAAATCTGCAGTAACAGTAGGTTACTGGTGAGCAAAGTGCATAGTTTGCTAGTGACAGATTGTCTCCATAGAGTAAATACATGCCAAGTTCTTGCAGTGACACATTTGTTAAGGATTAATACCTCCGAAGAATACGTCTTTTCATTCTTTACATTTTCACACAAGATGGGGCAATAATTCATCCTCCTCCCCCTAAAATCTGAGGATTTGTATTTTACCTCCTTTTATCATCCCCATTTTCATCCAGCAGATCGGTTTCTGGCTGAAGGTAGCTGGACACAACTTGACTTAGCATTTGAAGCTGACATGAGAAGTTTCCAGCAAAACAACACAAGAGAATGTCCCCTCGCAATGATTAAGTACATTCACAGTTGCTGCTACCTCAGAAGCAAGAGGTATACATTCTTCCTTCAGCAAGAGACCATAATTCCTCCCCTGAGTAAGGGTGGGTTAGGGATTCTGGCCTTGGGCCATGTCTTCTGGGGTCTGGGAACCATGCTTTGGATAAAAAGGTAGCTATAGAGTTTATATATTGCTGAGTCTACAAGTAAGACTACTGTTTCTAATTACCCAAGATCGTTTCGCTGTTTTCCAGAAAAGAAGTGTGAAAAAACTTATATTCCCTGATTCAGCAGTAAAAGACTTAGCCTGAGCCTTACATTTGTGTTCTGCTTATGGAAGGACTGCCATGTCAAAATGATTTGGCTACGTCTGATGATCCTATCTTTTCCCAATTGTCTCACATGCAGCTGAAGTTTGTTGCCCCAAAGTTCATCTGTCAGGATTTCCAGTGCGGAAGAATCTAAGTTCAGATTTTTGTATCTTTATTAATGCAGATGCCTGTTTTTTAAAAAACTCAACAACTCTCTCTGGTACCAACCTTTACGCTTCATCTTATCTTCTGACAGCTATATGGAAAAATAGCTTCATATTTTTTTTTTTAGTTTCCCTCCCAAAATATTTCTGGGTCTAATTACAAGTCTATGAAAATCAACCTAAACACTGATTTTGATGCTACCATAGGCACTGAATCCAGAGGACAAACAGTAGTGAAAGTTATAGGATAACAGTAGAGAAAGTTAACGGATAAGCCATTAAAATCATTGACTATTGTATGTTGTGGCCTAACACACAGCCAAGCTACACTTGGCATTGCATGAACATACAAGAAGTTACAAGAGAAAACACAGGGAAGTCTCAGAGGGCAGTTTCCGATCAGCGTACTCTAAAATCAGCCTAACACTTGAAAGAACAGAAGGGGCTGCACAGGTGAAAATTGAGAGTATAAATTGTCCTGTAAGCTCTTTATCAGATGTGACAATGTGGATGAAAAATCCTACTTGATTTCATCCTTCAACAGGGAAAAAAACCCAAACTCCAATGACTACATTTTCACAGAATCCATTCTGTACAATTCAGGAGAGTGAAAAATGGCACAAGGGAGTAAAATCTCTTCACAGATCAAAACCGTACCTGAAAGAATTCCATACCAAGCAGCAAACTATATACATGGAAAGTATGTAAGTAAAGCATAGTATGTGGGTCTGATTTATCACTTGCCTTTTGTTTATAACATTTTATGCTCCACAGAGGTACAGGATTGTCTTCCATCACTGAAATGAAACTCCTGTCATCACTGCAGTGAAATGAAATACTATAAAAGGCTGCTTGAAAGTTCTAGGAACAGAGAGGAAATAGACTTGGTGTAAGTGTGGAAAAAGCTTCTAAGCATGCAACTTTACAATAGCATTTAGTCCCTATGGGATAGGTCTTCAGCTACCATAAATGTTATCACTTCGCTGAAATCAGCAGAGGAATAGCAATCGATACCACCTGAGGATTTGTCCCACTGACTTCAAAGGACCTACTTATAGTGCACACATTTAAAGCAAATGTATAAACCTTTCCAACACTAGGGACTTTAATGTAAGCACACCAAATCCTGAAGTCCTTACTTAATATTTTACACTACTCTTATTCAGAAATGTCTCACTGGAATCAATCAGGATAAGTAATGAAGATAGCACTGAAAGGTGTTTTCAGACCAAGATACTACATACGAGAGTCTTACATGTCAAAGCTGTTGAGAAATGCTCTTTAGCAAAATAAAGTGTTTAGTTTCATGTAAATTTGTATTCTGGAACTGAAATCTTTTTTATTTCTTGGGCTTAGAAAAGAAGGGACTCCTTTTTAAAAAAATTATTATAACTTTCCCAATGTAGATAAAGAAGAGAAGAGAGAGTGAAAACAGGAGGAAAGTTGGAAGTGAGCATGTGTAGACATTACGGATTTGAACTGATTCAGTACCAAAAGGGAAAAATAAGAGAGGCAAGAAAAAACCTTGATTTCTAAAACAGTGAATGTGTTTTGCAAACATTACTCGTTTTTCAACTTTATAAAACAGAAATGATGTCAAATACTTTGAAGTATTCCAAAAACTGTTTTTCCATTTTCCACCCAGTTCTTATACACATAACCTTTTAGATTTTATATATTTTTGAGTAGAATTTTAGGAAAATATAAGCTAATGTTAAAGGTGTTTAATGTGGGGCCATCCTTCTTGAGCACTCATAAATCCTGATAAGGGGAATGGGAGTTTAAAGTATAAAAGCATATTGTATATTTCCTCCAATTGCTTCCTCACTTGCTTTCATCTAGATTTCTGTTGTATATATTTGTATAAATTGTGCAAAGTTACTGGAAAATTTCAATACTGGGCATACAGAAAAACAGAGTAACTGGCACTTGCCAGCTAGAAGGGAGGAAAAGGTGCAACTTTATAGTGTGCCGATAGGGCTAAAGCTGTCTCTCTCTCCTAGATTTAAAGGACCCTTTACAAAATGGTCACTACAGCAAAGGTATCTTTAAGAGATACTTGATCTTGGCTGCCTAGTGGAGTTTAAGTGGCAGCCTGATGCTTGTTTCTTTCATTTCGTTTGAGCTTGCTATCACTGCACTGCAATGTATTTTTTGGGTCACTTCTTTTTCTCCCCTCTGTAACATCTCTAGTTTTGTTTATTTTGCTTATTTCTCAGTGCTGCTTAATAACGGCTTCCTTGTTGCCTTTAACTCTGTCCATCACACTCCTTCCCTACTTTGTCTTTCTTATCCTCCTAACCTCCTTTTTCATCGCTTTCTCACACGTGACCTTTCTTCTTGTCTATCAAACATAGAGTGCTTCCTTAGCTAGCCCACAGTGTCCAACAGCACTCTTATCCAAAAGATAACAGGACACATCCTCAGCATTTAGCCAGGAAACCAGCAGGCCCCCAGGCAATGCTTCTACATGGAGAAAATCCTTAACTGGCATTGAGCCACTAAATCAACATATATGGCATGGGCTTTTCTTGCCCAAGGAATATGCGATACATTTGGAGTACAAATGGCCTGACTGAACAATCCTGGTGCATTATCAGCTCCTGGAACAACTCTGCAGGCAGTCAGCCAACCATGAGCTAGCACAGTCCTGATTTTAACCTAAATTATACTGGCCACCAGGAAATGGCTATGGGATTTGGAATGGGTAAGCATGCATAAACATGCTGCTGCTTCAGCATTTTCAGTTTCTAAAAGCATTTCCTTCTGCCTCCCTACATGTAGCCATCACCAAAGTGTTCTTTGGTCAGATATGTTGCTCTGCTCCCTAGAAAAATTCTGTTCCTCTTTCTCTCCACGGCACAAACTGCCATGACATTCTGTTATCAAGCACAATTTCCATTAAATCACCTCTTAGGTCTCTTCAAAATCTCCTGACTCTGCTGAGCACCAGGTAGCTTGACTAGACAAAAGAGGTTTATAATATCCCTGGCAGGGCAGAGAAGCACATGTGTGGCTAGAAAGAAGGAAAAGAAGTCAGAGAGAACCAGAAAAGGTCTAATATCCAGCCATAAAACAAGCTCTCCTATACACAGATAGGACCTACTGTATTGCCAGATCCGTATTTAGTGAGTCCTAAAGTGACATAACCCTTCGTGAGGGACAGCAACAACACATTTTGTAAGGTTCAGGATCTATTTATACTTTTCTACAGCACTCACCACTCTCACCTGGAACTATGTTGAGTCAAATCAGCTGGCTACATTGCTTCAGAGTCTCACAGTTACTTTTCTTCCTTTTTTTGATCTCTCAGGCATAAATATGGAGCATCCCTAATGCCACTGGTAAAAAAAAAAAATCTAAAAATAAAACAGAAACACAATTTCACACTGAGATAATTTTATTCCAGCTAGAGAACCAGCACGCCTAGTCATGTGGTGTGCACCTGTAGCTCTCTCTCCTTCCTGTCTTTCACAGGTATTAGGCATTGGTAGTAAACACACCCCCCACACTTTCTCAGAGTGGTATGGGGGTGACATGGCCTGTGGGTATTGACAGCAGCCAGGCAGGGTTGTGCATGTCAGCACCAGCTGTTCTCTGCAAAGAATGCGTGTTATCATGCTAAACAGGATGCATCTTTTCTGCATTAGGCTGGTACAGCTTTGCTACTTTATCAACCTTTTTAGCATTCAACAAATTCTTTTAAACATATGACTTCTGGTAAGTTAATCCATTCATTGTCTGGAACTGTGCACAGTGACATAAAAGCACAATGAAGCCTAATTAAACTTGTTCCGTGAAAGCTAATTTGTCAAAGCCAGAAGCATAGTTCATAGATAAATGCTAATATTTGAAAGTCAAATTAAAGTTGAAAAGGTTTGTAAAAACAGTTAATTAACTCTTGTTTTGTTTTCCTCTCACAAACTTGAACCAGCTGAAATATTGCTCAGTTCATCTTTAACATTTTGGACCACAAAGATAAAATTCAAAGCTTTGAGATAAGCCTTTGATGTTGGTATTCTCTACAGATTATATATTATTTTAAGATCTCTTTGTTTAAAAATTCATTTTTATTATCCCTGCATGAAATGCATGGCAATTCCCCAAATAACTAACCATCAGGGCAATTAACATCTTCGATCGACACCATATTCCTGATAATTAATACAGACTTTGTACCTCCCCTGTGATAGCTGCAAGGGTTTGATTTTTCAGAGCAACTGTTCATTTACAGAATCAGTTTCATCCTAATGAAAATGGATTGTGAAACTTTAATGAACAAGACTTTGCTGTCATAATAATAAAGACTTTGAAACAACACGAAGACCTACATAACAAGCATCTCGCTATACTCGTGTCGCTACGCTGTATCAAACCAATTAAGCCATACAATGACTATTAACACCAGTGTTTTTCTGAACTATATGACATCAGATAAACTCACAAAAGTGAGCATAATTTTGCTTCGACAACTTCTGGCATTATAGCTTAATAAACTAGCATCTGTAAAGCACGATGGCTTGATCTGCCCTCCTCCCTTTGGTTTAATGAAGATAAGCGACAGTCTGGAAATCCAATTTACATACAGTGCTGGGGTGTTTGCTATGAAGGGCAATGGATTCCCTTTCCTGTGTGCTTCCACCACGCTAGGAAGTATGTATAAAAACAAACAAGTATGAAACAGATCTGCCAAAGAATGCTGTCTCTGGCATGCACCAGTACCTCGCAGGATAAATAATTCATCCACTAACAGGTAGGCTATCCTGAGAAAGAGTTTGCTCTTTCAACATTAAACTTGGGCAGCCTTGGTAAGAACTCCCTGTCAGCAAAGGATTAAGGGGGTTCAACTAGGTAACGAAAACAAAAACAATAACAGACACAGGGAGAGAGAGAGTGCGAGAGGGAGTGAGGCAGCAACCGACTGCAGCACAGGACTTCAGCACACGGGGCCTCCTTGCTTCCCTGGACAGCCAGAGCAGGGCCGCGACGGGGCAGAGGGCCCTGCGGCCCCGCTGCCTTCGCCACGCTGCCCCAGGGATTTGGCTGCCTGCGCTCGGCCGCGCCGCCGGTGACCCTGCTGGGGAAAGAGCGGCAAGGAGGCCCCTGGGCGCCGGCCCCGGCTTGGGACCTGCCCTCCGCCCCGCGCCCGGGCCCTCGCCTGAGCTGCGCCGCGCCTTCCGCGCTGAGGCGCCTTTCCGGCTCCACCTCCCGCCTGCCTCATCCCTACGGCTGCCCCTGGCCTGTGGGGCTCCCGGGTGGCCCTGGCTGGCGCCGTGGGCCCTGGCCTGCCCTCCCTGCCGGGGCCCGCCGGGCCGCCCTTCGCAGTGGGGCCGCCCTTCGCAGTGGGGCAGCCCCCGGGCTCCCAGCTCACCCACCCGGGAGTGGGGGCACCTGAGGGGAAGCGCTGCCTCCCCTTCGGCCCTGTCATGGAAGTCTCTAACACTTAACCTGACGCATCCCCGTCAGGATGTGGTTCAGCTTAAAAACCAACCAACCAACCAACCCACCAACCAGCCAACCAACAACCTGGTGAAAAAGGAAAATATTTGGGGGGAGAGAGGGTTAAAATTTGCATCTGCTAAACCAAGATGTCAGTGTTTTTATACAGCCCACCTCATCTCTGTGCAGAGCTCCCTGGAAAGCTCAGAAAGGAATTTTGCTCTGCCTCTAATGCCCTGACGAAAGATCTTTCAAAGTTGTAATCTAAGCTATAATATGCTCTTAGTTTTCATTTGGCTAAATATCCTCAAACATGGAAATGAGGAAATCTCCTCAAACATCGTTCCCATTTAAAAAAATGGTGTACGGGAGGGAAGGGATAGAATCATTAGTAAATAAATGAATGGGATGATTTTAAAAAAGAATAATTTGCTCAATCAAGAATAATTTGAACAGCATCTAAGTAGTCATGGAAAATCATAAACTATTACCCTATATAGTGCTCTGTTGACTATTAAATGTCTCCTTTTTCACACCACTGGCCTGAATGAATAACTTGGCAGCACAAAATTAGCCAGGTGGCAAAATGTGCTTGTGTCAGCTATTGGCCAAACAAAACAGCAAATAGCAAAGCTCATTTTGCAATGTCACATTAACTCCTTCAACACTGGGGGTACATATTTTTATATCTGCTGTGCAGAAGTACCTGGGAGCAGGCCAAAAGAGGGCCTTTCACTCTCTGCAGCACAGGTGGCCCGGCTCTTGCTCTGCTCGTCGCAGTTGCAGGTTCAGGTGATGTTTGTGGTTGTTTCCATATGTGGCATCTGAGGTTGCTGCTCTGTAACATCCGTGTCAGCTTAACATCACAGTTTCGAAAAACTGTATTCTCCGATGCTCTTTACCAGGGGGGATTTTATGCACAACTTCCTTTACCTTTATTAGAGCCATCTCTTCACATTATCATAATACTTACCAATTTTTCTTTTTTCCTATTGTCATTATATTATGGTTATCTTCAGCTTCCAAGAGACCTTCAGGAAATGGATGTAAAGAGCATGAAGTGGTAAGCCAAGTGTTAGAGGACTAAACTTAACTGTGTTATGTTGCTAGTAGCTTCAATGGAATTACGTCAGGGATTAATCTGGAGTTTTGCTTACATAGCATTACTAAAATATTTTATACGACAAAAGGACACTTATTTCGTTGATGTCAGTGGGATTCTTTTGATTTCACAAAACTTATCAAGAGCAACCAATGACCTTTTTAATTCTAGAGGTTAATATGGGGGAACAAAATATGTTCTTTTATAATTAGCAGCATTTCCCAGCTATAGAAACTCACCTTAACATGCTAACAGTAGATTCCTAAAGTTAACACTGGGCCTGTTTTTTGTTAACAGAGAATTTATTTAACCTTAGTATGTAATATTTCCCTGAAGTACTATGGAATTTCATTAAGAAAATAAAGGCAGTATTTCATAATTAAGTTGCTGGTTTAATATTTTTTTACATGAGACATGTTTTACTGATAAAACTGACCGTGTCATTCATTGTAAACTCAAAGCAGAAAAGGGTAGGATATTGGCAGCTGTATTTTATACAAAAGACATTTATAGTTTTTTTGGTCCACAACATATATATCTCATATTTCAGATTCACTTTACTTCCGAAAATGATAAACACATTATACCTAGCCAAGGATGATGTCCTGTTCTTATCCAGGCAGTCGCTTTTCCACTGAGTTGTTTCACATGCCCTAGGCAAAAGACATGGGTGAATATTTTCCATTAAAAACAGCAGTGGTGGGAGGAGGGAATCACCAGTACTGTAAGTTAATGAGATGGGGGGCTTTAAATACACTTAATAAACAGTCACTTAGGCTGAGCATAATAAGTCATGGAAATTTATAAACTATTACCCACTATAGTACTTCATTGACTATTAAACATCTATTTTTCACACCACAAGCCTGAGTGAATAGCTTGGCAGGAAAAAAAATTGGCCAGGTGGCAAAACGTGCTCAGTACAACCCATGTCAGATATTGGCCAAACAAAATAGTCCAATAGAAGCTGATTTTGAAATGCTTTTTTAACCCTTGATAGCCTATGGTGAAGTTTTCTAGGAGCAAACACACTTATATTCCTGAAAAGAGTAATATGCGTAAGCAGTATACAGGCATGTTTTCCTAGGTACAGTGCTATTGTCTATCTGTATACCTGTCCTTTCTATACTGCATATCTGTGATCTCCAGTTCTGCTGATGGTCACAGCCTGGGGACAGAGGCACTGGCTGTCACCTGAGGTGCAAGAGTGCACCTGACGTAAAGTTTTCATTGCAGGCCTTTAACCCTGGGTTTTGGACCGTGCTCTAATTTGGGAGCCTCTGTCACCCTTATTTAAAAATAACCTCCAAGGAGGACTAGGGGAATTTCCAGTCTAGTTAAACACATGGTGATCCCTCATCACTCTTCCATGAGTGAAAGGACTTTTTCTGGTGTAGAGGTAAAGGTTTACCTGTGGATTTAAAACCGTGGCATGCATGGAGTTACACAGGATGAGGAATGTCTGAGAGGAAATCTCTGAGCTTGGTTGCTTGGCCCCATATTAGCTCTGCTGATCTCTGTGGAGAGACCGAAAAAAACAGACTTCTAGTAGTTCATCAAACCTCAGCCACCCCCAGGCTGTTTAAGCATCCTAGGGTGTCTCATGCCTGGCTGAAGAGCCCCTATATAACAGAGTATAAGGGCTAAAACTGGTAGCATATAGCACATTGAAACTGTTCAAAGTCTGGATGAAAAATGAGAAGTTTGCACTGTATCTGACCTTTCATCATCCTTTGTGACTTGAGTTAGGCACAGCAGCAGAAAGACAGCAACCTTGTTTTCCATTATGTCCTCATATCTGTCAGAGCAAAGGATGTATTATTTTGATTCAGCTTCTTGCCCCAGCCTGATGTGTTTCTTCCTTTCTCCCATCTAATACTGCACTTCTGTCTTCAGCGTACTCATCCCCTCGCTGACAAATTTTGGAAGCATTTTACCAGGTTACACAGAGAGACAGAATTATCTTTATCTCTTGCCGATACCATCCATCACTGCAAATCCAACTGTGCAGCACATAGCAGGTTACACCTCCTGCCACAGGCTGACTTGACAGTGTTCCTGTGTGCCACTACAGGGCTAAAAATCATTGTGTCAGAAGAATGACTCAGCCTCCCGTGTCCAGACTCTCTCCAATAGCTGATCCATTCACTTTTTGGGTCCCTACTGAATACTATCATCCAGAAATGCCCCCCTACTATCCACTGCTGGAGAGGTGGTACAGATATACCACTGAAAACACATCTGGTGAAGCTGTGTCAAGCATTATATTGTTGGGATTAGAGGGCTGTATGGGAGGGAAAGGAGAGCTTACAGTTGTCTTAGTGTCTGCTTGCATCAGTCTAGCTGACACAAGGGGGGCCAATGGGGCAACACTGAATTGAACCCAACATACATAGCCAAATGAAACTGCTGAAGGAATGAGTGTAGGTGAAAAAAAAAAAATCCAATTACCGGAGCTGGAATTAGGCCAGAACACCTTCACTAACACCTCTATTCATGAAAAAAAAAAAAAAAAAAGTGATCCTTAATGACCACAAATGATCACAGACTCTGTTTTACATCTCTTACAAAAGCCAGCATATTCAGCAGCGTTACATTCCCCAGAGCTAGACGGATAAAGGGGGAAATATGTCATTGATTTTTTTTCCCCCCAAGAAATTCATGACAACGTTTGCACTAATTTCAACAGTACAGAGATTTTCAAAAAGAGAATCAGTCCTGTTTAACCTGGAAGCTAAGAGTATTAAAAACCTAAGGTGTCTCACTCACTGCTTTCTTTTGCAGAGGCAATCAGGATCTGCTTCTTTTCAACTAGTACACATGAAAAGCCATTAGACTGTAACACTATTACCAGCAGCAGAATGGAAACAACCAGCCTCTCTGAAGGTACCTTGTAACATCATTCCAATGGGGCAATTACCGGTCTGTCCCAAAGCCCACTGAAGTAGATGGAAGGGCTTCTGTGAGTCTCACTATGTTTTACAGTCAGGTATGGATGCACATAGAAATGACTATGCATTTTTCATTTCCACTCATGAAGAACTATCAGTTTATATGAATGCTAACTGCTTTTAAGGGTCATGTCTTCATATGCCTTTACTGATACATATCATTCCATCTCAAAAATGTCCTGATTTATACTCAAACCATGTAACCTATTCATCCACTGGTTATTCTTTACCAAAAGTTTGTTCTCTGTTACTGGCTACTGTCTCTTAGTATTTTGTCCTGCAGTCAACCTCCCCCTTAGCTGTGCAAGAGAGATGCTCAGTCAGGCTAAGCTCAGACTAATTGGACTTGAAGGACACAAAACCTCAGTGGTTACAGAATTAGCAATAGCTCATAATGTACAAAGGCACAACAGAGTATCTAGCTGCTGGATACTTAGCACTATACCATATACACATATAAGCCACCAAAAGTATTCCAAGTTCTCTTCAGTATCCATGGGTACATTTTACTTACTGCATGGCACCATTCATCATAGTACCTTCTAATCATTTGAGCCACCAAACTGTGTGAACAGAATAGCACGATTAATGGCACCAGGGGGCACAATCAAAGCAGCTCTGAAGAAAATGGATATTTAGTGATCTCTGTCCATGAGAAAGGTGAATTTCACCAAGAGATGAGATTATCAAGCTCTTTATTAAGTTGATAAATATTTTCTGAGAGAGCAAGAAAAGGGTGTCTTTTTCAAGTGAGGAGCAAAATCTACATGGAGTTCTGTAACTAGATGCCTACATAACACTTATGATGCCTACATATCAACATCAAGATATATCTCATTATTTCAATTAACAGGATCATTGAGATCTGTCCCTTGAAGTCAGATTTTCTATTCATAGGTTAGGAAAACAGAAGGACTTTCCTTTATTTGCAAGAAGAAAAATATTTTTTTGTGAGGAAGCGGGAACATAAAATTTATTCTTGCTAACAGGTAGCATATGCTGCACTTCGATTCATCTATTTTCAGCTTTAAGGTTTATTTATTAAGCAGCATAACCCTGAGGTTTAAAATACATGTACAGGTATCTAGTGTCAGGCTGTGGCTTGGATTTGATAGGAGTCTGTATCTACCTTCTCTTATTCACATACAAACACAGAGATACATCCTCCCCTTCTCCATATTCCTATTTATTCAGTTCCTTGCCCCCTGGTGTTTGGATATACAGGAGTAAGAAGGACTAACTTGCTGTTACTCACCCATCCTCTCCTCAACTGGAAAAGGAAGAGGAATGAAGAATTAGGAGATCGTCTTTTCCCCTCACACACTTGCTGGTCATCAGTTCTCACTGGGATTCAATGTCTTGCGGGACAATTCTTGGCATGGTGTATTCTTTTTCCCAATAATTTGCTCATGCTATTGCCTACTAAAATCTCACCTTTACTTCGCATGAAAATTACTGAATCGAAACTAAGAGAACAGCTCACATGGATCTACATATATTCCTCAGATTATTTGTTCAAAGAGACTGATATATTTCTGCTGTCAAACTTACAGTTGGCTTAACACAACTTGGAGCCTATAGTGTTGCTCCAACATGTGCTACTGGTAAAGTTTGCTCTTTCCAAAATGTTATGTTATTTTTCACTGCCAAAGCACACACCAGTCCTGTGCTCAGCTATGGAAACTTAATGAATGAAAGGTGGCCATTTCTGAGCTCTGAAGAATTTGTTTTATTTCATATTCTTTTTCACATTGGCTACTACTCTGAAACACTTCTGCCACTTTAATGGGCAATAAAAAATGGCCAAAATCATTGCTGTCCTTAGACCCTATGGTGGTGAAATAAAGCAATATTCCAGCCTACATGTTGAGAGGGAACACATAGCCTCACTTCACTTCCAAAGCAGACAAGCATTTTTGCTTACGTGCTTGCAAAGGAAGAGTGTTGTCATACCACCATCGTGAGGTTTGGCATTAGGGTTATTGAACATGTTCTCATTTCTAGACTCACCATTGTTGGGAAAAAATCCTATGTTTAACACCCTAGACTGACAGGAGAAGTAAGACACATGAGGGCTTGTTGCTTGATTGCTGATGGGGTGGCATCTTGCTGCTGCTCTACCAGGGCCCCTGTGATGGATCTGAGCAAAATACTTGTGAATTTTTAAAGTGAGGTCCCACTCAGTCCCTTTTAGGCAAGAAAGGGTGCTCGAAAATGGAGATTTTGCTTCATACTTATCATCTTTTGTCAAAGGAAATAATTATAAGCACTGACCAGATATTCTTGGCTCTGGTAACATGATTTCTTCCTTACCCTTTGTTTACTGTCATCTTACAACCCTCTGAATTCTGAATTTTATCTAGCAAAATTCAGAGGATTTATGCTCCTCTAAAATGCTTGTGGTGTTGCTTTTTTTACTTATTATATGCCATTCATGGCATCTACACAAACTTGCTGTTTCAGCTATGGAACAAATCCATAAGACACCACTATAGATGCAAACCATGTACCCAAATGAGTTGATTTTGGCACCCAGATTGCTGATGAAATTTATGCTTCATTAACAGATGCCTAATATATATAATACACATATTTTAGAATTGACCTCAACCTGGCCAGGGAGGCTGGCTGACCCCATGAAAATACAATTACCTAATGAGAGATTAGAGAGTTTTGCTTATTGTATTTACTATTTCTAGGAAATTACTTTGTGTCTGTGTAGCTGCGTCAGCCTTCTTGCTTAAAGTATGTTTTAATGTTATTAGAGCTTGCAAGCTAAACTAGTGGAAAGACAGGGAAAGGCAGCACAATTTCCTTTTAGATCAGAGCCAATGTTTCTCCAAAACCTTAGCAGGCTGGGTTTGCCATAAGATCAATGCAGCTGAGCACTCCACCTGCAGAATGAGCTCACTGTCTGTGCATTACGCTAGCCCTTTGCCAGTCCAAGTAGTAAGACTCCTGGGGTTGGTCTTGAACCTGCTACTCCCCACACCGGAGTGCTAAGCTTTGCTGCCAAGACACCAGGGCAGGTATTAAATGCATTCTTGTTTCTGTTACTTTCCAGCACTCAGAGGACCACATTAGAAAGCCCAGAAAACTTAATTGGAAAGCAAGGAGAATGCAGAATGCTTAAAGACCTTTTACAGACAGGAATATGTTCTCAAAAAAAAAAAAAAAAAAGAAACAAAACAAAACAAAAACCCCATGGATTTAAATATTCAGCTCACCTTTTCCTTACAGAAGCATCAAGATGATTAATCCTATTTGAAACAAACAAACAAACGAAAGAGTCAGGACTGAGTAAGCTCGTCTTCATTACTGTATTAAATTTTATGTGGCCTGCTCATTTCAGCATTGTAAGGCTTCCATCTTTTGGAGAAGGGGACTTTACGGACACTGTAGCTCAAGTCCCAAGGTGCAGGAGCCCTGGGGTATGAACCCACCAAAGACCTCCAATTCAGTCTCACTCAGGATTTTGGACAGGGCATGTGCCCCCCGTGAATACCTTGGAAACCACAGTGAAGGGCAGGAGTGTTGCTTTTAATTAATTGGAGTAAACCTAGTGAACAGGAAAGTGAGGTTCCCATAAAAGCAATTTGGCAGGAGGGTTTACCTTAGGTTTTATAGCTCTTGCAAGGGAAAAATGAAAAGTCCATTTGTGGTTTTCTAGTTGTGATTATTGGAGGTAAAATCTCAAGCACCTCAGGTTTATCATCGTATAGATGGTATGCATGGGAAATAATGCACAGTAGAATTCGACCACTATATTAAGCTTCTCACTTACAGGTTTTCCTAAGATCAAGATAGCAACAAGAAGCAATTCAAAGATTCTGAGATGCAGTGAGGAACTCAGAAGCACACAGGCACTAGGATACATTTTGATTGTTAAAAAAGCATTAGTAATTTACTGCTTTCTGAATCAGAGCTAAATTTTAGTCTTTCATTGTTTCACAAGACTGCCACTTTTAACTGTTTATTTGTTCCACTACAAGGAACTTCCCTGTTAACTACGCTCCTTACTGTGTACACTTTGCTAGCCAAACTCTGACAAAGAAGAAAAGGAAAGCCTTCCATTTGTAGTTATATGTCTTAAGAGAAATATTTCTATGCTATTTTAAGCTACCCTAAACACGACACTGCCTTCAAGCTAGTCATGTAAGTCAGGGGGAATAAAGAGGAAGCAGTCATATAAATTTGTATAGCTCCACTGTTTATAATGGAACTGCACTGATTTATCTTTTCTGAGATTTTTAAAACTCAACTGTGTTGTTGGGCATGGAGGGAGAGACTTCCAGTAAAATGTTATTTAGCATGTAAATGATAAGCATTTGAGAAATCCGTAAACCCTCATCAAAATACACGTCTACTGCTGTGAACAGCAGTTCCAAGTTTTCTGTGCCTTGATTTGGAAGGGTTCTCTATCTTGAACAAGAAATGATTAATGAACAATAATTAATCTGATGGTTTTGACAGCTGCTATTTGTGTTGAACTTTGATATACAGCCCAGTCACAGCTTTCTTGTTGGTGGCTTCACAATAAGGTAATTGATCTGGATCCAGACTGAAAGGCAACCATGTCTCATCACAGTCCTACAATGTCAATCCTCAGTGCAGAGAGAAGCAGTAACGTAAAGAGGCTGTTAATATTTTTTAATAACTTACTTGAAAAGAAAATGCGTGTTGATAAAGTTTTGCTATTAACCCTAACGTATTCATCAATTTTCATTTGTCAAGAATAACGAATCTGCTTTCTCTCTGATTTGGCTAGGAACAATGCCAAAGCTAGGAGTGTTTGCACATTAGTGCAAGCAGAGAGTAGAGGGTAGTAGTAGAGTTACTACACACATTTGGAGGAATTATATGATGTAAAGGAATAGCTCTCAACAGGATTGATGCCCCTGACTCCCTGTGTAAGTAGGGAAATATCAAGCATGAGCACTAAGGTGGTTTTGTCCACATACATTACATTAGTGAGGTCTTTAGATCTGAAAAAAAAAAAAAAACAACAGAAAAAAACCCCAAAAACCAGAAAGTGAAGGTGTTGAAATGGTCAGAAAGTTATAAAAATGTGAGATCAAAAGCAACAGCCATACAATGAGAAATATCAGAAAATTTATCTGTGTAATTCAAATGTCTTGATTACATCCCAGTCATACTTAGGTAGGGGAAGGAAAGTTCTCCATTAATGCAAGGTTCTTTGGCGTAGCATGGCAAGATCCCATAGCTGAAGATTAACTTCAGCTTCCAGCTGAAAGAAACTCACATTAGAAATACACTGGTTTTCCTATACTTTTTTTAAGCATAGATCATCATTAATCACTGGAGCAATTTAAGAAAGCAATCAATTTACTGTTAACCCTACAGTAGTTCAGTCAAACTAGGAGGATCTCTCTCTAAAAAACATACACTCACTCAGGAGCTACAGGATAGATGCAACGTCACTTATTGCTTTCAAGTGGCAAGCCAGACTAGATCATCCCAAAGTATCCCTCCAAAATCCATGACACAAACCAAGAAAAATTCAGTTTAAATCAGTGGAGCTATGTAGATGATGCCCCTTAAAAAATGAGGAGAATTTTAAAAAAAAAAAAAAAAAATCAGAGTCACTGGTTTTGTGTACTTGTGAAAAGAGACACTGAAACATATTCATAGGGCTATATGCTAGGCAAGGGACCTCCCATCCTATTCCAAGTATTATACTGTTTGGATGCTGCCAAATAAATTACATTAATTGCATTCATTCTAGCAACCACTTAAACACCATTAGGGCTTATGCATACAATAACTGTGCCATTAGTCAAATCTGGATACCTCGCTGCTGGTAATCAACATTCTGTCTTCTTCTAGTATTACTATCTTAATTTCTTTCTGCAAGCCTCCTTCAGCACCATTCAGCTTTTGAACATGAGATTAAGGACATTATAATTTTGCCTAATAACATTACATGGTGTTATCTCAGAGTTATAGTCTACTGGGCTACTTGCAATTACTTGCAGAAAAAAGCTGAGAAGATTTGCTGCCTATGCTACTATTTTTTGCCAAGCTGCAACCACCTGCTGCAATACCATCCTCATATTACTGCTATAATTGTTGCTTTGCTTTTTTCTTAGGCTAGGGGGGAAGTAAGACTCACTTTCTTTCCTATCCCTCTCCCAGGAGACCGACAACCTAGGCCAGGAGGGACATGGAACACAAGACAGAGGACTAAAAACTGGGAAAGTTGCCTGCCCCTTGTATCCACTTTGAAGTAAGAGAAAGTGGAGGGTGGAGTGGGTGGCTTCTTGAAATCTATTTTCCTTCCATGCCCTCCAGCTGGCTGTAGGAACTGCCATCAAGCCCACAGAGTCCTGGAGTTAGGAAGCCGATTGCTTGCCAAAACTACCTGTGCATGCTCTCCCAAGGGTTGATCCAGCTGTAGGGGCACGTGCTCTCAGCAGTCCCAGAGTACCATCTCTAGGAGTCCCCAGCTTTGCCATCACTATAGCTGCTTCTGCACGTGAGAAGCGGGGGACTATGAGCATTCTTTAAAAAGTAGCTTGAAAACACTCTCAGAATTTCACCAGTCCTCTGTCAGTCCATGATCACAACAGTGAGATGATTTAGTTTTCATATTGACACCAAAAAACTTATCTATGCACCAGGGAGAAATTCCTTGATTATAATGAGTTAGGGAACTCCTTTATATAATTGGGGAAAAAATTAAAAGGCAGGGTAGGAGGCTTTAAAACTGATTACTCAGGTCACAGAGATCTCTATTTTTATCATTTTGTTAGCATTTGTTTCTGTTTGATTAAGGCAATAAAGAAAGGGATGAGTACACCCATCATGGTATTTTGCAACTTTGGAAGTGTGGTTTGTCCAGAGCTTTAAATGAAGCTCAGTAATAAATAAACAAACCTGAAAAGATGACTCTTAGGAACAGCATCTCACCATTAGTTCAAACTCTTCATTCCACAGACAACACCTGGCCAAGATTCTTAAATTCAGCATTGATATGGCATTGTCCTAAATGTAACAGTTGTTCATTAAAATCCAGTTCTTTCTTTCATTTATGTTCATTCTCCCCCCTCTTGTGGTTCATTATAAAATCACAATTGTTGCTTTCAGAAATGTTCCATAGCTGGGCTTTCATGCAGAAAGGATAGAAAAGGATCCACAAAATCTAACCAGGCAGTGCTACTAATAAGCTCAACAAAATGCAAGTATAGTAAATAATGAGCTTGTTATTCAGGGTAATTCTCATTGCTAATTTAAATGTTCTCTGTAATCTCTGATTGAAAGCAAATCTTGCCACAAATGATACGGAATACATTTCAGACAGATTTACCGTAACTACTAATTGGATATCATGTGCAATTTTCTGAGGAAGATTTTAGTACTTGCACCCTCCATCATTTATTGTTTTACTGGCTTAATATAGAGTATTGTAGCTATAATGTCTTTGGCCAGATCTTCAGCTTGTATAGGTTGATGTAGTACTCGAATACTATGAACTTGTGCAAGAAGGTATGCCATCTGCCTTGTACGGGCAACTTTTTGCATTTCTTACGTACACGTATGTTTCCCCACCAGACTGAGCACCCTGACCTGATTCAGCAAAGCATAATTATGAAAAGTACTAACTGAAAATATACAAAGACTTTGCGTGCAGATCTTGAATGTTCAAAGGTCTGCAGTAAGAGTAGGTTTTAGCCATGAAAATGGTTAGAAATGGATGTGGATATGCATACAGACTCAGGGAATCTCTGTTCAATTAAAAATGTGTTTTCATGTAATGATAAATCTAGAGAAACTTGTGAGCAGCAGGCCAGCTAAATAAGATTGTTGGACTGATAGAAACTTGTCAGTCTAGCAAATCAGAGACACAATGCAGGAAAGTCAACATGCACTAACAAAATTTGTTTGGAGGATTAAAACTTATTAATAAAGTCAGAAAACTGTCATGTCAGAGTTTCTCACCATAATGCTAACTCACAGCCAAACAGTTTCAGTTTTGTAGTAGGTAAGTTAGACTATCACGCTTATAATCTCTTTAGCCAGGCAGTCTCATAACCAGAGCATGCTGCTGAAGTGAAACAACTCCCATTACTAGAAAAGCTGTTGTGACTGGGGATCTGTGTTCATTCACAGGACTCAAGTGAAGGCTGCAGGAATAGGATATTACAACAGGTCATATGCTCACAGGTGCAAAAATCAACATAAAATCTCCACACATCTGCAGCTTTCAGAATTAGAGGTAAGACTGGTGGTAGACTTGCATTTTGATGAATGACAGCAGATGGTTTCCTTTTGTCATACCATGATAATAAATCTCCTTAACAGTAGAAAATCCTTAAGGACAGCTTGGTGGAAAGCATTACAGAAAGATTCTCACAGATTAGACAATTTTTAACAAAAAGGATATAATGGGTATAAAAAACCCAAGCACAATAATGTGAAGCAGCTACATGTAACATTTGAAACTTCTTAGTAAGAATAAGAGATGGTGGTGGGACTTCAGGGAGCATCATTCTCCATTCTCCCCTGGGTATTTCTTGTGCCCATTGCTCTAAATATTGCAGAAAAATCAATTGCTGCAGGGTCTACCAATGATTAGCTTTTCTGCTACGAAGATGAGTTTGACTCCACTAGATGATTATGAATCAGACGCTGAACAGTCATTTAACATTACCCACCAGAAATCTCACAGTTTATTTAGTCCATTGCATGCAAAGGCTGAAAATCCAAAGTGACAGGTAAAAGAGAGAGTTGCTGAGAGCCTGTGGAACTACTTCAGACATTGATAATTCGGCTTTTAGTTTAAGGTGAGCAGGAAAACTCCTACTCCTCACTTTCTATGATTTTTAATTGCATGACACAGTACATGCATCTGTGCACATGCAATCATGTCATAAACTTTGTAAAATCATAAACTCTTTGGATTTTAAGGATTACAGATTAGGCATAGGCTGAAGGGGATGGGACAGGTAAATTGCAATAGCACACAGATAACATTGGAAAACACACCTCAAGGGTACACCTCAAAGGCCAATTTATTGCCTACATCTTCCTTGTTCCAGAGGGAATTATTTATCACTGGTTCACAGTAGTAAAGTTTTGGGAAACCCTGACCCCCAGCCAATCCCAGCAAGCCAGTCAGAGTTTTTTGAGTGCCTAGAGGAATTGCTTCATCTTCTGCAATCCCATCCCCCTTTCCCTCCCCTCCGCACACTCCCTCTGAGGGGAGAGAGGAGGCAGATGTATAACCCTGCTGCTCCAGCAGGCCCAGTCCCAAGGTCCAAGTAACCTACATCAGGATGCAAGAAAAGCCTTCAAACTCTTATTGGGCATGCAGTACGCATCACAATCTAGCCCCAAGAAATCAAGAGATTAAAGTTAGAACATGGTTTAAATGGGTCTGAGTGAATAATTTTTAATGAATGCATTTAATGATGGATGAGTTTCCTTCCTTCTTTCCATGAAGTGTGGGGAGCGGGTTGCAATTTGCTTCACATATTCCTTTCTCATTGAATTTTGAATTTTTTTTAATTTCTTTTAAAGTAAGGGGTTGCTACCCCAAGCAGAAACTCACTGTTCAATTGCAGTTGGTCCCATAAATCACTTAATATTGTTTCCATCCTCCAGTCTAATGAACATAAGTCATGGAATCAGCTTTGTGGTACACAGGCTTAGAGAAAGCACATTAGAAATTCACTTTTTATACTATTCCTGTGTGAGCTGAACGTTTATTTTCTGCCAACAGTTATATGATTAAAGTTTAATAGCTCTATGAGTGTGTGCAGGAAATGACACCAAAAGCAACCCCAAGATGGCTGAAGATTTGCTTCCAAACTTGCACAAATATAAGAAGAAATTGTTTCTGCATTATTCATCCAACTTTAGACCTAAACCAAATATGTCTTGGTAGCAGTCTTGGAAACATATGATGAAGTGTTTTAAAATTCCAGTAGATGTCACCACTTCTCCCCCAGCAAGTCCTTAAGTACATCTAAAAGAAGCTTTTGAAAACTCAGTTTGCACTCCATCATGAGTTGAGAAAGCAGAGAGACTCATTTTGCTTTGGGTTACATCTATGTGTTTTGACAGAAGAAGAATACATCCATTTTTCTAATCTGTGTCAATGCATTAATGATCTTATAGAACTCATGCCACTATTGTAAACCAAACCACATGCAGATTAGCTGTCAATTGTGATGTCGTTGCTAATGCAAAACAGTACCTAGTGTTGTATTAATTTTTCCTATGTCATTTGATACTTCATAAATATCAAAGTTTTCAACGATACTTTGATTATAACTATAGCCTGGATTGTGACTACAGTTGGTTTTCCTGCTACAGTGTTCATAACCAGTCCCTGCAACATTCGTTTGCTTTAGTTTCCCAAGTTTAAACAAGCCCCAGTAGTGTCTCCTTCCTAAACACTTGGGTTCAATTCTTTTCAGCTTTCACTTGCTATTATCCATCCCTCTCATGAAAAATGAGACCTCGTGCTTCAGTTCACCTGGTTTTCGTGACTACATTTTTCTCCACTCCCATTAGGAACAAGAGGCCCACGAGGCCTGGAGTTCCCACATTATAGAAGAGGGCTCATACTCCTTCTGGCCAGCTACATCCAGAGATTCCTGGTACTTCCCTTCCCATTTGCACACTAAGTCTCCATGGGAGCATATATTTTTACATAAATATCAGATTAAACTCAAGGCCAGCTAAAATCTGGATCTTTGATTAAGGAGACACAACATCAGCAGATATTCATTTGCTTATACTGACCTTGACTCCTTGCATCTGACAGCTGTAACATCTTTCATTGTTCTCTATAAAATTAATAACTTTTCATCACTTTATATTTATCTGCATCATGGAATAAAACAAAAAATTCCTTACTCTGCTCTTTTAAAAGAAACTCAAATCCACAGAACATAATATGTAAAAACAACCTAAGAAAAACTTATCTTGCTACAGAAAAATTCTGTACTCTAAACTTCATTTTCTGAAGAATTTAATATTCTTTTTCTTTAGAGACAAATTTTACCTTTTTTTTTTTTTAAGAATATTGGAAGACAAAATTAATCCTCAACAATTCCCAGGGCAAGAAGATGTTTTGTGTGATTTTTTTTTTCATGTGACCAGGTGGCCCCAAGAGAAGCTGGCATTCTGGCTACATTCATCCCTTAAGACTTGGAAGAGAATTTGGATGCATAGCAGTGCATAATGATCGTATATTTCTGATGAGTTCAACAGTGTTTTAAAGACTTCAGAAAGGTTCATTTGCAGGTCTACAGATGACTTAATCTTATTCAGATTTCACCCAGATTAAAACAGCCAAACTGACTAGAGACATTATCCATGTAAGGAAAATTGGCTTTTAAATATTTTAGGAAGTGAGATAAGATTAAAATGCATCACTAAGACTTTCTAAAATGTCCTTATTCATGTGACTGAGTCAATTGAATGAGTTAAAAACCTATCAAGCACTTTTTAAGAATATTTAAGACATTATTGTTTCAATTTCTTTCCCATCCAGCTGTAAAGGGGCCTCTAGATTACTGTATTGTCAGTGGGATTTGTAGAATAGCAGCCAGAACTAACATGAAACTGCACAATAGCAACATTGTACTTCTCAACAAAAAATAAAAATGCAGCCTATGGTAAAACCTTGGGCTGCTACATGAGGATTGGCTCCTTTTACAAGATTCTTCTGATTGCTTTCTATTTTTTAAAAGTCAAACCTTCATGTTAAGCTTTTAAAATTGCTTCCTTGTTTAAAAATAAGTTAAAATTGAAAAAAGACTTTTTACTTGAACTGTTAAAAGCAGCTTATTGACTTGACTAAAATTAGGTGACTGGAGGAGAATAATATGAGCAACTGTCCCTGACAAAATTGGCTAATTATTAACATGAAGTATTCCAGAAAATGCTTCAGTATTACTAAAATAATGCTGTCTCTACACAGAAGAAATACATTAGTTATGTGGTGAGTTTGATTGCAGTTTTCTAGATTTCAGAAAAGCCTGTCGTGAGCAAACTAATAGTAAGGAAGATAATTCTTCAGTGGGCAAGAGTTACAAATAAAGCGGAAAAAAAGAGGTATGCAGACAAAATCAGAATTATCCACAGGGCTGCAGCTTTCAGCTGTCCTGATGTGAACAGAGAAAAGTTACAGCTCAAGAGGTTTTTTGAAAAAGTAAACAAGTCCACAGGATACTGAATGAAGGCAATAGACACCTGAACTCATTAGGGGATGAAGCATTCTCCAAATGAAGACGACTTGGCTGAATCTTCAACAGGAGAAAGCACTTTCAGCAAGACCTTCGCTCTTTCTTGTACTTCATACATTTCCTGGCTCTTGGTGTCTCACATGAAACAGACCTTCAGTTTGCAGGGTAGGACGATAAAACTGCTGCAAGTAAAACCATATGATGTTTGTTCACTTGCCTGTGACTGAAAAAGTAGCCCCTGGGTGAAACTAGATTTTCTTTTGTCCATTGACACCGGAGTATCTGGACTCAAGGTAAAAAGGGACAAACAACCTCTGTGAAATGTCCTGAAAGAAAACAAAATATGAGAACCTGTTCGGTAAAATCTTATGCAAAGGCAAACGGAGTATCTAGAACTGCTGAGAGTCACTGGACAGTGAAGAGTTGTTTCAGGACTGTAGGACAGTTTGTAGCTGAGAAGTTTATTCCCCTAGTGCAGTCACTAGGCCTTAGAAGAACTGCTAAATTGAAATTTATTAAAAGAAATACTTCATACTTCTAAAATTTTTACTTACCAGCAGCCATATTTTATTCTACTGATTACAGCTAAGACCTGGAAATACTTTTATATTAGAAAAAGTAGCCTCAGAATCTTAATAAAATATATAGTTTGCCCAATGACACTCACCAGAGAATGAGCTGGTGTATTTATTCATATGCAGCAAGGCCCTAGAAAACAAAGTAACGGTTAAAGAATTGTTAACTGATTTGTATTGTGGCTCTTCTCTAAAGCTAAACAGTTTTTCTTTTCTAGTTAGCTTTTTAAAATAGCAGTGAGGGTCCATTTGTGTTTATTTTAATAGAAACATTTTTAATTAAAAATATAACCTATTTAAGGAAGAAATTTTTTAAGAAAAATATATCCATACTTCTTTAGTGAAAGATGTTCGACCTCAAAAGTATCTGAGAACTAATTCAAAACACTTAAAGTCTGAGATCCTGATGTCAATAACACCTCTGTACCAAACCCATGTTTTAATGATTTAATTTTCAGCAGCTTTTTCAGTTATTGCCCCTGCCCCCGCCAACTTACAAACTTTAAATCAGAATTAGAACAGCTACAACATTTTTTCCCCTTTTGTTTTGTGAAAGTAGGGTGGAGGGAAAGTTAACTAATAGGTGCCATTCTCCAAATAAAATTAGAGCGTTTATTGATTTAGGCAATTCCACACCCAATATTTCAGTTATGAAAATTTTCTCTTGCTTCTCCACCTCCCTTCAAGATCCTAGTAAAGAGACTTATTCTTCTTTCACCAGGAATATTTTGCTTGCCTGATAAAGTAACTCTCCTCTTCTCCTCTCTACTATTAATAAATTCATGGTGCACTAATATCTTTCTTCTGCTCACCGTGATTCCACTACATGTGTTCTGGTTTCATGGTTAATAGGATAATGCATAGTTAACGTATCATTAGTATACAGTCCATTTAGTGCTTCACAGATCATTCACAATTAATCATTGGCAACTGCAAGAACAAACAGATGAGCTAAAGTTCTAAACTAACAAAGGGGATAAAAAGAGTTCAGTGTATTTTTGACTCTGTTCAACTAAAACCAGATGAATTTATCTGCTCTAGGTAGCAGTGTGATGAAGTAAAAGAGAACTAATCCATTTAGAAAGATATTAGATAGGTAACAGACACTACAGAGAAAATCCTAAATTTCTAATTTACAACTGCAGTACTAGCACATGAGCTTTCCTCTGAAGGCTTCAGTGGGACTTATGTGGAAGCTGGACCTGAAATTGGTAGGTGGATTTCAGCATACCAAGAAATATCTTTTACATGATTAGCAACAAATAAGTCCTTAAACATATCTTTTACCATGAATAAAAATCAAAACTGTGTCATCAGAAAAATATTTCAGATCTGGGACATTTTCTTATGAAGATGCATAATGAGAAAGGTGAACAAATTATGAAGTTGACCAATGGATAAATGAAGAAGGCAGAACTTCATTTGAGTATGAGAAGCAACAAAAGTATTGCCACATGAAAGGCGCACTCAGATGAGCTTACAAACAATAGATGTATCAATGGAAAAAAAAGTTTGAATTCAGCTGTTCTTTTTGAATGAATGCTGCAGCTGAAAATGTGCTTGGACGCAAAAGGCAACCGTCTCAGTTAAAGCCATGTCAGATTATTAACTGCAAAACAAGCTACAAAGACATTTCCACACAAGGAATATCATAGGGTCACAAAGAACATGTTGGTACTACCAAAGGAGCTGGTCTTTGTATTAATATTTAGTTTTAATATATTATCTTTAAGTGGCCTCAAATGAAATGAGGGATCTTAGAGAACTTAGTATCAGGCAAAAAGATGGAAAGGAACACTCCATCCATGTAGTTTTTAGTCTGCACAGGAAAGAGAGACAAAAGTGAGAGCAGAAACAATTCATGCACATTCATCTGATCTTTGCAGCAGAATCCAGAAATTCCATCTGATTGCACTGCCCAGCATTTTGGTAACTAAGTAAAATGCTTTCAAAAGGGAAAAATAAATAAGATTTGAGTATTTGAGGAGAAATAGTTGTCAGATGGCAATAACTGTGCAAATGGGAAAAAAGACAACCTGTTAGCCAAGGTGCTAGACCAAGAGATTGCCTTGATGCAGCTGTAACAGAGCAATGAGACAGCACCAGCGAACACATTGTAAAACATGTCACTGTCTTGGGGTTCTCAGATCCTGATCTTTCAGTTGCTTTCCCTTATATTGGGCCATGCAAATCCTTCAGCTGTGATTCACTGTAGAGGCAAGCATTAATCAGCTGACATCAGGTGGAAAGGCATAGAGAAAGTTAGAAAGGAAGACAGTTGTGAACCACCACACATATATCATCAGTAGGGTTGATGGAAAACATGTTCTTGGTTCAAGAAAGGGTTGCTAAGGTTTGCTAGCTGAAAGCTTAAGCCACAGTAAGCACAGCAGCAGAGACTTAGATTAGATTAGAGACAGGATTTAGCAATAGTCTTGATAGTAAGCAAGTTCCATTTATGCATATAACGTGCCAGCATGGCTTCCAATAGGCTGGCCTGAACCACCTGGAAATAGTCCTCATTAATCAGTGTGTTATCCATGATGCTGCTAGGTCCCAGACTCTGCCTTGTAATGAAGGGTCCTTTCTTATTGTTATCCTGTGGTCCAAGCCTCTTAGCTGTCCGCCCAAGTGCAAAAATTCAGAATACAAATGTTGACAAAGTCCTCTATAGCTATTGAAATGCTATTTCCTCTGTTCTTTCTCCTAATCACAGGGAAAAAAAGGGGTAAAGAAATTTATTGCAGTCTGGCAAAAGTATATCCGAGACCTTCTATATCTCTGGCCAGCTGTAAAGTGATGGTGTCTGTGAAATGGCACATTAATGGATATTGGTTTTAAGATGCGCCTCTATTTATCTTGTGTTATTAATTTATAAAAGCCTCACCTCATCGTCTCAAACAGCTAAGTGAAAAACTCCAAACCACACTGTTTCTGAACTTCTCTTGAGTCTTTAAGAGCTGGAAATATCAGGTTTGTCTATAACCATAGCAGTTTTTCATGACTTCGAAGAGGAACATCTTCACACAATTTTTCAGTTATCTACTTCATTAAGAAGCTGTTTAATCACACTCTTGTTTTAAGATGTTTTTATGCAGGAATGCATTTCTAAAGAGAAATCTCTTCAAGTTTTTCAAGTTTCAGCTTTGTATCTGTTCAGCATCCATTTTTCATTTTTTCATCTCATATTTATCTAATACCACATTTAGTGCTAAACATTTTGAGTTCAAGGAAAAGAAATTTATTAATGTAACAGTAATTATCATGAGATCTTTAATACAAGTGACGCCAAAGAAGACAACTTGACAGGCAAAGACAAGATAATAACAGTACAAGACCATTCTAAAACAAAGTCGGAAATGTGAGAGGAATTTTTTCTCCTTAAGAGCTCAGCTTATTACTTTTTGGGAAAGAAGGGATGCTGGGTTTGAGGGAGGATTTATTTGTTTCTTTTCTGGTGAGCAGTAGCTTTCCTAACGTGCAATTCTATTTATTAGCTCGGTGGTATTTCACATGTTGTCCAGGATAGCTCACTTTGGAGACCATTCTGAGTTAGTGTCCTGTGATCTCTTTTCTTTCTCCCTCTTTTTAAATGGAAGAGATATTTCTCTAATAAGAAATGGATAATCTGGTATAATATTCTGAGCTTGATGAGTTGGTCCAGCTATTCCTTGTTTTACAACACTGGCAAACAAAAGTCATGATCTAGTGCACACCAAACAAGAAAATAATGTCTCAGTAATTTCAAAGGGAGAGTCTGATGTTGCAAAACATTCTGTTTTGATGGGAATTGTATTTGATACGTAAACAGCGCGTGAAACCCCAGCTGAAAAAGTGCCTTCCTTTTGTCTCCAGAGTGAATCTGGAATTCATCTCACATGATCTGAACTAATAGTTAGATGTCGAGGTGTTTAGACATCTCCTCCAAACAAATCATCAGTGCTCTTTTCCATAGCCACTGGAAAGAAAAGGCAGCTCCATGGCATTATGTATACTCTCCGTCTTAGGCAGTCATCCTCAAAGAGAAAGAATTGCTCACTTCTTTCTGTGGTCTACAGAATACCTAAATTACTGGTCTAGACTATACTTACAGAATTGAACTTCAAAACAGATAAGAATTCCCCCCTAGAGTAAAGCACGTGATAGATTTCTTCTACTCCAGATATTCTGAACGAATAACTAGTCTATCTCATTCCACAAAGTTTGTGTCCTTTTAAGGGTGAGACACTTGTGTAAATGATCGGCTGTGCTTCGTGGTATTCAGTCACTTCCCTGTTTATCCAACCCTAAAGATGGGCTAAACCTTTGAAATCACTAACTTGTAATAATTGCTGCTCTGAAAAAAAGTGTGGCCTTTTTAATAATTAAGCAGTACAAAAGTAAAGAGCCGTGACAGAGGGCATTGTATCTTGCTTTGGAAGTGGAAGCAAGCGTGTGTAAACAAGCACGTTGCTTAACGTACAAAGCATACTCCTTAAATGTTCATGTTTATTACAAAATTTTACAAGGTGTTTATCCTTAGCTTCATGTTGTGAGATTTTATTTATGTTTATTTTATGTGTTAGATCTGTACAGTTCTAATTCTAGCAAGAATCCTGAAACCTGGGAGTTAGGTCTGGCTCTTCTTTACTGCAGTGCAGACACACTGACTTTACCATAGCTTCAAAGAAGGCTTCCCTAGATGATTCAGATCCATTCCATAATTATTCTTTTGATGCAAGTGAAAACACACATGGTTGTTCCTGGATCTTTTTAGATATATTTTCTCGATTTATCATAAACTTTGCCTTACCGGATGAACACACATAACGGACATATCTTCTTAGGTATGTCCTTCCAGAACTACTCAAAAAGAAGATTTTTACATTATGTGGTATAAAAAAAATTCAGACTAAATTTTTATATACACTGAAATCAGTAAGTTACTTTGAAGACATGTGCGCATTATTAGGTCACATTCTAAAGGTTGTGGCGGACATGGACAAAAGCTAGTTAAAAGACAGTGGTAATATCCAGAAAGCTTGAAGAAAAGGGTACAAGCAGTGTACCTTTCAGTTAGACATTTGGGACACAGGTCATCACAACAGTGATAGAAAAGGTACCACGTTAGACACACCTCCTTCACATCATTTAAGCCTTTTGATCTCTTTTAATTTCTCTCTAAAGAAAATTACCAGTACTACCTACTCCACTTTTTTTTTGCACTGGTTTCCCATAGGATCCATTGGGTTCTAGGCGCACTTGAATTATTAAAACAAAAAGTCACTGATTGGCTGTTGAAAAGGAAAGAGAAAAATCTTTGACTACCCAGTGTTTTGTCTGTAGCTTTTCCTTTATTCCTTTGATTCAGTGATTATTTGGCAGGGGATTGATCAATTCATAAACTCTTAGTTAGCAAGTCTGCTTGTAAAAGTACCAATACCTGGAAGCAGACTATTATACATATGTTTTCTCTCAAGTTTTCTGGAGAATATGCTGGTTCTTCACCCTGTTGTGGGAACAGTAGACGTTTCTTTTTGTTCTAGGTGATCTAGAGTACATTTATTTAACAAGCTATTTTTGTTACATAGCTTCTCAGCAAAAACCTTATCAATATTATAATTAGCAGAACCAGACCTTGGAATTTAACTCTCCTCTATTCAGATAACTAGCAATTACACAAATAATACTCCCACGAGGCAGAAATTTGTCACAGCTAGAGAAAGAGAAACTCAAACCCAAGAGCAAACTAGAAAGTAGAGATAAGGATTTCTGCAAAGCATATAAGTATCTAAAATAGATGACACTGTGTTTTCCTTGTTCCTGGTTCTTTAGCCTGTCAAGGGCTGAAACCATTCAGCCGCCTCCCCACCAGCTAAGAACTTCCAAGTCGAATGAACAAATTCACTTTAGACCTCTCTTTCAATGCTCAATGCCATCTTCCCTCCCCCTCCTTAAAAATGAGAACACTCGTGAATAATTTACAGTGTCTGGAGTGTTACTTTAAATACGTTAAATTTAATATAAATTTAAACTGAAAATCAAAGCAGATTTCTCAAAATACAAAAGCCAATGTTATTTTGACTGTTCATTGCTGTTATTTAAAAGGAGATGCTCAACATACATATTTGGAACAAGCCATATGAGATACCAGAATCAGTCTAGTACTAAGGCAACGCGACACCCTACAGACCAAGTCCCATTTTTGGGATACTAACAGGCAATCCTAAAAAATCGGTGAGGCATCCAATTTACCAAGACATTATCTTATCCTTTGTAGATAGAAATATTATTTTAAACAGAACAGGTCACACAAGTAACATTCCACATAAATGATTCATGTACCAAACACACAATAAACTGAGAAAAAAAATTTATTCTATAAATGAAACATCTGGGCCCCAAATATTTGTAAACAGTTCAAACTAAGGCTGAAATCTGAACACATTGTCCAAAGTCACTGGAATGTAAATCAAAATTACAAAGAATCCTGCAATTCACTGCACATTTGTCTAACATTTCTCTCTCATACAAAATCTAAAATGTTCAGAAAAATTTAAATGAAACTACAACATTTCTGATAAGCATAACATTCAGTTTCCAGAATGATTAAGCTAATATCTAACCTACATGCAGTTTCTATAGGTCAATCAGTCCAGATATATAAATTGATATACTCTCTACCTCACTCTACTAGCTGTATATGTATATACAACAGGAGTCCAAAGATTGATCTACCAAAATACATGTTTTAGGGAAAATCCTTTGATACGTAATATTTTGTTTCATACTACATTGAAATTAAACATGTTTATTCTGGTTTAAACTGCTCCTTTTTTGGTTTAAAAACTGAAAAGTCACTTTCAAAACAAATATTTTAAATCCAGAATTAATTCAGAAGTAAGGAGAAAATAATATTTCAGTATTTTTAATGACTTTTTATTTCCAAATTAATTCAGAGGAAAGGAAGAGGTATGTTCATTTTGTAATAAACTTTAACATATACAAAAATAAAGTGCACAACTTTAGGTGAAAAATTCAGATCTAGCAAAAATGGTTTCGATAACACTTAGGTGATAACAGGTCTGAAGTCACTCTTTCAAGATATATTTTTCTATTACAAATATGAGGTCCACTTAAATGTATTTTGTTTCTGTAATGTATACAGCCACATTCATAATATGAACACATGTAAATGGACAATATGGGCCTAGAATTATGGCCACATATTTACAGATTTAGAATATCTATAGTAAAGTCAATTGATGAGGATTCACATTATTGTATCTGAGAGCAAATTAGACTCATTCATTGCTACTGGCCTGCTCACTAAATATTTGATCGACCTGTTAGAAATAGCTTTAAAACTTTATGAGTCATAATGGTGTTTTCTTAATAGCTACTTCAGTTTACCTTACATGTGTGGACTTTTTTTTTAAATAAGATTTTAACTTTACATATTATGGGGTAAACCCTACCCCATCTGCAAACTAATATGTCTGGTGTTAGTTGCAGCTGACAGAACAAGGTTTGGTACAGCACATTCACAACAGAATTTGATGTGTTGTATTCTATTAGGGATTATCATGCTATCAGCATGATAGCAATGGGACCTTACTGAGTTCATTTTTAATGAGATTTATAAATTCATTGTTTATACCAAGAACGTTGATTTTACCATTTAAAGCATCCATGGTTCCTATATGTATTTCTGCTTAGGGAGGAAAGTGTTAAAGTCCATCACTTGCATAATATTTTTAAAGCTGTACAGTACCATACATCTTAACAATCTTGGAATTTTAAGGAGCTGTCTCAAAGTAAGCAAACAAAGCAGAATTCTTCTCTGCTCTTACTAGAAAATTACATCTGTGAAACATCTGATTCAATGCTTATCTTTGAGTAGTTGCTTATGACAGAGGTCATTGTATGTTTTCTAATGTTTTAAAACTTCAGTCAAGATAGACCTCATAGTTAAATGACGAGATCACAAGGAAGAAATGTTAAGGCAGACACTCCTTAACCTGTATACTTAAGGGGAGAAAAAAGTAGCCACCATTTATGACTGCTTGAAGCAGGACATGTTTCTCAGACACAGAAAATGCAGAAGGCAATCACAGCTTAGCAATTTCCTGGTGCCTTTCATCTAAACACCACATAATACTAAATAAACATTAATGAATTAAGCTGCTTAACATATCTACAAAGTAAGTACAGTAAAGAAGAAATGTACTTACTTTTTTGGCAGATGTCCTAGTACTCTAAAGTTGCTGATCATAAAATGATCCAGAGCAATAGTTGCAAGCCATCAAGAAAAAAATACATATACTTTCATAATCTACAGAGTGCTTTGTGAGAAGCTGGGGGGGAAACACTCTCAAGACATTGCTGGTTAAGTAATTTTAAATGTATATGGTTTCTTGATGAAAAGAAAAAGGCAAATTTTAAGTGGAATGGTCATTAAAAAAATAAATCTATTTTAAAATCATCTCTATTCTTTATGTTGTTATCCATTGGTAAAATCTCCTTTTGCCAACTCCAAGAGCTCCTGAAAGTCCCATTTCACAGTTTTAGAAATACAGGAGTAGTTAGAAAAACAGAAAAATGGAAATTCAAGTTACCATTAATTTATCTGTTCTGATTATTTAGTGTATGCATGCACAAATTTTCACAAAAGTAGTAGCTTGAATATTAAAAACATGTCTGGACATGCTCACTTCCAGTTCTTGTAAGGCTTGGAAAGGAGGGAAAATTATCAGTGTGTAATGATTTTAAATCTTATGTGGATACCTTCACATTGATGATGTGTGTTTGATTTAATAAAGATTTTTCTAGAATTCTCTCAATTTCTTTAGGAAATTTCAGTAAATGTAAATAAAAGACTTGTCTGCAAGTGTGTATTCTCTAAGGGAGCTCATCTTTATACAGCATAAGAATGTCCTCTGACATCATTCCAAGCCACTATTTGAAAATTTTCTGAAGAATTTCCTCAGCTAAACACAGTTATGTATTTTCACAATTCTGTTAAAAAATAACAGCAGTTAAGAACTGGACTCAGATTGTAACAGGTCTTTCATTTCCAAAGTATATACTTGCAGCTTTAAGCATTATTTTTCTTGTAATGCAACAAATGGATGAGATGAAAGCATTTCTTAAAAAGAATGCAAAATGTTCTAACTGCAGAAAAATATCAGCAATAAAACATTATTAGAAGCATTTAACATCAGAGCACCAAATTCTTGGCTTCGTTACCTTGATTCAACTATATTAAACAAGACAATAACATTTTGTTAGATAGCAGTGATAAGGTCTGTTGACGTGTCTTGGCAGGAAAATAAAATAAAAAGTTACCTTTGCAAACCACTGAAACAAGTTTGCTCATTCTGTTTCTTTGCTCCTACAAACCACGTGTTCATGGTTTTAAATAAATAAGTCATAAATAACAATAGGACTAAAACTAAATAAAATTGTATATGTATTATCTTATTGTGTACCTATCATCTTGATTATTTTTCAAAGGTTTTGGCTCACATTTATACAAAGCTCTCTTCCATATTTGTGCATAGCAGAAAGGAATCCACAAGTCTGGGCTTTACTAGCTGCTGAAAATCTGAATCTTCAAGTCCATCAGGACTCATAACTGCTAGTCTCCGTAAGGCTGCCTAGAAAAACAAAACAACACAATTGTAATACTGTTAAGGTTTGACAAAGTCTTCATTGCAGCAATCCATTATAACTATCCCTAAATAATAGCCCAGACTCAAAACTGAACTGTGCAGGTCTATGGACTCTTCTACCTGGCTAATCTCTCGTTACTGTCTTCATCTGTCAGATGAATCTCCCCTCAAATGCAGCTATTAAATGACAAGTTTTTTTGGGCACCTTTGTCTTAGACCTGAGCAGCAGGGACAGTGTGGTGCTAAAGAACACACAGGTGAGAGTCAGAACACTTTGACTGTAAACCTATCTCTGATCTGCTGCTCATCTCACACTGCCTCTTTGTATCTCAACTCTCTTCTCAGCTTTCATATTTATGAGAACTATAAGCCATCTGATTCAGAAAATGTCTGCTACTGAAGTTTTGTGCAATGCCCATAGCAGAAATCTTTTAGATACTAGTGTAGCAGAAAGAAGCCGTACATTTCAAACAATTTGGGAACAAATAAAACTGCCAGTTTTTCCGATTATGAGACTGTACAATACAAATTGCATTGATGTTACTATTACCTTCTCAAACTCTTCCCTTCTAAGAAGTTACTTGTTTTTCTCACTGGAGAAAAATATACAACAATTACATACCTTCTAGCAACCTGACACGACAGGTGCAACTGGAAAGCAGACTGGCTTTCCTCAAGAACAAAAATTGTCTTCTATTAGTAAGGGTCTGATAGTTGTGATCAGCTTATCTCTCTGCTGTTTGTCAGTGCAGCACTAACACAAGAGTTAATCGCCTGCTTCAAGATATACAAAAAGTAAACAACCAAGCTAAAAATACCAAACAGTACAAGCCCTCAGTCTTCAGAGGCAATACCTATCAGAGCCTGAAGCAGCGTATGTCTCAAGGACTGTATTTTTGCCACGTGTTAATCAGAAAGTATCATCAGGCAGTTACTAAAATATCAGGAGAAGCAGAATTGCTGAGGCAGACAGGCAGGTAACATCTCAAGCGATAGGCATGAATTCAAGGAATGTGCAGTAACAACTTCAGCGAGACAGAAGAATCACAGTCTGGTTTGCTGCCATCACTCTGTGGCCTCTGCTCTAGCCATACAAGATTAACAAGCCTTCTCGGCATGTATGAAGAATAGCCACAGCATTTCTTATGCTCACATTCATACTCTCTTGATCCTGAATGAGTCCTGCTTAAACGAACAAAACTTCTGATGTGCTGGTACAAAGCTAGCTGTTAATGAAAGCTGCAATAACCAAGTTTTATTTTTACATTTAAAATAACATTAACACTAAAAAGCACTGCCAAACAGTATTCTTCAGTCTTCATTCATCAAAATCTATCTCCTAACCCTAAATCACCCATGTCCCCAGAGCACTTTCCTGTCACAGAACACTAGGTGAAATGCCTCAACTCTGACAGTTGGCTGCGGCTCACAGTCCATGCAGTGCAGGACCAGCAGCTGGGATCTTTCTCCTAAGCAGAGAAAGTGTTAACCTTCTGTTGGTCACTCCTTGGCTGGACACTATATTGTCTTGGAGACTCAAATAGAAAAAAATGGATTGTAGCGAAAGCAAGAAATCTCCTTTCCTCTCTTTGGCCACTTTACATAAATATTTACATACATATGCGTGTGTGCAGATAAAGGGCTGCTACCCCTGTGATTCAAGGCTCATCTTGGCAAACATAGCATCATCAGAGAACAGAATTTAAGAATTACTGAAATGTTAAATTCCGAAGTGTTTCAGTGAAATATTTTAGTGCTCAGTAATGTGAAGATGAAGCCATTTTTCCTTATGTGCTTAAATCTTCAATCAGAGGATAAATAATTGACACTGTACAGAATTATGCTTAAGGAGAAAGGCAGGAGACCCTAGCATGACTTTAAAACATTCCTGGAATACTTATGTATTTTGAAATCTAAAGGGCTGTTTTTTCTGCATTTTTCAGGTTAAGCATAATAAGAACAAGATAATAATAATATAAGAATAATAATAATAAGAAGAAAGATTAAAATGTACCTACCAGACATGCCACTAAAACAGAATCACTGTTATTTCTTTCAGTTGGTGATCTGCAAAGTTTAATTAGGCGAGGAATACCTGAGTGCACAAAAGAGTATCAGGAGAAATAATTTAGAAAAAAAAACCTTCTTATTTTGAGATGAGGTCTTTTTTTAGATGTTTCATATTTATCTTCCTCAGTAGATATGACCTCTAATGCAAAGATGATATGCAAATACTTAAGGGACTGTCCATAGAGCTATGCAGTACAGAGCAGTCATAATTAATAGTTGTAAAGCATAAACAAACAAATACATTGTTTTTACCCACTCTTGCTCTTTCAGAGTGGAAATTGTGACCTCCATTTCTTCCCTATCAATCCTCCCACATGCCCTTAAAAAACTCCATCCAAAAGAACTTGTTGCTTCCCATTAGATTCATCACATCTGAACCTGCAGGGGTCCAAGTTTTCTGTCCACTGACAGATCCTGCGCAAGGGTTTAAATAAAGGAATGGAGGAGGCAGCACTGTCAGTTGGCACAGTCTGCAACAGCTGTGTGTTGAGTGGACACTGCACCTCAGCTTCCTCTGGGAAATGAGCCAAAGGTTCATTTAGCACAACCTCCTCAGTCACTCTCTGGACAGACAGTATTGGGAACCTATTCCGTAAAGTGTACCAAGTGAGGCTAAAATTAAAAAGAGCTTCTCCATGACTGGCAGTTCCTCCCTCTTTTTCGGTCTGCCATTAAGCTAGTGATACATCCTTACAGCTGAGTTTTATGGCTGCATCTGCCACTTCAGGATCTCGGCTGAGTCGTGCCAGCGTAACTGCAGATTTCTGTTGGACTCGCTCACAAGCAGCAACTTCTGCTGAATTTCCTGAGGATGATCTTTCAAAGAGCATTTCCATTAAAAGTTGAACACCTAGAAGGATGTAAGAGCCATTGTTATCCTCTCTCCAACAAAAAAACTCAGTCGAAAAAAGTAAAGGGAAAAAGCAAGCTAGATGAATACAGACCAATCACCACCCAAATAGGGCATGAACAATACATAAATGTGAACTGCAATTTGACCATCAGCATTCAGACACATCTGATCTGTGCATGTTTGTCTTACTAGGAAGCTACAGAACTTCTGGAACTAGAAAATGCACTAACTCTTCCCTTCTCCAACTTATTGACTCCTCTACAAGTTGGTATTTTAGATTTCACAAATTTATTTCAGTCAAATTAAATGCAATTCTTTATTTGCTTCTAAACTAACCTGAAGGTAATCACTAACCTAAAAACCTGTAGTGACATATTTCAGGTGTCTGCATGAAGTTTTGCTTTGAATTAAAGGAAAGTAAAACTTTTTTTTTCAGTTTCTATATTTTTAAGCAAGCCTTTAAAAGTTCCCATCTCAAACTGTTTAAATGTATTTTAGAATGGGTAATCCTTTAATGAGGGAAATGATGAAATTCTGCCTCTTGAAGTTTACTGTGTGACTAACTCTTCACTGCAGAAGAGACAATGTCATCCATGTCGAAATGGTTTCATTAACTTATTGTTGCCTGTAGGAGTTGATATTCTTATTGTAGCAACACAAAAACAGATGAGACTGTACTGATTTCTATTTTCTACATTATTTTAAATGTAAAGACAATTATGTGCTATTAGACTTCATATGCTATTAGGCATTCAGATTACTTCAGGTAGCATCAGAGGATTTTAACTGTTAGAACATTTGCATAAATAATTAAGAGAATTAGCATCAGAATCATGCAGCTAGATAATAATCAATCGACCTACAAAAAAGTCAAAGTTGAGAAGAAAATGTATCTAAACTCTCCAGGATTCAAAGACCTTTCTCAGTTCGTTAATCTGGTTTCTGACCAGCATCTGATTATTAGAACATTAGGCAGACACAAAAAGCCTTTATACACAAGATGAGTGTCAAACTTTCTCAAAAGCCTGGGGGCAAATGCTTCTGTGTGAAATCCCATTACAGAGCGTATACACAAACTTTGCTTCATCACATTGTGCTTGACAATCCACATGTACGTCTCCACCGACTGTGGTATCTAGCATGAGCTAGGCCTAGTTGGCATAGCTGTTAGTATAATTTTGTGAACTTCAATCAAATTTCTGCTGTAGTAGATGAAATATGATCAAACACCTGTCCCAAACAACAAAACAGTTTTTGGTGTGCTTAAGGAAATGGATAGCCAAACTACATAACCAATCTGTTAATCAGAAAGGAGTGCAAAAGCTTCCAGGGCGTATCTGGATTGAGTGCTAACAACAGCAAATCAGAACACAACAGCACAAGTCAAACAGACGAATCACCAACAGGATATTCTCTACCCAGTCCTATAATTACAGACGCCTAGGGTCCTGGGAATTGTCAGGGTCTTACCAAGAGTTTCTAGAAAAGACTGGGTAGGGAAGCCCCATGTGCCTGCACCAAGAGGTCCAGGACCACCTCTTCAGCCTCCAGGAACACAGGGAGCTTGGACTAGGACCATCGCAGGACCCACCATGTGGACCTGACCATCCTCTCTCTGAGACTGCACCATCCCTCCCGTGCAATAAGAGGGACATATAAGAAACCACCATGCTAACCTGCCTTGCTCCTCCCCCTCACTGCACTGTCTTCTGCATAGGACAGGGAATTCAGGTAATATGTAAAATTGCATATATCTGTGATTAAATTACTTCAGTATGCAGATCCATTCAACCTCCACATTGTCATTTGGTCTCAAACTGCAACACCTATCCACCTTAGCAAGGACATCAAATGCACACTACCTCTGTGCACACGTGGATCACATCAAGCAAATCAGTTGTGCCTGATGCTTGCCAGTCATATTTGTGTGCACAGAGCTCAAATTTTCTACTGAAATGCAAGAAACATCTAAATCCAATATTACATAGGAATCGGCCGATTCTATTTCAAGACGTGCTTCTATGTAGATGCTTTCTGAAACCCCTTCTCCCACCTATAATCAGCCATGTCTGAGATTCAAATGGATCCAAACTCATACCATTCCTATCCAAACCTTAATTTTAAAAGTGTGGAAGGGCTATTCCTAGGACAGAAAAAGCAATATATGTGAAGCTTCACTGTAATTTAATATCTCCCAGGAAAAGGAAAAAAAAAAAAAAAGCAAAGCTGTCTTACTATATTGCTTGGCCATGAATTTACTGGTAGATGTATTAATAAGGCAGTTACGTCTTCCTGTATCCTTATCCACAGAATTATTAACCTAACTTCTCAGACTTCTGGTGGGCCTATAACACCTAGGGATTTTTCAACATAATGAATTTCTCATAACATGATATTTAAACAAATGTGGAAAAAACCTGGCAACTGCTGTATAGTAATAAAAACATAATGCTTCAAAATTTATAATATTTCTGAATACCTGTGAAAAAAGTGACACAAAATGCAGGTATGCATGGCTCAGTGTCAGATGATGTCTTTCAATGTGTAAGAATTGCCACTTGTAAGAATTGCCACAATGTGATTACCAGAATAAAGGTTGTTAAAACACTTTGTACTACATTGCTTTGTATCCATGAATAAGTCACACACACAGAGAGAACATCAGCAACATGGTCATACATGCAAAGTTTTCTAAAGCAGTGGTAATTTATTTCAGTTACATAGAACCATCCCAAGGACTCATTTTGCACCCTGCAGCAATCTGCAAGATCCAGCAGAGACAGGATGCAAAATGAAGTCTTATTAGTGAAGCCTTTCTCCTTTACCTTGTAGCCACTCCTGTCCCACCTACCCACATTCTCCACAAACAAATACAGAATGTAATTCAGTTAAGATACATACCATTTCCTTGAATGATTTCTGAAGCACACTGGTCCAAGACAGACATGTTTGCCAATATTGTTACCACCTGTTATTAAAAAGAGAAGGAAATATGAAGTATAGCCCTACAATTCAGTAATATTAAATAGCACTGTGGTTTATAAAATTAGTATGGCAGAAATATGGCAAACTCAATAAAATCAAAAAGCATTCTTGTCTATTCCCACCTTTGTGATTTCTCAGGGGTCTTTATCTTATATATGGCTGCTCACTGAAAACCAGACAAGAAAAGTAATATCTCTTTTTCTCGCACTCCTGTACTCATGCATGAAAGTCTGTCATATAAAGATCTATGCAGCAGATTTGTTCAGTGGTCAAATTGGTAGAAAGAAGATGATAAAAATTTATAAAAACCAACCAACCAAAAAAACCCTGGAGACCTACAGAGTTCAGCCAGGAGCTGCCCACCCTCAGGAACCAATCCTGTAGGCACATTCCAGCTCAGGCAGAGCTCAGAGTGAAGGCTAAGAACCAGCACATAGCATATATTCGGTAGCACTGTTATTGCTAGCTTTCTGCTTCAGGGTTCAGCTGAAATGTTGAGAAATCCTTGCAACAGTTTTGGAGTTTTGAGCCTTGATTCAAGGGAGTATTTAAGGAATACTTTTCAGTTTTATTGAAGCCGTAAGTTGTGTGCATGTCAAAGAACTGTCCCAAAATGAGCTGGATTTAAAAATCTGTTTATACATTTCCTGAACTAAGGCCAAGATTAGGTTTTGTACCAACAGAAGCACATTTTGAGATCCTGATTTACAGCATTTCTTATCCAAAATAGCACTAACTGTTTTCAAGGTTAGGTGTAACTCACTTTGCTTAAAGTGAGGCAGCAAGCTGTTGACAGAGACTGGATCATGCAGAGCTGTTGGCTTTCAATCACCCATTCCCTTCATTGATATCATATACTTTCTCTCATACATCCTGCAAGATATTCTTTTTTACTTTATCCTTCAAATAAGTTGCTTCCTGCATGCAAACACATCTCAATATTAACAGCATATGTGAAAGACCAAATAATAAATGTTATAAATCATTAGAATACAAAATAGAAATAATATTCTTTCTTAAGAGGTTTTAATTTTCTCTATTCTAGTTGAGAAAAACTGATCAGCCTCAAAAATAACGACCAGTTTGAGAACTGGTTATCAGCTTTTCAACAGTACAGTGTCAGTTCCCAAACAAGCAAACTTCTTAGATGTAAGTAGGCATGAGATCAGATCACCATTCTGATCTCACTTTGCCATTTTAATAACAAGGATGACTCATTTTCGATGCTGTGACATAAAGGTCTTCCACTTTTGAAGGTAGTGTTACAGTGTCATCTCTCTGAATAAATATACTTACTTAGGATGCAAATGAGTTGCTGAAACTCTAAAGAATGACAGGTAGAAATACGGTAACTCAGTATATGTCTATGTATTTATTCCATATTAATTATTAACTGTGTTTCAGGCAGAGTGTATATGTTTTCTCATTCTAAATTATATCCTGTTAATGAAAATTGCTTCCTCTATGCAGAATCTGTACCCCATGTGGCTCTCTAAGCCACAGATGAAGAATTCAATTAACCACAATTTGAATACGTGCCAATTATTCCACTGCTTCAAGTTATTTTGTCTAATAAGTATTTTCATACATAAAAATATTTTGTGTGTATCTTTTGACACCAAAAATTATTTGAGGTTATATCTATACTTCCTTTGCGTTGATTATGTGTCCCCCTATATTTTGCAATGTATTTATGAACTAGTCTAATGGGTTTATATGTAACCTTCTCCAGAGGGCTTTATAAAAGACCCTTATCATCAAGTTTTACCTATATTATCTTTTAAAATCTTAGTAGGACTTGAAAGGCAGCTAAACTATAGATTAGCTCACTTCATATGGATAGATTTTTCTTTCCCCCAAAAAGTCACATTTTCCTGTGACATAAACAACATAACATGAAATAGCATAATGTAAACACATAATAGGCAAGCTGAATAAACAGTTGACTTTAAATGCTATATTTCTCCTATGCTTGCCTATTTTAAAATTCAGTATACATGCAGCTTACACAAAAATTTCCTCTGTAATACAGACCAAAGTTTAAGGAAGTTTAATACTAGAGATGAACTCTCTAGAGGAAAACACAAACTTAAATGTAGACTCAATTTGCATTGAAAAACAACACTTCCGTGAGCACTGGTATTAATGAAGTCTCATTTCTTTTCAATTTAGAGTTGATCAAAAACCATGAACAGAACTTTTCCAGTGGCATCTCTCCCACTGTCGATTTTTTTTGTCTAATGATACATAAGCTCATGCTGCAGTCTTTATCTTAGCCTCTCTTTTGCCATTATCTGGCTCCAAATTTCATAAAGCCTTAGGCAGTCTCTCAAAAATAACTGTGAAGTCCTGTTGAATCAGCAAACCAGTTCAGATATTATTGTGAAACGTGGAGCACACAAACAGATACAGATAAAAGCGACTGCCTAAGGCTCATTTCCACCAGGAAAACATGAAAATTACTGGAAAAAGTAGATACCAAAACCTCTTTCAAAATTGAAATAATTTTGAAAGAATTGAAAGACTTGCAAATATTTAACGTGGAATCTCTACTGTTCAACTGCAATATTTAGTATCAATTTCATTAATTGTTCAAGACATTTCTTGTAAAAGATTACACTCCAAGATTATAAAGCACTAGCACCTGAGACAATTCATGATTCTTGCTATTTTTCTGGATTCCTAAGCTATGCAATGAACTTGTAGTCAGCTCAAAGTATAAAAAAGAAGATATCCTGAATACAGGACACATGAGCTCTGATCATCGGCCAGTGCTATCATACCACGCAGGAAGTCTGTGCGGAAGCCATGCACAAATTCCAGTACCCTAGTGATATCTTCATATGTGGGATCTGCAGATGTGCTATTAAGCAAAGACTGTCAGAGATTTTCCTGAGAAAAAAAAAAGGAAGTTGCTTCATCATATGTGGAATTTTTTAATGAAACATCTGGTCTCACATTCTATTGCCAAACCTAATGCAGGATTATAGTGGGCTGCCTTAGAAACCTTATGCCGCAAGAACTGATCCCATCCAGCATAATTCCCTGCCTCAGCACCTGTATGTCTGCTAGGCAGATCTGTTCTGGAGCTAGATCTTGATCCATGCATCTCCAATATCTGTATTCCAGCAGAGCTCTCCAATAGACTACCCCAGGCTAGTCCACACTCTGATCTCTGTTATCCAGATCCGTCAAAAATTGCAAGTGCTTCTCTATGGCAGGACTCTGATAAACCTGGTGGCTGCAGCTTTCTCTGTGGGAACTAGCAGCCCTAAAACCACTGTAGTAATGAACACCACAGAAAAACAGACTTAATCAACAAATAATGAACTAATACATTTGTTTGCCACCAGATGAAAGCTGAATTATTCAAGTCAGTGTCACATGATTTACACTACTAAAAACAACCAGAGGAACAGGCCTCTGGGGTTTATCCCTGCATTCACCACCTACCTGATAATATGTGCTATGCACTACATGCCTAAACCATGTAGTAGTGAGACACAGTAAAACACAAAATGCCAGGAAGAGAATTCTCAGACCAGCTC
Organism: Nipponia nippon; assembly: GCF_047370975.1. Classification (NCBI taxonomy): domain Eukaryota; kingdom Metazoa; phylum Chordata; class Aves; order Pelecaniformes; family Threskiornithidae; genus Nipponia; species Nipponia nippon. Next base: position 14,541,185 of record NW_028262291.1, on the reverse strand, counting down.
ATGTTTTAGCACCTTTTGAAGAGGCACCAACTTATGAAAATATTAACATGCAGATAATTCTACTGGGACTAGTAAGATTTTTCACAAGACTAAGAGACTAAGGAGTTAGCTTTCAAAGCTTAAAAAACCGTACCCAAACAATAAGTTTGAAAGTTCACCTTTAAATGATTTGTTGGTGAACTAAATAAGCAGCGATATTTGAGAGGGAGGGGAATCCCCTTTAGATCCGTGGAAAATTTCCTTTTTTAATAAATAAACTTTAAAATAATAGAGATATTTCATATTTTTCAAATGTCAGTCCAGCATCTGCTAGTCTCGCAGCTGCCCTGGAAATTAATCTAGAACCTAACTAAATATCTCTATTTCTATAGGCAAAATAAGTAAACAGATAGTAAACACAGATACCTCTCTGTAGTGACAATATCATCTATTATTATGAAATTGGCAGTGTTGATCTTATTGGTTACTCTAGTAAACAAAATCTATTTTTATAATTTGAAAAGTGTTTTTAGTTCCATATAGTTTCCTTCCACTCACCCAGCCTTTCACACATACTGAATTTATGAATGATGAACGCTCTTTTTCAGTTCTGTAATCTGCTTTGCACTGAACCATAGGAATTTCAGTTGTCAAGAGTGATTTAAATTTGAGAAACCATGGTTAATTAAGAACCTTTAAAATAGTTTTGTTCAAAACCTCTTGACGAACAACAGTCAGCTTGGAAATTCTCTTACTAAAAAAAAAGTAATCACTAACACTACAATAATGCTTTTACTTCTAAACAACTAACGGTGACTAATGCTCATTAACCAGTGCACAAAGGTACTGCACGTTTTGTTGCAAAAGTGAAAACTAGATGAAAATGCTTTGTTATGAACTAAGATACATACAGTGAGAGTGTAAATCTCAAATGCTTTAGGTAACAAAGAGATTTAAACCTAAAAAACACAAAAGAAACGGAAGGGTTCTTTGATAATTTTCCCTTAACAGGAGATTTAAGATGATCTAAAAGTGTTTCTCATTATTGTGAAACCAGCTACTCAGGAAGAAAGATGCAATAGGATCTGGAAGATGAAAGCACATGTTTTAGCCTGTTAAAGGGCCAATATCTTCTACATTGGAGAGTCACTTACCTCACTTGGGGGAAGGGGAGGTGTCTACAGAGGTGGAAGATGTGACGCTAATATACCTTTATTGATAATAAAGGCACACTGTTCAGTAAGCTTTTACGGACAGTCCCAACATAAATAGAAAGACACAAGCTCAAAATGAGAATTAGCAAGTAATTTAATTGAGTGGCAAAGTAGATCAATATAGAATTGCTAATTCTTTTAGTTAATTACTCCTTTAAGGCTGATTCATTGCTAAGTAAAATTAATTTTTCTACATATTAAAAGAGTATTTTGTAATTTGTTCAAATAAATGACATAAGGATAAATCAGAGTGTGTTTGCAAAGTTCCAGATACCCACCTTCAGAAACAAAGGGGCATCTGACAACTAATCAGAAGCAAGATGGAGTCTTTGTTTCTGAATGTAAATTAAAAACATCTGAACTCCACAATTCAAGATCAATCCACAGGGAGACAGCAAAAGAGTACATACAGCAGGGGTCAAGAACAGGCATTACATCAAGTCTAGGTAGAAAAACCTTTCAGGATACTATTAATTGGGAGAAAAAACTTTGCTAAGAAATCTCTGGAAATTTTTTCTGGGACATTATATTGCTTAAAATAGAAAACTTAATTTCCATTGCTTCTGATAGCCATTTTTGTGGTTGGGAATTCAGTTTCCTTCTTGAAAACAGAGAAATAAATATACCTAGATAAGTAGATAAATAGGTCTTTCTGTCACCTGATTGGAAGAGGCAAACGTCCCCATAAAATAATAACATCAGTTAGAGACAGGATCTGCTTGCGAAGTCTAGGTCTACTCTGAGACTGTGTCAGGGAACTATAATCCTGGAATGCTGAGGCAGAACAACAGAGACCAAAACTAAAGGAATCTTACCCTTTAGAATGAAGGATGTCTTTACTACATTTTTATTTACTTTACTTCATATTGCTGACTAATGTAGCTAATAGGCAGAATAACCAGATTCTAAGGAATAGGCAGAATAACCAGAATGTCACATTTTTTGTTTTAAAGAAGCACATAGGAAATGCATACTGCATGGTTCACATGGTGAACAGGCATGTCCCATAAACCAAGTCATATGACTCTAAAATAGTGATGGAGCTAGAGTGTGTCTCCTCTCTCACTTCTGAGGCCATAGTTTTCTCTCTTTCAGATGAAAATCCAGGTGAAAAAAAAATAATCATCCCTCCGACTTCCTTCATGGTATTAGAAAGCTTCTGAGATTTTGAAACTGACTCAATCAACCGAAGACACCTAAGACATCTGGTCTCCCTAGAGCAGAGCACAATTTGGCCTAAGCCAATGCACAGTTGTAGGAAACAACTTTGCTTGTCTAGCTAGTCTAATTGGAATCAGGGTTTGAGTACGTGGGAGGAAACAATTACTCCCATTTTAGAGGAGGCAGAAAGTGCAGAGAACTAGTTCAACTGCCACTAACTCAAGCACAGTGGTCAGGAAGTAATTTCTGGTGCCTGTCCTAGAAGGTAATAGTTTTCTACTTGAGGAGGAAAAAGAAACAAGAAACTCTAATCTGTAGAAACACTGTTTATGAGCTCACCTGCTGAGAACCAAGACTGAAATCACAACCTTCACCTAGACAGTGATTCTGTTTTGGAAAAAAAAATCAGTGGCAAAACTCGGAGGCCATTCGAAATCTGCTATCTCATTTTGTGAAGGACTGAAGACAAAAAAATGACAAATGCAGCAAAATGCATACATAACCGTCTCTGACTTACAGCTTTATGATTGGTACAGCCTTCGGCAAAGTCTCGTTTATAGTTTCTGCAGTAAACAGCCCAGCACCAGCCTGATTGTACTGTGAACCTGGCAGGCAAGGGCAGAAAATAAAAACTGCAATGAATTGTGCTGACATAGCATGTTTCCTCTAGAGAGACTTTACGCTGCGTAAGTGCAATGTCTGCCCAACTTTACAGATGATTAAACAAAAATGTGGAGAAGTTAAATTGCTTCTTCAAAATCAGAGCAGCAGCAGCAATATTAGGAATTGATCCCAGGAATAAAAAAGCTCATCACACTAAGCTAGCAAAGAATAGGAGAGTTCTTCAACTGAGATGAGATTTTACTCTTCCAACTGAACCACTTGCTCTGCAAGTTGGAGCACATTGTCTTATCCTGCATCAAATCTAAATGTGAAAGGCAGAACTGTAACTAAACAGGCATTTTGTCTCAAAAAGATTTAGTGTTTAAGAGAGAAAGTCCGTGTTGGACCCCTGAAATGTAACAATTTATAACATGGACCACATAATGTCGGTCAGTACTGTTACTTATATTTTTATATTGTTCAAATGTATATGCAAAGACAGAGATAACCAGTTAAAAAGAAAGGAAGGACATCAGCGAAGCAATTACAGTCTTACACAGAAAACTAATTAGGATATCAAAGATACAATGGCATGGTTAAAGTTCAGTCATGTGACTTTCAGCCTAATTTTCATTTTTGCATCTGTTACTGGCAGTCTTGTTCCTTGTTTAACCTTACTTTTTTAAGGTTTTTTAAATAACTTAATTATGTAATTTCTCACCTTTCTTTCTAGCTATACTAGTTGAAAACATGTTTTCTCATTGTGGTCTCGTCAATACTGGAGAGGATCACACAATTTTACTGTATAGTTTACCAACCACAGTTCACAGCCAGAACACTGAGAGGGAAGGCAAGTCTAACCACACACCTAGTCATCATTATATTAATGTCAGAGCTGGATATTAACGGAGACCCATGCAAGAAAACTCTGCAGATACCCTTTTATGACCTAGTTTTTCTTAGGTAAAGGCTTTGTGTTGCATTTTTACCCACAGTTTGTAAATCTACAGAAGTATGTTGAACTGCAGAAAGGATGTGTGAGCATGCAGTTGAACCATTTGGTACTGTTAAATATTACTTGCAGGTGATCTTGAAAACAATTTTCAAGTAGACAGGAAGCTTAGGTTTACTGAAGTCAGACCTGACAGAGGCAGACCACCAAGCTTCTCTCTTAACCCTGTCACTGGTTGCTTGAGTAACTTGCCATAGGTGATTGAGTCGCAGGGTACCACATGCGTTTCTTCTCATCTCATTTCTTCTTCCCCCTTCCATACTTATTTTGCTCCAAGAAGAGAACTTTAAAAAGCATAAATGAGGACTCTTCATCGACTGCCTTCCCCCTGACCAGCAGTTATTTTGTCTAATACTTCTTGTTAGATGTAAGGAAGGCAGGCACCTAACATGGGCTGCACTGCTCAATCTCTGCTTCAGGCTCCCTGTTCTTGTTAGCACATACTGGCTTCTATACATATGCAGAAATCTGGACAGCAGTTTAAGGGAATGGAGTCAGGAATCCCACAGTCTTCACGACAACAAGCAGAAACAAAAAGCAGTTGGCAAGGAGTAATAAATTACCCAGCATTCAAGAAAGTCAGATTGAGAAGTAGCACTGCAAATTCCTTTCATCCAGGCAGGGATTTTCAAGAGAAGTTTAAAGACCTGTTAATATTCTTCTCATTAAAAACACTGCTCTCAAAGTCTTTCACTAAGTGTTAGGCAACATTTAAAAATCAAAACTTCTTTATGTTAAACTAACATCTGTTACTGCTCTCCTTTTGACCCTACAATCTCCCATGTAAGAGAAAAAAGGGGGAAAAAGGCAAGAAAAGGAAAATGCAAATGCTGTGAAAAAAAATGAAAGAGCAGAGAAAAGGATCTGGAACCTAGAAGAAGAATAGTATCAAGGGTTTCAAATCTTAAATGAGACAGAAAGTCTTAGCTTCAGAGCCTGCAGCATCTCCCAAACATCAAGAAAACAGGAAAGAATTTAGCAGAAAAAAAGCAGCAACCATTTCCATTTTGTCCTTCCAACTTAAAAGCCTTTCTCCAGCTCACGTTTTTCAAATATAATTCACTGATTTTAGACCTAGAAATAACCACTTAAAATTGATGTGTTCACTGCACATTAATTTGTTGTCTGCCTGAATAACAGAAGATCAGAAGCTGTTAGACTGTACCTCCACAACTTCACAGGTAAGGTGAGAATACTAGCAACACTAAAAAGACAAGTGGGAATGCAGAGAGAAAAATTTTATTATACATAAACATTCTGTGCACAAACATACATATTTCATATTTTTCTATGTAGAGTCTAAGACAATGATAAAGTAAAGAAGACTCTGAATGATAAGCGTTTTGGCTAAACCCTTCTTCTGACAGTGTTTAAACTCCATTAAGACATCTGACTGCATACATTACACTGCTGAATTTAGGCATGAACCCTTATGAAAGGATATTTTGATGCTCCATTGAAGTAAAAAACCTGCTAATCAGAAAATAAGTATCTGCAGCAAGAAAAAGATGGCACATACATATCTGTTTTGACCCAAAACTAGAGGCTAAGGCATCTGGAAATTATCGCTTGACTTGACGACTTTTATACAAAGTATTTTGTTATAAAACTAAGCAACCTCAGTGTAATACTGCTGGTTACAGAAGCAATACATGCTTCTATAAAATGGACAATTATTATCTTGTTCATCATTAAGTCCAGCACTCAGTTCTAGATTTCTTACCTGACCTAATCTAACAGAGCCTGGGAAATGAAAGAGGAACGAGGTTGGTTTGCAGATAGTGAAGGCAGGAAAAGTTTGTTACCATTTGCACAAAAAAGCTTTTCAGAAGTCAAAAGACAGAACACTTTTAGACGTCCTTGAGCAGAAAAATACTTTCTGCAGGCAACACATAATACATCCAACATCCAACTCCTGAGCAGAATGTTATTCATTTATACCATCATCGAGGGTAATAACTAATCAGTGCTAGCTGTCCTTAGAAAGGTTGTATAGAAGGACATACTGTGACTTTAAGATGAGATAAAATGGCATAAATGAAAACAAAACTCACTGTTCCTTTCTTGCATTTCAGCCATCTTTCTCCCGTTTTTGGCTTACAGTGAGCGTGCTTCAGTCTATTTTAGCAAATTACAATTTTGTTAAATCAGCAGTAATGCTAAAGTAGCAATGTATTTAGAAATACTGGGTAGTTTTCTATAGGATTACTGTGTTACTTAAATTAAAGCTCTGTATCAAAAACAGGACATTTAAGTTTTAGGGGCTCTTTCATAACATTTTATGATGATTAGACCACATTTTGTCCTATTTGCTACAGATCTTAGTCTTACTTTGTTTAATTGTTTCAACATTTAGTATAGCTTAATTCTAATTCATCTATTTTACTGGCCAGGATGACTCAATCATTCAGAATGGACATTAGTCCATAAAAATGTATTCCACAGTGGTTGCATATTCCAAAATAAAACCTTGAAACAAAAAATTTCCAAACCTACTCAACTTTAATCTACATGTCCTTAGGCAAATGTCTACTGACTGGGACATAATAATATATATAATGGGAAAACTCAGTAACTATATTACGTACCTAAAAGGAATTAAAGTATATATGTCAAAAGCTAAAATGGCAATTTAGAATACCCTTATAAAATACAGTATTGTAGTGTTTTTCTCTCTAGCTGAGTGTGTTTTCCTCATTGCAACAACCAGGCACAGAGCAAATTAAAAAGCAAAATATTCCATAAAACTGTCATAATTGGCAGACACCTTCCCGCCCCCAAATATAACACTGAAAGAAGTACCCTTTTGAAAGGTGAGCAATCTACTCAAACACACACTTGTTCAGGAATTCAAAGGAAGACTTCTCTTAAGGCTGTTGCATTACCCTGTTGCATTACCAAAACTGCTTGGCTAGCAACACTGACAGCTCTTAAAGACAAGATGAGCAGCACTCAGATTCCACCTGAGCATCAGGTGCTCAGTAACAGAACAACACAAGGCAGGATTTTTTAGTCCCCATTGCTGCAGAACTAACAACAAGTCAGCTCAGAAACTTACTGCAGCACACCACAGAAAACATCTCACCTTTCTGATCTAGTTTTTCATTCCAAGAAGGAATGTAAGGGGTTATTGGGGATGAAATCTCCTCAATTCTTAGAAGGAAGCCATTCAGTTCTCTGTTGCTCTAGCTAATAAGATGTCCTGCAAGCTGCAAAAGGCCTAGAACTAGTCTGTTACCTAAAAAAGCCATACCTATTTCTTTAAATGTCTGCCTTCCTTATAGAAAGAAGGGGCTTGCTATGCTACACACAGAGCAAACTGCAAACTCACAGCTGACAGCAGAATTAAGATGAGGGCATAAATAAATAAGGAAATCAAAACTATGAGAGCATACAGGAGGAATAAAAAAAAACCCATGAAGGATTGTACATATGTAATAATAGTATACAGCCATGTCAAACACCAGAGCTGATGTCCTTCACTTTGATCAAAGAGTAATATAGTAATTATGACTTAACTCCATCTTTTCATAAACACTCCTGAGCTGGAAAACTACTGAGTGCTCTTAATATAAGCTAAACCAGCCCTAGTAACCCCTCTAGAACATCAATAATCAGTTTATAAGTTCCCTTGTGCCTTGATTTCCATGGCCTGGCTCCTGTTGAAGGGTACACAGAGTTTTCTGTGGCAGTGCAGATCCTAAGTCTACTGTAAATCATCTTTTGGCTACTTCAGAGCTGGGAAGAGGATGGTCTTGTGAGGCCTCAATTACAGACTTTTAGTTATATTCACAATGTCTCATAAACAGTGGTAGGTTAACAGAGCTGACTAGCAACCTCCATCCCTTAGTAATAGCTACTGAAACCCTCAAGCCTCATACTTGTTACTCTGCTGAGGTGAAATTCATCACTGAGATGCCAAATAAGCAGTGCCTCTGCAGCACTCCATTGCATGGCAGTACCTGAAAGGAACAAAAGAATTCCCTCTGACTTCATCTGTGCATTAGCTCAAACCTTTAATTTTCTGCGTCTCTTTACTAAAAAAAAGATGAAAAAGAAAGGGAAATGCAAAAGTACATCAGTGGTATTTGCCAGTAAAACTTGCAAACCATCTGCCACGCAGTTAGGACTTGATCCAAAGTCCACCGACGTCAGTGGGCTGAGGATCAGATCCTTATTCAGCTTTTGGAGCTAATTCACCTTTGAACTGACAATTGTATATTTAGGCTGCAGTCTCCATATATATGTTATTTGCCTCAAAGCTCTATCCAGTCAAGTTTTGAATACCTCCGAAGATGGAGATTCCACAGCCTCTCTGGGCCTCTGTGTCACTGCTTGGCCATTTTCATGATGAAAAAAAAAATCTCTAGTACCTTAGAAATATGGATGTGCTGGTTTTGGCTGGGATAGAGTTAATTTTCTTTATAGTAGCTAGTATGAGGCTATGTTTTGGATTTGTGCTGGAAAGAGTGTTGATAACACAGGGATGTTTTAGTTACTGCTGAGCAGTGCTTACGGAGAGTCAAGCCCTTTTCTGCCTCTCACACCACCCCACCAGCGAGTAGGCTGGGGGTGCACAAGAAGCTGGGAGGGGACACAGCTGCGACAGCTGACCCCAACTGACCAAAGGAGTATTCCATACCATGACATCATGCTCAGCATATAAAGCTGGGGGACATTTGGAGTGATGATGTGGGTCTTCCCAAGTAACTGTTACGCGTGATAGAGGCCTGCTTTCCCAGAGATGGCTGAACATCTGCCTGCCAATGGGAAGTAGTGAATGAATTCCTTGTTTTGCTTTGCTTGCATGCGCAGCTTTTGCTTTACCTATTGAACTGTCTTTATCTCAGTAGATGAGTTTTCTCGCTTTTACACTTCTGATTCTCTCCCCCATCCCACTGTGGGGCAGTGAGTGAGCAGCTGCGTGGTGCTTAGTTGCTGGCTGGGGTTAAACCACGACAATGGAACTTTGCTTTTTTTTTTTTTTTTTCAAAATCACATGAAAAGCTCTCCTATTTCATAATGCTCATAATAAAAACAAACAGAAGCAGATAAAGAAAGACCCATATATTGAAAAGAACCAAGAACAGAAGACATGAAAGGAACTTAGATTTGACTATGTCAAAACAGACATAGAGCTGAAAACTGTTGACTTTTACACAAATGTGCTCAGACAGCATCTTGCTGAGAAACCGCTCACCTGATCTCGGGAATATGGAGTATCCACTATGTGTTTGTCTGAACATGCTGCTAGAAGAATCTTCATTCCATTCAACTGGAGCAATATTTCACAAGCCATGGTATCAAAGAAAGTAATATTGGCAAGAGCTGCTGAAGCCAGCAGGAAAACTTCACCAGATGAGGCTTCTTGGCACAGTCCTAGGAATGCAGAAAATAAGTTGAATAAAAGTCATTCCTTCATTGCAAAAAAAAAAAAAAACCCAAACCCAAACATGGTTAGGTGTTTCAAAGCAATACTTAGGCATCTTGGTGCTTAGGGACATGGTTTAGTGGTGGACTTGGCAGTGCTAGGTTAACGGCTGGGCTTGGTGATATTAAAGATTTTTCCAACCAAAATGATTCCATGATTCTATGATTCTATCCGCAACTTGCAGTAGTAATCTTAGTATCTAAAAGCAAGTTCATAATTATCAAGATAAAAAGACAAAACAAAGAAAATAATCTTAATTTTGTCAATTATATAATATGTCACATAGTTAGGGTGCTTTATAAGTGATATTAACATTAGGTACCTTCATTTGAACCACAGAAGCAGGGAAAGGTAAATATGAATCTAGACATCAAGTGTTTCTAACATTCATCTAATTAATGAGATGGTCTACCTAGTATACCATTCTACAGGGAATATTCCATTGAATGTTGTTCAACATAAAGCTTGATATAACTAAATAAAATTAAATACAGGAAGCAGAAGCCTAACGGTAACTGATCCATAAGAGAATAATTCTGCTATATATCCTATTCTTTAGAACAAGATACGTATACATGTTGCCTATCTCTAAACCTATTTCTCAATGGTCAAAGATCATCCTGCATATTTTCCAGCTTCAGTAAGAAGTGCTGAAGACACAGCTCTCTTTCAATTCCTTGCACACATGTATTTTAACTAAGATCTGAATCACCTGGCAATTGGATTTCAACATGGTTTAAAAATTAAACATATTACAGTAATTCAATTACTGAGTTATAAATATTACAAGAAAACTGGTGTGTCATTACTGAAAGGGCTCTTCCATAGTTATACATGTTCTATTTTTAATGCTCAGATTTCTTGGGCAGAGTATGTACTACTAAAATTCCTGTGGAACTTAAACAGTGACAATCGGGGAAATGCTCCACCTGCTAATATCTTCTGGATAGGCTGTTCAGATTGTCCCTTGACTGTGATACACTGTAATAACCTGTCAAATCATCTCAAATAAGTCAGGTCAGATGCTGCTAGCAGTCTAGCTACAGCAGAATCAAGCTCATCACAGGTTAATTCCATGCACTGGATTCAGGACAGGTTCAGGGCAGAACCTTCAATATTGGTTGCTGGACAGTCTGGTTATCAGGAATAAATTGTTTCCATGATTTCTGCAGCACTGGTTCTGTTTGGGCATATCAAAGAATGCCTAAATACATCTCAGATAATTCTCAGCCACTGCAGAATCCTCAGGAACTGGCACTACTATACTCTTTTCTTGTTCTATTTAAAAAAAACAAAAACAAAAACAAAAACAAAAACAAAAACAAAACAAAACCATGCATGAAAATTGAAGTGCTGTAGTTTAACTGTAACCATTGGGCTCAGCAAAGAAATATCCAGACATATTGATCTATGAGAAATCAAACTAGATGACCCAAACTGTATTTTCTGACATGAAGCTCTGGGAAATTCTGAATTTCCAGATCAGAGAGAGGAAAGAATGTTTGACTGAAAGCTTCTGGTATTTCAGAGGGATGGAGCACAGTGCCAGAAATAAGGGATTCTTCTCTTTAGAAGTCATGAGAAATATCATCTTCTTTTTCTGAGGTGTCCTCACTGACCCAGGTTAAGGGAAAGCTTGCTGTTACCTTTGCCTCATTTTACCATAGATCAGAGGCCTAGACAAGAAAGACACCTTTTATTTTCTTGTAACAATGCCCATAGATTATACTATACTATACTTTTCCTCTGAAGTATGCTACAAATGTAGATGCAGTGGTGAGCTTGAGTTCTAGCAAGTTTAGCAAATACAACAGGCATAAAGGTTAGCAACTATTAGAAACCGGTCTTTTACAGACAAAACATGGGAAAAGAGGGTACTTTTCTGTGGCTTTAATGGCAGAATTTCACACAGATATTATTTCGACAAATATGCATAAATTCTATTCAAATATGGACTGGAGTAAAAAATATTATGTAATTGCAGAATAACCTGATTCAGAATTAAAAAGGACTGAGTTCTTTTATATGTTAAGGAAAGAATGGCAAACATTATTTAGGGAATATTTCTAATGAAAGAAAGTCCTACCCCAACCTGTCATTTTAACTGGAAAGACTCTGAAGTCCCATAAAGAACTTACTGACAAGTGCTGTTACAATTTCTTCCATATTTTCCAGAAAGCTGCTGAGATGCTGAGTGAACGTGAGATGTGGAGATGTGATCTGTGCAATAACTGCTGCTGCTTCTGCATGAGTAGCTTCAGAATGGGTGTTATCAGTAAGAATGTCAGCCAGGCACAGTATCCCATCAACCTATGGAAAAACAATAGGCATCGCTTGGAAATACTCCAGGAAATACTTTTGCAACCAAAGATGGGTTTACAGTTCTCTTGGCTGTGACGAAACGACTCAGTTTGTTTTCAAAAATGACTTAAACCTGGTGGCATTTATGACATGAGAAGTTTAAATTTCGCAAATACAAATGGGTTCAGCATAAAGGTTTGTTGACCAGCAGAAAGTCTTGCACTTCCTTCTCCATTAATGCTTCTGGTGAACTGATTTTGGTCAAACAAAGTCTTGTCTGACAGACGTCTCAAGCTAAACATTAATCCAAAAATAAGCTCTGATAAGCAAGTGCTAATTGCCACAGCCAATGATCAGAGATTTTAGAAATTTCACGGAGTAACTGTTCTAAAAACTGGCCTTATTTATTTATTTATTTGGAGTTCGGAAAAAAATGAGGGGTCAATTGCCTTATATTTTGCTTGGACGCTTTATAGATACAAAGAGGAGTTATGAAGGCTTAGCACTGGAATATACTTTAACAGTCAAACAAACAAAAAAACCCACCACATTTGTGTTGTACACTCACTAAGACTCTTTCTTAGGTCTGTTGTTCAGACTGCATTCTCTGTCTATTCAAAGCTTCCTCAGAACATGCACATTAAGTCCTATCCATTATCTCCACAAAGGGTATTTAGCAAATCTCTTATTCATGTTTTTGTTATTTATTAATACAGAAGGTTGAGTTATCTTAATTACTTATCCTGCAATGGGCATGAATTAAATTATTTGATAAGCACTGACAGTTACTGTATTTTACAAGAAAAGCTCTCAGATTGATGGGAGCAAAAATTACCCTCTGGAAGATCATTCATTGGGATGCACTTTTTAATAGGCAATAGACTATATCATTGGAACTCTAATAACATAGATAAATACAAAAGAAATTATATCTCTATTTTTCCTCAGATTACAAATGGGATTTAGTATAGAAGCTCAAGTACTGGCAAGAAGAGGAAGAATAAATTTTCAACATTAAACTTTTTCTTGACAAGCTTTCAACATTAATCTACCTACACCAAAATATTTCCTCCTAGTTATGGCAGAATTCTACAGCTTGAAACAGCAGATTCACATAATTCACTTGGCTTCAAGGTATATTAATAGATCTCAGTGTCAAGAATTAATATATGTCCTCACAAGATGATTTAGTAGCCAAAGTGTGCTAGACAATATCATATGCAAAAACCCCCAACTTTGTCACCTTGAAATCTCCCCAGATCACACCTTGTCTGGGGTCCAAAGGACGCTAATACCAACAGTCAGTATAAAAAGTTAAATATATTCCAAGGCATTAAAAAAATAGTTCACAAGAAACTTCTTCAAAGATCTGGTAACAGGATACAGCAATCTTCAGCTCTGAATTTACTGGTTAAAATTCACTTCGCCAACTCTTATTCAATGACCTCGACAAAATGACTTTAGAGTAGTTTTATGCTATTTCAGAACAAGTAATGGCTTATGAAAGACAGGTACAAGCACATGGTTAGATTTTTCCGTCACCACTGATTGTTTATATCTACACTATGAAATAGAAGCTTCTAACAATACGAGGGCTGTACTCAACTTTTAAATTACATATTTGATTTTTTTTTATTTGTTAAGTACTTGTTTTTGGAAATTGGGAGTTGCTGGATTGTAAATAGAAGTGGATATATGTTTTTATTCAGCATAAAGATAAAATACATATTTTGGACCCATGAAAGCCAGCACTAGTTAGTTTTTCTCCTTTCCATTCAGAATCATGTAAAATACTAACAAATTCAGCCTAAAATTTGCTCTATACACTTTTGTCTCCCATCTTAAATATAGAAAATAAAATAAAATAATTCTACTCCAGCAGGCAACCCCATTTATAAGTGTCTAGCAATAAATTTTAAAATGACAGGGGAACAATCTAATAAAAGCACTTTAACATCCAAAAAGAAATTGCTGCTCAAAGCATTTTTATAATTAGCTTTCACACTGAAAGGAACTTTGGATGGCTGCCCTGTTTTCTGTTTAATTTTGGTGAAGTAATCAGCTAAATGTCAAATCTGTTCATCACCTTGGCAATACAAAAGAACCAGTTAGCCAGATAATGCAAACAAATGAATTCTATGAATGCAACAAGATGCTGTGTAGACCCTGCATTTGAGGAATGGCGTTCAGTAAATGCTTGATCACTAATATTTCAGTATTGATAACTGGAAAAATGCCAGGAACTTACATCCTTATAAGCATAGCCCTGTTATAGAAACTTAATCCAAGTGACAAAATAAATACGTGACCACTTTACTGCATAGATCAAGTCTTATGAAAGGAAATAATTTCTTTTCTCTTCAACAGGAAAGAATGAGTTCTGGGGCAGCCCTCTTCTTTCTTCAGTGTACCTGTTCTTCCTCCTAAAAATAGTAAATAAAACTAGACATCTATTAAAGATACCAATACTGAACTTGGGATGAATTGCATTAGTGACTTCATGATTTGAAATATTACACACAATAACAGTCTTAACTCCGCTTTCCACAAGGAGGTTCAAGGCAGGCTTTCCATGCCACTCCAGGAACCAAGACCCATTGCCTTCTTTTTAATAATGTCTGTCTTTATTTGTATAAAATGCTGCCGAAGGCCTTTTCTCATACTATGACTTTCTCTAACATTCCTGTTTGCCCACTCTCAACGCTCAGATGATCTCTACATATTGGTAAACTTTCTCAAAGTTTTTTTTTTTTGCATTCTCTAAATTGATCTCCCAAGTCATCTTGCTGAGACTTGCAGGCTATCGGCTGACTGTCAAATCCATGGATAACACTATCAGCCTACAACTGGGTGCTTCTGGTAAGCAGCACCAGCTGATTGCAAAGCAGTTTTAAAGGAAGAATGGAAGGGAGATGCTAAGATCCAGATATAAGACAGCAAATGTGGAAACAAAATCACAAAGGGGATCACCTCTTAAATGTTGCCTCAACCTTCCCAGGAGGGTAGAGGAGAATTTCAAAAGCAGAGACTGCATTAAACAGTCAAGAACTGACAGATCAGAGTTGTGTTTGTTTTACCCTTTCACACACGTTGTGTATTTGCACCTCCAACTTGAAGCTAGGACAGGTTAACTATATAGGTGAAGACATGAACATTAGCAGACTAAATAGAGACTGCATAGATGGATAAAAACCCAAAGACATTAACATTTATAGGATGAGAAAGAGGGAGACAGAGAGGGAAGGAAGGAAAAACTATCATATTCAGAAAATGTTTGAATCCCCTGCTCAGCATTCTTTGAACACAATCTACTTCACTCCCCAGACCATCGCATGAACCATGAAGTCACTCCACTATTCTGCAACCCCACTGAAAATGTCATCCAGCAGAATCCAGATATCATTATTTTGATGACTTGTTGCTCATTAAATGAATTCCTGATCGTTAAGGCTGAGGTATATCCTATGTCAACTTCTGTAACTTATTCTGTACCTGTAGAAGGCCTACAAGTCTTGTTTAATTTCTACATTGAAAGAAAGGAAGGGAAAAAGACAAAAATATTCTACCTTGCACACAATGATCTTTCATATTTGAACAGTTGCCCTGCCAAGTGCTCGGCAGATAAAAACTTCCTTAGTTCCACTAACTGAGAACTGTGCTGATTTATACCAGATGAAGATTTGGTCAGCTATTTTTAAAGTGAGATGATATATTAATAGAGCGATGCCATTAAAATGTCCGCAAATACTATTCCAAGTAATCAAAGCTACTGCAGCAATTCCATGGCAGCAGCAGTGACCAGTGAACAAAACTGCAATGGTTTTTATAACTACTGCTGTATAACAGTGGCCATGGGACCTAATTTATAAGCCATATTGTATACTCTACAGAATAGTGTGGGGCTGAATAAAGGTTGAATGGTTCCTATCTCAATAGCTTTAAAACTGCTGGTGATAATCTTAGCTTTGTATCTAAATTGGCTGTGAGTGGGTGCTTTGGTTCATGGCAACTTCAACTAAAGCTTCCCTTTTAAACTTCCCTCCTTCAGAATGTGGTCAAGCTAATGAAGAGGTATTTGTTCTTCCTTGTGTTTAGCCATCAAGGGGCAGTGTGAAGATGATCTGATCTATATGAGGAATGTTGTTGTATGGCAAGAAAAAAAAATTGCTCAACCTTCTCTGAAAAAAAAGGAGACAGTTGGCTGTATCAGCTTAAAGGGTGCATTAAATGTGGCAATACCTAAATAGCAACCTTACAGCCATGCTGCAGGAAGAAACAAACTGCAGAGCAAGATGAAATAACAAGTTCCTTATTCTGGGCTGACTAGGAGTGAAAGGATAAATAGTATTTCTATTAGGATAAATAGTTTTCTCCCTACTAGACCTAGGAAAAGCAGTCAAGTAGTCACCTCACACTGCATATTCTTTGGCACGCCGAGATGCTCTAAGCTGGTTGCAGATAAAAAGTAAAACTGTTTGTCAAAGAGGTAATAGAGAATAAGTCATTTTACAGAAAGAATGGACAAAATCAATAAGATCAACATCCAGGCTTCTTTCTTGTCTTCACTTCAAGGATAAGGGAATAGCTGGCTTTGAACTCCCTCAATTTTGAGGATTGATATGAAGGGTAAGACAGTCTTTCAAAGTATTATTTCTGTAGTTGATAAAAGAAGCCAGGAACTGCACTGCTATTAGCCTAGCAGCTTACATATTCCCATTCGCGTAAATCACAGCTTACATTGCTTCAAACTACCCTCTACAAGCATAGGTGAACCACCCAAGCATACATTCAACTTTCCTGATCTACTCCTCACATGCCTCCTATTCTACACGATAGCTGCTGAGTGGCTACAAAGGGCAGAAGGAGAAGAGACTGCAACGGAATCCACTTGCAGTTATGTAGAAGTCATCTGTAGTTCAGACCCTTCTACTCAACCACTGTTGGTGTTTATAGAATTGGGATGCATTGATAAAACAGAAGGAAAACTACTGAGCACAAATGAGTACGGTGGCTTGGAAAAAAAAAAAAGACATTTGCAATGGCCTTTGTACTCAGCATTTGTAACATTCTCTTATTCTGTCACAGCTAAAAGACAATCACAATAATGACTGTGTTAGCAGTAATTTCAGGAGCATGTAAGAATAGGGGAGAACTATTTGTGTTCCCATATGATAAAGTTAGAGATTAAATTCTTCAAGTTATGTGACACATCACAGAAGCCAAAGGTTTCTCAGCTTCTTTTGCCCTACATTTTGGAGGGCTGGATATAGTGGCTTGTTTTTAAGTTGCAGGAATCTATTCCTATTTGTAGGATTTTCTTGATATCTGCATTACAAATTCCAGAAAGTATATGCTTGTTTCTTTTAAATAATGGATAAGGCTTTATATATTATACTTTGGGGTCTGAATTTCATTAAAATGAAGCCACACAGACACAAAAAGGACTCAGGAACAAGATGAGAGGAACTGTCATGTGTTATATAAGAATGCTGAACAAGATACTGGGACCTGAAGTCTGAATTAGGGAAAGACCATACATTAGTAGTTTTCACACAGCCCTCATTTTTATTTACCCTGGGGGATCATAGTCTGAGAAAAAGAAAAAAAACCACCTCAACTCTTCCTATAAACAAACAGGGGCTCCAGGGTTATGCATAGCAGGGCACTCCAGAAAATGAGATGTGCTCACTGAAAAAAACATGCTCCAATCATCTAGTTTTAAATAAATAATGTCACAGACACTTCATTGCATGAGGGCATATTCTCAAACACCTGGTGTCTGCTATTTAAAAACAAGAACACTCTTTCAACATGTTCGATTACTTTGTATCATTTAGTTTTTGGTGTGACACCATGGATTTTATTTTCAAGAAGTGTCTGTTAGTGTACCTCTTTGTGAGAAAAAAAAAATCCCATGCATGCCACATTTTTAGAGGACCCTCTTCATCTATTACAATAATGAGAAAATGCCTCTATCCAAAAAGAGCAGCATGGAGGTCACAGCCAGAGAATCAGTCATTATCAGCTAATCTGACTCTTCATAGTGTCTTTCTTCTCTCAGGAAAAGTATCTGATAATCTTCCTGCTAGACTTCTGGATGTGTTTAAGTCAGTACTTTCAAACCTTAGCATGATTATGCTCAAGAGTTAATAAAAGGGCTTATTATTATTAATTATTACTGTAATTTCACATACAAATTCTCCTCTCATCAGGTTAAAATTCTTGAAGAGTTCATTACACCATGACGTTAGAAACAAACGTAACCCTAACCTATGCTCAAAGTATGACAATCTAAACCCCACAGAAGAAAGTAGAGAGTTAGATTGGAAAGGTAGAGAAGGAGCAACGGAGATAGCACAGGATGTCGCTTTTTTTACTCGTACTTTAAATATGAGATTCTGTAAATCTATTCAGAAACAGATCCTTACACAAACAATTTTCCTGCAAATATTTCTCATTTCAAAGGTGTCAGTCAGTTTAGCGTAAAAAATATCCAGAGTCTTTGAACTGCAAGGCCTCTACAGTATTTGAATCACATGTACATTAATTAAACACGCCATAACAGTCGGACATTTATCTAATAGAATGTATTAAATATATACAGCAACTTGTTCAGAAAAATGCTTTTATGTCTAAATTCACATAATTGCCAGTGCTTCAGCCATGCTGTTCTTTCTAAAATTTTTTGTTGCTTTTAAGAAAAGCATTATAAGGCACCAATAATTGTTTGCTACATTCATTACTTCACAAAGGCTGTTTAATTATTTTACTAAATTAATTAATAAATATTTATATTATTAATAATATATGATATATAATACAGTATATAATATAATAGTAAGCAATTAATTAATTAGCTCCAGAACCAACCTTGTATGTGCCAGATTTTTATGGGCAGAGAATTTTTATAAGCAAGTTATAGAGCTTTATGATACCCATTTATAATGAAAACACTCACAGCACTTTAGCTGTAAAACTTTTGGTGAGCAACTCAATAAGAGTCCACTCGTTTTGTAATAACAACAGAGGAAATTGCTACCCTTATTCAAACAAGAATTTCAAAAAAGTAAAAAAGTAGCAGTTTTCATCTGGAGAAAATTGATGGAAATTTACTGGCTGCAGCAGACTCAAGCTATTTGGTCCTAAGATTCCTCTCCTGACAGTTAGGAAAATCTCCTTGAGTCTCCTACAAACATTGATTTATTTCTATGACTGCAGTGGCAATAAAATAATTTCAGAATTGCTTTAAGCATAAGAAATTCAAGTTTAAGATCAGCTGTTTGCATGGAATCTTTATGAGCAGTCAGAGGTCTACTATGAGCCATCAGGTAAAATGATCTCAGAGGTTTTTCTCTCCATTAACACCTCCCAGTACTGCTCTTTGCTCAAATATAGTTGCTATATTATATATTAGAAGAAATAAGGACAATGCTAAGAGACTGACAAAATGGAATATTTTTACAAGCTGAATTTTGATTTTTCTACTACTCAATATTGTTTACTGCCTTACCAGGTCTCTCTTATCGAGGATAACAAACATATATATTTAAAGTTAAGCTAGTGTTTGAATGCTGCATTGAAGGAGGAACAAATCCATATATTTGGTTACACTTTCAATAGAGATTATTTTTTCAGCAAGCAAAGATAGCTACAACATAGCACTTTGATACAGGAGCAGTTCCAGTCTCCGTTCAAAATCGTATTTGCAAGTCAGGCTTATTTTTATAAACTGATCTCACATCAGAAAACCATGTCAGAACTCACTGAAAATAAATTTACCTAGTGATCAGATTCCAGCTTCAATAGCCCAGTATCTTCTCTTGTTATTTTAGATGGAAAAATGCGTAAGCCTTATGTTATGACAAAGATAAAACCTCAACTTGCCATATTTTAGCTAAGAAGCTGCACAGATCTGGGCAAATAAGCATGTTGTTGAGGAAGGTCCCAAATACTGTTCTGATTCTGTCATCCAGTCACTGCTTGTTTTTTGAATAGGGTCCCTAATCTATGAGCCAGTTTGTTCACTCTTAGAATAATACAAGAGATGTTATGACAGAAGGAACCTAACAACTAATAAGTACAAAATATTAGAATTCCCCAATAACACTCAAGGTTCACTTCACATAAGCAGTAAAAACTCTCATTCCATATTCCAAACCAACCTAATCCTTCAGATCTGTAAAGCCCAAGTCTGGGCTAGAAATTTCATGTGATCAGGCTTCATTCTGCCACCTGCCAGTCCATAAATAACACAAGAGCCACTGCAGGTCTCCATAGAACAGTACAGGGCTTCCCCTGGCTCCAAGAGAGGCTCCCAGGATTAGGACCCATTCTCTTCTGTTTCAGAGGGAAGCACAGATAACGTCATGGGATATCTAGAAGAGACACTAGAAAAGCGTAACAACTAGAAAACAGGGGTATAAACATGTCACTCTGAAATCGAACTACCAAACACTTGCGGCCAAAGAACATAACTTTAGATCAAAGTATACCAAACTTCTAGAAAGAGTTCAAATTCTGTTTAAGATCAAAGAGTCTGGGAGAAGAAAATGCTGTTTAGAAGGACAGTGCCTAGCTAGACACTAGAATGAAATAGTGGCTTACTGGATTCTCTCCTGAGACTTGCTTGCAGTGCACTCTCCCTTTCCAACAGCACTAACAAACAATAAATGTCATTTGCTTGGGAATCTATTTTAGAATAATTCAGATTGTAAATAAAATATTAAAACAGAAATATTTTTACAACATTTCAGCTCTACAGCTGACAAAGAACAAAGGGAAGAAATAATTATGAACATGCTTCTATTTATATTAGGATTGGAAGTTCTTTCAGTCACCTCTCACAGTACAGCTGTGTCCAGCTTCATTGGGCAGCAGGTAGAGCCCTGGTCATATTCTTCTCACCCTTGGGAAAGTGTTGCAACAAGACTGAGCTAACACTGTAAGCAATAATAGCAACTGCTAGGAAAAGCCAGTGCAAAGTCTGTGTTATATCATTCCCACTATTTTTTACCAGAAATGAATTCAGCATATTTTTGAAATTTACTTTGACTGATGTCTGCTGAAGAAGGTAAGCTATACAAAACAAGAATCAACATAAATGAATTATGCCAAATTCAAAGTCAACAAGGATTCAGGGAGAAAAAGAATAATCAGTGCAAAGAATTTTTAAAAATAACGCACACATTTTATTCTTGCTTATCACTAGATTAGTAGCCTCCAAACAAAAAGTACAGGCCAATATCTCTTATACATTTTCTTTTGCTCTCTACATACAACTTACTTAGAAGTAGAGATGTTCTAGTAAAGATCATTCAAAACTTTGTCTTGGACTGAGTCTCTAGTGTGCTAAGAACCACTGTCTCTCTCACTTTCCATGAACAAAGAGCATGCTACGGGCTTAGTCTCACTCAAAATGTGTGACATGTGCCTTGCAATTCAGGCACATTAATCATATGACAAACACAAGTCTTATCGTTCCCCAGTGAAGTTAGGAGCCACCAATAAAAGTTTTTCCACAGGATCAAGACCTAGTTGAGCTAAGAACTGTTCCACATCCCATGTTGTCCCAAATTTCACGATAGGTCTTCACAGTTATGAATACGCTCAGTCTGCCTAGACAGCTAGATGTTCTGTTCACAGTGCCTGCTCTGAAGTTCTGTTTAATAACCTAAACAACGGTTGTTACATTGAACAAGTGGGCTTTTGTTCTCAAAATATTTATAGAATTGTCAGTTCTTGAAGAGGCCTTGTAGGTATGTGCGTGTGTACATACAATAGTTAGCACATAGGGTTTTGGTCTATGACTATGTTTTTTCCTAATTCCCAAATCAAATACCAATAGCATTTTTTTCTATATTGTTCCACATCAAAATATTTTTGATATTCCCAATAGCAAAGATGGCAACAACACTGTTGGAGTACTCTAATTAAATGCTTTCACTCAACATCTTCTAGCAGTTCTTCCTGAAAACCTATAGACAGAAGTTTGTCACAACAATGTGAAATTTTGTTAACTGTGAGATCTATTAAATATCAGTATGTTTACTGGATGTATCTTCACAGTCCCAAAACAGCTAGGTTGCCATTCATGCGTACATGATATTGCCCTTGAATATATACAAATTTTAAATGAGTTTCCACCTTGCTTTTCTTTCCTGTCACTGTTATGTCAATCTTAGAAGTAACAATGACTGGTTCACAATTTTAGAGAGTACAGCTTTTACATTTAACATTCAGACCCCAAAGAGAACCTGTATGTTTATAACAGCATTTAGACTTCATCAGGGCAATGCAGAGGGGGTTTTTTAAGTCTTTTTCTGAAACACTTTTTAAACTGCTGTGTAAAGCATCTTCTATCATGCATCCAGGGAATTTAAGAACAGCACATTTGCTTCCAATTAGCTGTTGATTTCCACTCAGATCTTCTCAGATCCAAAAATCCATTCACCGTGAACTCTAGAGATTCATTAGTCACATCACTGAGCAAAAGTACCTTTATAGCAAAGTAGATCCAAACTACCTTCTAGATGGTCCTTGCCATGGCAGAAAGCTAAGGCTTCCCATTCCTTATGCACAAAGCCTGCAGGGTGTCTCTTTGTCATATCCATTGCTAGCCATTATGGACTAGTTGCCCAGCTGCAAGAGATATTGGCTGGGCTTTTATTATGGCTTATATCCTTGATTGTCTTACTGAAGAGCACCTTAACCAGAGGTAAAATACAGAAGTCATTACAAACCAAGAACCAAGATAAATGGCCAAGGTAAATGCAAGACAGTACCTACTCCAAAGCCTGAAGCATTTTAAGGGAAAGTTCAATCATGTTTCTGTTCAGAACAGCTGGCCACAAACCATTCTGCTTAAAAAAAAGGGGGGGGGGGGGGGAGTCTAATCACTCATCTTTTTATGAGCTTGAACAACTGATCTTCCTTAATTCAATTGTAAATCTTAATCCATGTTACTGAAAAGGTCTTTGATTGTTACATTCTTTCCTATCTCTCTATATATGCTATTTTCTCTTTCCTGCAACTCTGAAATACCATTTATTGCTATAGGCTTACCCTGACTGGCTTCTTTTTAGGAGTAGAAGTCAGCACTCATAGCTTTCTTTAACAACTAAGAGGTAAAAGGAAAGAAAAAAGTGTCATCTCTACTTAAAATTACTTCCTTTTCCATTACCACTTTCAGCAATTGCCATATTTTGAGTCTTTTTTTTTTTTTTTTCTGTGAGCAAAATCAATTGTAATTACATGAGTATGTCTCAATTACCTGTCCTTTTTCAGGATGAAAGTCTTCATCTGATTAATTGGACTTCTCTGCCCTAATGCCTTCTCCAGTGCCCTAGGTCCTAGGTGCCTTACCTTCTTCACACATTTTGTGGCAAGTCCTTCATTTTGACTAGTTCATACAAGACAGAAATCTTTCTAGCAGGGAAGTGGTAAAACTGTGCCAAAAATTAGATGCAAGTGTGTTATTTAAAGGAGCTTGAAGGGAAGATGAACAGCACACAGCATTTTTACTCAGAGTAACATCAATATTGCTTGCAGTACAACTTAGATGGCAAAGCGAGTACAGTAAAGGTGTAGGGTGTGCTTCTCAACATAATCTGACCCAGCAGCACGGAAGTGCCATGGGTTGGGGAATTCGAACACTGCCAGTTCCCTGGGGCACAATTCCTCAAAAATCCTCTTCTGAGTAAGGGGAAAAGCAATTTGTTGCAGCCTTTAAACACATACAATAAATTCCTCTAACAGGAGCAGGAAGTCAGGAGACATATGGCTTCATCCATGAGTATTTCCTAGGTGCGATCCTGTGACTTGTAACCCAGTTCTTCTTTCAGGATACAGGATGAGATGGGAGCAATCTTCAGTGAGTAACAAAAAAGGTGTCTTATGGCTTTTAATAATTTTGCTCAGAACAAAACAAATATCTAGCTCAAAAATAAATTGCAAACCTATTCTAGCAGCTCTGATTTGCCTTCTCTTTCATTATATTTCCTTCCTCAACCTAGACAGTAGTAAATCATGTTGGATAAGCCATGAAGTTCATGTCACACATTTGAGGCAGCTTCTTACTCTGGAGTGATTTAATTTTGCTTTCACACCCTATGCTATAAAATGAAGATAAAAATCTACTTACCTACTGCCACATAATGCTTGGATAAATGCCATTGTAATGATGTTACCTATTAGCATTAAAATAAGCAGTCATTTCTCCAGAAATTATAGGAGTATATCTTACACTGAATAGTAACCTAATCAACAGAAAGTCCTGGTGACTTAATGGGATCACTTGCAAAATATAGTACTGCAACAGTGACAGAGCATGCACTTAATAAGCAGCCTCTTCTGCCTAATGACTTTCGCATTTATGAAAACAATGCCAAAGTGTGTAAATAAACTGGTCCAATTAGTCATTCTCCCTTTCTTAAACTCTTTCTTGACTGCAAAACAACAGTTACTTGAACATGCTTTCCTGCATCCAGCCTCTCCTTGCAGATCTAAAATAATTCCAGCATGGCCAAAATGCCAAAGCATCTCACATTTTTCTGATAATACCAGGCACTGAGTAGGCATGCAACCTGGAACTGAAATCTGAGCTCAATGGCACTAGGTATACAGGAATGTTTTTCTAATTCATTCAGTTCTCTTTGGCACTACAAGTCAGTTACTCCTAAATCCCTGCTCACGACAACTATTTGCAGTACATGACTCCTGAGAAAACAATAAACAGAAGATGACACATACAGCTTCATTCCCCATGGAGCAGAGTTGACCAGCCTCATAGTAAATAATATATTCTTCAGAGAAATCTGACATTCCATGCACATTGTAACATATCGAGGACTCCACATTACAGGGGGTTTGATGTGCTTACAGCTTATTGTTAATGTCCATTTATTTTTGGTGGTGCTACTGTTAACATTGCCTGAATTTAAAACATTAAAATATGCTCCCTAGAGACTTTCTTCCCACCTACATGACACACATCTGGCATTCCTCCTGTTCTCACTCCTCTCTCACACACCTTACAGCCTATTCAGACTACTGCATCTAAAGCCAGAGTGCGACTGAAGCAGGAGCCCTGCTTTCCTTCTGTTCCCCCTTGCCCCCATGCACACATGCTGCTCTGCTGCTCTTCACTTTCTATCCAAGCTTTTGAGGCTGATACTGTCACTGTTCAAGCAGTACTTTCAGGGCAGTAGTAGAGGGTATTGTTCCTCCACTCCCCAGGATGCTCTTGCATTAGATGTTGCTTAAGGTTTTTGAACTAATGCAGCTAAAGCAGAGGGTTTATCCTGTAGGAAAAAGGCCCTCACACTATCCAGAATTTGTTGTGAATAGATAGATAAAAGCTCAGAGAGCCTAAACTTTTCAAATTAAAAGCCCAGTTGACAGGTAAGAGTTCTTGCTCTAGATCAACATTTAAGTTATGCATTGCTTTGGTCCTCATCGACCTACCTTCCTGAATCAGTGCTTGAAGTCCTAAACTCGGGGTAGATTTGGGCAAGCTTTACCCAGCAGCAACAGAAACTTTGCTGTAATTCGAGCCTCCACTGGGTGCCACTATTGCATAACGCAATGTGCAGATTACGCTGCATGAGTCAACAAATTGGCAAAAACGACTTTCAGCTTGCACTTCACTCTCGTGAAGTTTTCAAACCATATTCAGAGAGATATCACTCATTTTTATGTCCTTAAAATGCCATATGATAATCCTTTTAGAGACAGAAATACAAGGAGGATTTAATTCTTCCTAGATCACTACAGCTAAAAGGCTCAAATGCAGAAGTGCTCAGATTCTTTCCTGATTTTGTACTTGAATAAGCCTTTTAGCCCCATGAGCCCCTATTCCTCCATGCCGAGTGATAATTAACTTAGCACCCTATTTTGACCTATCTTTGTTAACCTCTGAAGGGACAATAACCACGTCTCCATCTCAAGTGCTTTGATGAGAGCTTAACTACCACAAAAGTAAAACCTTGCCACAAACCCATAGGTAACGTTAACGACACTCACTTAGTGAGTGTTCTTAAACTGTGTGCACATCAGAAGGATGGCAGTAAAGCTGAAAATACATTATCAGCCTACCTTTGAATTTAATGGCAATTAAGTATTAGTTTTACGGAATGGATGTAATTTCCATTTGATGGTCGGTGGATATCCACAACTTGCTAGATACCAAATTTCATTCTGGTGACTTAGCCTGGAATCCAAAAATACTGAAGTTTAACGTTATGAATCACTTTCAAAAATTCTGGCCAGACAACGTAGTCACCTTTAGTCTGTCTATTTCACAGCATCCCTGCTCTCGGATTTTGCTTTATTTCCTTTTCCCAGGCCTCTGATAAATAAAATAAATAAATAAATAATATAAGGATTTAACTTCAGTTTTACCTAATGGAAGATTTTGAGAGCTTACACTAAACATGAAAAATCCTTACAGAAAAAAGACTGTTATAAGCAGATTTCATGCTATCCTTCCATACTGAAATCATTTGTCATAGCATTCATTTGACAGAACTGACATAACCACAATTGTTTCAAGTTGCTGAAGACAGGGGAAGAGTATCTCAGGGTTTATGAAGCCTGAGACGTTGTAACGTCTGGTCTTTCCTCTCACACCTCTCAACAATCTTGTCTGGTAGACAGTTAGTGGCTTTGATAAGAACAGAAGTTTCTATAGCCATTGATCTTTGAAAGGATCTTAGCCTTTTTCTAGCAGAAATCCAAAATACTTTCTTGAAATTCTGCTATATTCTCACACGGATTTTCCTGCAAACAGAGGCTTGTGTGACTCTGCCAACATTGGTTGTGTTATCACAGAGAAGGACAAAAAAGGAGAATGTGTAAGCAGTTGTCTGGCAGTACAGGCTCCTTTAGGCCAAAGAAGATGTAGCAGGAAGAGAGAAGGAAAGAGACTATATGACAAACCAGGGAAATCAACAGAAGCAAAAAGCAAGTAGACTGAATCTTAATCTGACCCACAGTTTTTTTCACAGCCAGCTAAATCACCGGTGCCATGCACCAAAACAGATCTGTGGTGCAAGTCTGGAGTCAACAGACAAGCCCAGTACCCTGAAGTCTGGCCGTTCCTGCATCGCTGAGAAACTCACAAGTGGCTGTTTGTGCCTAAGGAGAAACAGCAATTCATTTGTTAAGGTAAACTGCTAAGTTCAAGAAATTCACCCAGGGCAGGAAATAAAAGTATTTGCAAAAGATCGAGACAGAGGGAACATTTCACTTTACTACAACAGCCCTGCTAGGGCTCTCTTCTCAGCATGCAGGCTGTTGTTCGTCAGACATGGCAAACTCTGCAGAAATGACTATCACCCACGTAGTTGCTCCTGTTATGCCTACTTATTGAATCATATTAAAAACAGCAACAAGATAAAACAACTATCTACCTGCTCTCTAAATTGATATGTGGCTATTAGACATACGTGTGTGGACGCAAAGGAAACGTCACAGATAGAAAGATCAGGTTTATAAATCAATTTGTGCTATCACAAAACTGGAAAATCCCTGTCTTTCCATTAACAGCTGAACTGAAAATTTCTCAGTAGCAGAAAGGCCCAGTCCTACTTCCAGGAATCTAGAACATGTATATTCTTTCCTACCTCACCAAAGGCTAGCAAAACTGCCTGTTCACAGCCACCAGAAATACTTTCCAAAGGCATCTTGTTCTGCCTTCAGAGTTCTTCAGAGCAATGGTCAGGCTACCAGAAGACTTCAGCCTCAGCATTGCTGTCTCGTTTTACTTATTTGTGAGGGATTATTTTTTTTCTTTTCTTTTAGATTTCATTTCTTTCCCTTATTTCATAAATGTTAATCAGGGGCTCTGATCAGAAATGAAAGGACACTAAATGATTTTTATCTCAGCTAGACATGGCAGACTGCAGCATTACCCAGTACAGATGAAGATTTGCAGACAATAGACTGACCAGGTAATGATTTCATCACATGCAGATCTTGCATGGCTCTAGTTGCACATCTTCATGTGACAAGTTCTCCAGTGACACAGGACTTCAGCTTCAGCCTCATGAGCATCCAGGTCTGCATTACCTTCAGTCAGATCAAGGCTGTCACCCACCCCTTTCAGAGAGAGGCTCCTTTGAAAATTCAAGATATACATAGAAGATCCATATTTCCTTATAAATAGGTGGGAGGAAAGGGTATAAAGTCCTGAGGGCCAGAGGCAGTGTTTTTAGCTGGTATCTTGACCACTCAGTTGTAACTAAGGACAGCAGTGTAGGGACTAGTAAAACTAATAAGACAGTTTCTGCTCTACAAAGATATCACTCTTCACAGCCCCTGAAGTTAACAAGTAGGCTATATCAGGAGTGCTGCCTTTTGGAAGTAGCTATCTTGCCTTTGGAGAGTTCAGCTGCTACAGGAAGTTGCTTCCTTCATCAGCAAGATTACAGAAAAAGTTAGAATCATAGAATTGTAGAATGGTTTAGGTTGGACCGGACCTTTAAAGGTCGTCTAGACCAACCACCCTGCAATAAGAAGGCACATCTTCAACTAGAGCAGGTTGTTCAGAGCCCCGTCCAACCTGGCCTTGAATGTATCCAGGAATGGGGCATCCACAACCTCTCTGGGCAACCTGGTCCAGTGTTTCACAACCCTCATCGTAAAACATTTCTTCCTTACATCTAGTCTAAATCTACCCTCTTTCAGTTCAAAACCACTACCCCCTGTCATATCGCTACAGGCCCTACTAAACAGTCTGTCCCCATCTTTCTTAGAAGCCCCCTTTAAGTATTGAAAGGCCACAATCAGGTCTCCCTGGAGCCTTCTCTTCTCCAGGCTAAACAACCCCAACTCTTAACATTTTTGTGGCCCTCCTCTGGACCTGCTCCAACAGGTCCGTGTCTTTCCTGTGCTTGAGCACTCCAGAGCTGGATGCAGTACTCCAGGTGGGGTCTCACCAGAACAGAGTAGAGGGGCAGAATCACCTCCCTCGACCGGCTGGCCATGCTTCTTTTGATGCAGCCCAGCACACAGTTGGCTTTCTGGGCTGTGAGCACACATTGCCAGGTCATGTCCAGTTTTTCATCCACCAGTACCCCCAAGTCCTTCTTCGCAGGGCTGCTCTCAAATCCCTTCATCCCCCAGCCTGTCTTGGTACTGGGAGTTGCCCCGACCCAGGTGCAGGACCTTGCACTTGTCCTTGTTGAACCTCATGAGGTTCACACAGGCCCACCTCTCCAGCCTGTCCAGGTCCCTCTGAATGGCATCCCATCCCTCAGGCATGTCAGCTGCACCACTCAGCTTGGAGTCACCTGCAAACTTGCTGAGGGTGCACTCGATCCCACTGTCTATGGCGTTGGAGAAGATATTAAACAGTACTGGTCCCAATACAGACCCCTGAGGGACACCACTCGTCACTGATCTCCATCCAGACACTGAACCATTGACCGCTACTCTCTGGATGTGACCGTCCAGCCAATTCGACTCATCTGCCGAACAATCCATCCATCAAATCTGTATCTCACCAATTTAGAGAGAGGGCTGTTGTGGGGGACCGTGCCAAAGGCCTTACAGAAGTCCAGCTAGATGACAGCCGTAGCTCTTCCCTTGTCCACTGATGCAGTCACTCCACTGCACAAGGCCGCTAGGTTGGTCAGGCAAGACTTGCCCTTGGTGAAGCCACGCTGGCTGTCTTCTCGAATCACCTCCCTGTCCTCCATGTGCCATGGCTTCTAGGAAGCTCTGTTCTATGATCTTCCCAGGCACAGAGGTGAGGCTGACGGGTCCCCTTCACTAGATTGGGTTGCTCAAAACCCCAGCCAGCCTGCCCTTGAACACTTCCAGGGATGGGGCACCCACACCTTCTCTGGGCAACCTGCTCCCTTGCCTCACCACTCTCTTGACCAGAGGCCGTTCCTTCAGCCCGCCCTTGTGTGCCGAGTGCCCCGGCCCCTCACCAGCTCAAAGGCCCTGGGCTGGGCCCACACCCCACGCATCAGTGCCTTTCCTGGGCCAGAGAGACCAGGAGGGAACAGAGGAGGCCAGATGCCGTTGCCAAAGTACCAAACGAGAGGAGGAAACATTTTTACTGTTATTTTCTTGGTTGATTAGTGTGTTGTTTTGTTTTTTGTTTTTTTTTTTTTTAAATAGGGGGAGGAGATGGGGGATGGAAAAGAAGGGCTCACACCACTCGTGGCAATCAACACAATTGTGGATGTCGGAAGATGGAACAGGTGAGCCCGCAGGAGAGCCAGGCGCAGAGGCTGGGCCTGCCAGCTAATGGCAGGTGTGGCGGCTATGCCGGGCACTCCTGCGACTGCTCTGGCTTCGCTGCAGCTCTCAGAGCGGAACCCAGCGTTCCCCGCTGTGACAGCAGGATCATCATCCTCATGACAACAGCAGCACCCCTTAATGTTTTAGCTGTGATAAAGGTCCCTCTCCTCTTCACTGATGCCAGTTATCTTGTCCTTTTTCTACATTAAACCATGACTGCCCCTTCCCATGGTCAGATCAGATAGCAGGGTTTCATTGCACAGATGCTCCTCATCTTCCATACTCTCCATTTCTTTCTGCCAGCTCTTCTGCAGAGGGCTGGCTCAGGTCAGGATAACCTACAAGGATTGTGTTCTGTTTGCGCTTGAAGCAATTGGAATTATCGTATACAGGAGGGTTTTCAGCCCTCTCTGATTTATTAACACCTATATGGCGAATTTAAGCTTCCTGACAACAGCGTGCTTTCTTCTTTGGATTTTGTGGATGCCAGGGATCTGCTACAAGCAACTACTTTAGTAGTATAGCAGAGCTTGATGCTAGGAGCATCGTGTAAATTATGCCAGTATAACTAGGTTTATTTTTACAGTACCCATCAGAGATGCCTGTTTCTTCTGAAAATAATCTTCCTTTCTCTTTGCTTTCTTCATTTATATCTGCCTGGATCTGGAGGATGAGAGCCCCTCTTAGCATTCATGCAGGCAGCCACCATATAAGAAAAACACACACAACAGGTGTATTACAGACGGGTTTATCCCTAAGCAATGCAACTATGACGTGCTTACCGTCATCCTGCTATATAACAGTGCGTGGTTTTTCCCGTGCGCTGTTTCCCACCCTGTGTGCTCGTCACCAGTCAGAGGACACGGCTGCAAAGACGTGCAGGGAAGCTTAGCAAAGAAACTGCAGAACCGAAGCCATTAAGATACGGCTCTCCTAATACTGAAGAAAGAGCTCCTCCTGAAGGCAAAAATTGGGACCTCTGGCTCTTTGAGTTGTTTGAACTTTTCCTGTGTTTGCATTGCACAGAAGAAGATAACACTTTTTTATTATGCTTGTACTATACTGAGCCCTAAGCCCAGAAAAAGGAATATACAGTCCAAGGAGTGCAGTTACAGAGAAGCAAGCAAAAGTGCAGACGGGCTCCATTTACAGATGTGGAGGAACTCCAGCGTGCAGGCAAGGCAGTAGTATGTGTTGGGGAATGACAGCGGGGTGATTTGCTGCTGGATAATTGGCAAGCTGCTCGGCATTGCTTAGGGCGAGTAATGGATTTCAGTTTTCATTGGTAGACTATGATGGTCACTGGTTGTGTTGCATTATGTTGGTAAGAACTCGGCCCATACCATTTGTTTCTCTCCTAAACAGCTTGATTTATGTGCAGATTTCTTCACGATGACATTTTCACCCATTTACTTCCATTTAGGGCCTAATCCAAAGCCTGCTGGTGTAACTGAAAGTTCCTTTCTAACTGCTGTTGTGTCTCCATAATGCCACACTTGCGTCTCTACAAGAGTCCCACGTCTTCTCGTCTGTCTTTGTTTAAAAGTGGGCTTATCTGGATCTCAAAAATTGGGCAGTATTGGCATGAATACTTTGGAAAGTGGATTTGGAACGGAGGCCAGATTTTGCTCTTACGTACATCCCGTGAAGCCTTGTTCACACTCAAAGGGGGTTCTAAAATGTCTATCGGTGAAGAAATTGGCCTTTTCTATTAAATGTGCCATCAAATTCTATGATGTCATTACTGCAACTAAACAGGGCATGCAGAAAAACAAAACATTGCTAATAGTTGCCCATGTTTTAAGGGATAATACTGGCTAACTGACCCTGCACAAGAATTAGCAAATCACACAGAGAGTTCCCCTAAGAAACAAGGTCTATAAGAAACAAACCTCTTACAGTGGGTTACTGTAAAACGTGTATGAAAAAAGACAAATATTGGAGCTTTGTTAATTTTGTTAGTATCTTAAAAGTGTAAAATTATTTTCTTGTGATTGAAACTAACAGTTTATTTTAAATAAAAAATCTTGTACTTGGTGACAGGAAAATATGGTCATCTGGCGGTTATATACAAAGTATAAAGGGGGTGCACGTACATGCCCAGTATGGCAGGATTCTCAGTATTAGGAGGTCATGTCAAAGACCTTACAGAAGTCCAGATAGATGACATCAGTAGCTCTTCCCTTGTCCACAAATGTAGTCACTCCATCATAGAAGGCCACTAGGTTGGTCAGGCAAGACTTGCCCTTGGTGAAGACAAGTTATTGGGGAACCTTTCCCACATCTTTGTGAGAACACAGTGACAAAGATGGGGTCTTATAAAAACTGGAAAGACTTCTGCCTTCTTAATTCCACCTGCTGGTCCCATAGGAAATCCTTCTGCAAGACCTCATCTCAGCTGAAGGTCCTTGTCAGATCAAACTTTTATTTGAAGTCTAAAAGCTAATGGAGTTAAACAAAACCAGCAATGCAAAAGACCTAAGAGACAATCTTCAGGACTCCAGATTACTTCCAAATTAAAGAATACTACTAAACACCTACCTCAAGTTTCCAGCTCAGGTTTATGTCAGCCCTGATTAATCTGTGGACTCTACCTACCTACCAAAACACAAGCTGGAGGCAGAAGCCTGCCGTTCTATGACATGCAGCAAAGTATCTTTGAAAATTGAGACTGATATTGCATATCAGTATGCCCTGATCCATACAAAAGCTTGCTCATCCATTCCAGGGACAACAAATGAACAAACTGAGAGCCCTCTGAAAACAAAAAGCTCTAGACAGTACTGGCAAGGGAAGGAACGGTCAGTGAAAGAGCTATTGCCTGAGAACTTAATGACAGGCAAGAGAACTAAGATACAGTAAATATATGAGCAATGCTGCTAGATGTTTAGTTTTTCAAAAACAGGATTATTATCTTAAACGGATGAGATATTGTTTTTCCAACAGCTCTTTAAATGTTTTCAAAGATACTTTATGAAACATGAAAGTTTTAGTATAAATCAGGCAGAGTGCCAGATCTAAGTGGTTTCCTGCAAACAAGCCTAAGCAAAAAAACCCATACTGATGCACAAACATGCCTCTACATCACCTACCATTACTTATTATTTAACCTTCACTTTTTTAAGAAATACAGGGAGACTCATACATATCCTGTGTGAGCTTCAGCTAAGCCACATGGCAGCTCTTAGCTCATTGCAAATGCGAGGTTAAAAAAAACTTATACAATTAATTCCTTTGTTTTTGTTAGGAGCACACGCAGGATACTTTACCTGAGTAACTCAATACTTCCAGCCCTGACTTAAAATGCATGTCATGGGGAAAGGATACCGAGTTTCAGCTAATTAGTCAATTGGCTTACACTGGGTTTGATTTCCTCTGTTTCTTTTTTACAACTAGTTCTGGGGAAAAAAACTCAGCTCTGGGAAGAGCTAGCATTTGGCCCATGCGACAGAGTCAGAATATACCAATACTGACAGGAAAGCCCTAAGATAGTTTTGTGATTATATAATTCTGTTTGGGTGGGAAAGTTAAACTGCTAAGCACTCATTTAAACCAAGCAAATCTACTGGTAGAAAGTTTAAGTAATAGCGACCAGTGCTAGAACTGGTCTATGCTGTTATCATAAAGAAGTTTCCTGTTATGTACTTTTTCCTTGTTTTCTAAAATATTTTCTCGCTTTGTTGCAGTGATAGGTACTGGAGAGGAGGAGAGAGAAAAGAGGTTTTGAACCATGTATTTTGAACATAATTTTGGCAAACATTGGGTGAAAACAAACAAAACCCACAAACAACTGTATATGTATAAGACAAGATTTTAAAAAATACAAATTTGTGATTTTTCCTCTCAATAACACTATCCAGAGCTTGCGCATTTTGAAAGCGCTGCTGGGACCCGATTTGCAAAGGTTCCTTAGTACCTGCAGCTAGAAAAGATTCCTAGCTTATACCTGCACTGAACCCTGTGTCACAGCAGGACTCTTACAGCCTCACTGCCTAAGCAGGTGTGAACACTGAAAAATGCTGTGATGCAAGAGGCTTGTTAACCCCATGTTGAACCCAAGAAAGAGCAGGAACACTCATGGGAGTATAAAAATTACAAAAGTGGTTTTGGAAAAGAGCCAAGGTCTAAGTTGAGCATAAGCTGAGGTTTATGTATTTTGCTAGTTTGAACTACTGCTAAAAAAAAAAGCCCAAGGAAGTGGCCAAGCTGAGAAGCTAACTCAGAATACAAATGCTCTTATGAAGAAAAACAATTTTCTGCAGCGCTCTTAAGTCCCGATTCTCACCCCAATAGATGACCAATATTCATTACCATATTCAAGTAAGCCAGTCAGCTTTGTCTAGCAGTCTCCATCATGTTATCCTCAGGTATGATCAGCTCATTTATGGATGAGTTAGAAACTCCAGCAGATGTAACATACAGAGCTATCTGTTTCCAACTGGTATGCCCTAAAGAAAAGCAATATAAATCACCTGGAACCAGGAGAAATTATTTTTTATTTTTGAGGGGTTTGGTCATTCAGTACTTCTGTAAGTGTAGGTTTATACTAGTGAGGAATTCCATAGCTGCTGTTAGATGAATGAAGAAGGATTTTCTCGTTTTACTTTTTAATAATGTGCATCTGTGAGAGTTCAGTCCTTCAAAACTAAATGTGTGTAAAAATGTTGAAAGTCAATGTTATGCAAGCAAGAATAGAGGTACAAGAAATACATGGAGCACTAGAAAACTCCAAGAGTCATAGTTAATTCAGGAAGGAAAATAAATGTGGCAGGAGCCTTAGAAGGGAAAATAATGCTAGTACTGAATTCTCAGGCTCCAAAGGCATTGAAATCCGTGTTGTGTAACAAAATCTATGTAGGTACGCTTTTCTTTCTGCAGAGGACTCTGAAATCAGTGGGGTTTTAAGCCAGCTCAAAGGTCAGACAAACAAGAGATGTAGACTCTGAGCAGTAAACTCTTTGGACTTTTCTAATGAGTCACAAAAATCATCAACAATAGTGAGTCATGAAGTCCACAGCAGGATGGTTCAGTTAGACTAGCGTATCTAATTTCAGCAGAGATTTTGTGAGGGGGGAGCTATCTAATGTGTCTGTCTCATTTAGTAAGTATTTTCACCCCTATCTCTCCTCACACTTTATTGTGGCTACAGCGTACAATGTAAGTACATTCAGTATGTGTGTTTACATATGGATACAAATTGTGGCTACATACGTATAACGTAAGCACATTCAGGATGTGTGTTTACATATGGATATAAACACAGATATGCGACACAACAGTTTCTTGCTGAGTGAGAAAAAGAATTATGAAAGCTACTCATCTGATAGGTCTTTCTGTAAGGCCATGCCTTTCCAGTTTCTTTTCTGCCTCTATCAGGGACAGGATGAATATTTGAGGTCCAAAATAGCTCTCTCCCTGCACTCTTTTTAAATGCTTCAATTGATTCTCATTAATCTCTGTCGTTGGTTTAGGAGCTGAGTAAGCTTCTTTCATCTTAAAATTAAATTTGCTTGATAGATTATTATTATTATTATTATTATTACGTAGGGAAAACCCACCTGTCATTTGATGTGTTGGCGTCTTTTCCTTCAGACGTCATTCGTGGATCATTTGCTGCCCTGATCACTGTCATCGCTTCAAGCAATATTTTAAATCATTACAGAAAAATCATCATCTGGTGATTTCCAAATTATTTTTCATTTATAAAATTCTCTTAACATCTGACTTTTGAAACATAAATCTAGAGCTATTTGGAGTGCTTTAAATAAAATACTTAGTGAAATATAAAATCAATAGATAGCATAAAATACCAACATAACTGACTGCAAAAACCATGCGTAAATTATATGGGAGCCAAACAAGTGCAGAGTGGTAACCTGGCACCAGCTCAAATTTTCAAAATGAAGTTGGAGGGAATTGCAATCTAAAGGCACTGCTCCAATTTGATCTTGCACATTGAAGTGTACACCTCAGTAACCTGGCATAGCCTGAGGACTTTCCTTTTCAGCTTTCAAAATGTATTTCAATGAAACTTGCCTTTTTAAAACAAGAAGAAAAAATCTGAAGACACTCTCTCTTCTGCACCTCTGCTAAAAAAAAAAAAAAAAAAAGAGAGGTGTATAAAAAAACAGAGCTGAGAGATAGATAAGGTTGTTCCTGCTACAGTGACTGCATATAGGGGAACCAAATGCCCAAGTACAGCTAATTCTATCAGCTCTCGCTCTGCATGAACGCTACTCTGGAGCTATGAAAAAAAATACAACAGAGCAGTGGCAAGGTCTACTCTCAGCACATCATCGATAATACCAGAATGCCACTGCAATGCCTTCTCCTGACCAGGTCTTACTGAAACATGACAAAACCTGAATAAACCAGGGCAGCTTTAACTGTTATGAAATTTTTGCATGTGGACATGTTATCACAGATCCATGCTTAAGCAATATGCTACTTTAAGCACAGGACAAAGGGAAGCAAAGCCTAAATCTGTGGGTGACATGGAAGGACTCATGCTAAAGGCAAAAGACTTAAAGTGTTCATTGTTGGGTTAGAAGACAGCTCGCACTTTTGTTATCAATTTATAGATAGATTTGTATATCAACTCATAGACTGCATGCTGTGCCTCTTATTGAAAAGACAGACAAGGTTTGTCAAAAAGGTCTTGTACCTATTTGATCTGACTCTGAAAGTTTTGCTTTGTTCCACAGCACTGTGTGTTCAGTGATCACCAAATGAATATTTAGTCTGTGAAATTTATTGCAGTCTGAAACCTCAATCATGAACAGACCAACAGACAGGCATCTCTGTTGACATTTTCAACAGGTAGTGGTTCTCTTGTTTTTAAATTTAATTACTTACATGCTTAAGGCTAACTGCATGTGGATATGTTCGCAGAGTCTGGGCCAGGCCTGATATCTAAATGAGGATCTACTGATAAACAACAGAATCTGTGTCCTCCAAACAGCAGCTATTCACCAACTCCTTAGCTAAGTCTCACACTGTCCTACTTTACCAGTATTATCAAAATGTTTATCTTTAATGCTATGCTTGCTGGCTCCTTTCTCCCTCTTCTAAAATCTATAATATGATTAAGGTGAAGCAAGGTTTGTAAGGAGAGGTAATATCTTTTATTAGAGCAACTGATACACATCTCCTTAGACCATCATAGCTACAACAACACAACCACTATAATTTAATTAGTCATTTTAACAGAATTGGAATAATAGCAGTGACCTCAGCCAAAGCATTTTGTGTATACTTTTTTCCTACAGAGATCTGGCAATGCCCCATAATCCTGCACTAACATGTCTGTCTTTATTCAATTCCATGTCTCTTGAATAAGTCCATCAAAAAAACCCTTACATTTTTTTTGTTTGCATGCTAAAGCTGGTACTATCATAAAGCAAACAAATTTTAATCTGCTGCATAACTGGCAGAAGGTTTTCAACAGACCCAATAATACTGCAGAGATTAGCTGCCAGTTGGTTTTGGGGTTTTGTTGTTAGGTTGATTTTTTTTTGGGGGGGGGGGGGGGGTTAAAACATATTTTCACACTGATTTTCAGTATTCAGAAACGTGCCTTCCATGACTTCCAAAGCATTTTGCCCTAGAGCTGCAGCCTGTCGCATCTGAAGATGGTCAGATTCTGCAACAACCTAAGAAGTCTTGCTACGCTTGCCTGGGATTGTGCTGAAAGAAGCTGCATTTACTGATTACATATACATAGCTGCGGAATCAGGGGGTAAAACTTGAAACACCACTGAATAGAGAGGAAGCCAGCAGTTGAGGAAGGGCAGTTCCTGCACTCTTGGATATGATTTAATGAATCTTGCAGGGGCTTCGACAGAAATGTAATTTGCCAAACCCAGCACATTTTTCACTGCCAATTAATTAAACAGCGTTACTGAGAAGAAGTGTCCAGTAAATTAAAGAGCTGCAAGCCTAGAACTTTGCATTATCTAATTGTACCACAAACTCAGCTACTGAAATAGATTTGCCTGGTTATCAAAAAGACAATATGAAAAGCAGCTTTTGAAAATGTTGTTCCCCACACTGTTCCTTAAGTTGACTTATATTTCTGTCTCGTTGTAGCTCTTCATTCGCCTGTGATCTGCACAACTACCCCATGACAACAGAGACACAGTTCCCAGCTCCAGCTATCAATGATACCAAGTTTCAGTGTGCTCTGCACTGCCTGTCAAAAGTTGCCTGAATTAGTCTTTAAAAGGTTATCCTCCTCTCAAAATTCAGAACAACAGAACTCTCTTTACCCATTCCTGCTTACTGTTCATAACTTCACTAGTGTGATTTCAAAGCCTGGCTACAAATAGCTATGGAAGATGAGCCAAAACAATGTTCTCGGATGGAGAAGAGTGCATTATACAAACCAGAAAAAGAGTTGACTCCTCAGCCAAAGGGCTGTAAAAGGAACACATCACTTGAACTCTTTCCATCTAAATCTCACGTGCTCTTAGCACACAAGCCAGTGTTATGTGGTTTTAAGCATGCAGAAAGAAAGTTTCCAGTCTCTTCCCATCCATGAAGCTTCACAAGCACTATTTTGGGGAACAAACAAGAATGATATTCCCCTTCATAAAACAGTATTTAGAATGTGTTTGTCAACATGACCCATGGAAAACTCGGAAAGGATTATAACTTTATGTGTTACCTGTTTTTGTGGGAAGAGACAAGAGAAGAGCCCCTGAACAACTTATCCCCTTCTAATGATTTCTGAAAGTCCTTTATTTTGCTGTTAATACTCAGCCTTGCCCTA
Source organism: Nipponia nippon (assembly GCF_047370975.1). NCBI lineage: Eukaryota > Metazoa > Chordata > Aves > Pelecaniformes > Threskiornithidae > Nipponia > Nipponia nippon. Next base: position 14,502,465 of record NW_028262291.1, on the reverse strand, counting down.
TTTCACTCAAGAGACGGAATAACGTGAAATTTGACTTTCCATAATTAAAACTAAATTTTGAAAACTATGGCATTTTTGAAAATATTTTTCTTAAACAAAGAAATGCTTAATCTTTTAAGCTCTTGAATTCAACTAATTTTAGAATAAAATAACTATGTAATTTCTATCATTTTATAGGCCTATTTAATCCCTTGTTCTGAAACTAACCGGGTGCAAAACCGCTGAAACAAGCCATAAGGATTTTTCATATATTAACCAGAAAAAGAGAAATTTTAACACAAAGCTCTTCTCTGAGGAGTGAGAGAGGCTAACAGGCTGAGGTAGACCGCTAGACTTCCTAAGATTTTCTCCTTGCTGGAAGTCCTGTGAATAAGCCACTACTTGCCGTAATAAAAATCAACATTTCACTGCTTCTCAGAAAGCTGCACACTACTCTTGCACTTCTTAAAAGAAGCAAACAATCTGCAGACATGCTTTTAAATGTAGCAATTTATGGGTCTCTCCTTCCTGATCACTGGCAATCTCACACATCTTTTCTAGGAGACCCTTACTAATGTTTTGCTTTGGCTAGTATTTTACATTTGGAATATTCAAATATGAAGATAGCTATGTAGTTCATTCAGATCAGGCAAATTTACAGTCTCTTGTATGCTACAAAGTTATTTCCATCATATACCAGGTACTATGAAAATAAAAACATTCATGATTGTGTTGATCTGCTGGAGGGTAGGAAGGCTCTACAGAGGGACCTGCACAGGCTGGATCAACGGGCCGAGGCCAACTGTATGAGGTTCAACAAGGCTCAGTGCCGGGTCCTGCACTTGGGTCACAACAACCCCATGGAAGGCTACAGGCTTGGGGAAGAGTGGCTGGAGAGCTGTCTGGTGGAAAAGGACCTAGGGGTATTGGTCAACAGCCAGCTGAATACGAGCCAGCAATGTGCCCAGGTGGCCAAGAAGACCAGTAGCCTCCTGGCTTGTATCAGGAATAGTGTGGCCAGCAGGACCAGGGAAGTGATCGTCCCCCCATACTCGGCACTGGTAAGGCCGCACCGCAAATACTGCGTTCAGTTTTGGGCCCCTCACTACAAGAAAAACATTGAGGTACTGGAGCGTGTCCAAAGAAGGGCAACAAAGCTGGTGAAGGGCCTAGAGCACAAGTCATACAAGGAGCTGCTGAGGGAGCTGGGGTTCTTTAGTCTGGAAAAAAGAAGACTCAGGGGAGGCATTATCGTTCTCTACAACTACCCGAAAGGAGGGTGTAGCGAGGTGGGGGTCGGTCTCTTCTCCCAAGTAACAAGCGATAGGACAAGAGGAAATGGGCTCAAGTTGTGCCGGGGGAGGTTTAGATTGGATATTAGGAAAAATTTCTTCACCAAAAGGGTTGTCAAGCACTGGGACAGGCTGCCCAGGGAAGTGGTTGAGTCTCCATCCCTGGAGGTATTTAAAAGACGGGTAGATGTGGTGCTTAGGGACATGGTTTAGTGGTGGACTTGGCAGTGCTAGGTTAATGATTGGAACTGATGATGTTAAAGGTCTTTTCCCAACCTAAACAATTCTATGATTTTATGATTGTGGAGTGTTCACATGCTGTGACAATGAAATCCACAGACGACCAGCTAACTTTTGTGTTCAGAATTTAGAAGTGGTGACTGTACCCTCGTACCAGGCCATCCAAGCTCGCAGAATCAAAGTCCTCTCCATAATTTTCACTTCTGTCTCACCTTACAGCTACATGAACCTTAGCGGTTTTAGCAGCTGAGATTTAAGGCAACACATATACTTCATCTGAAACAAAGTTACTCCCTGGATTTGACTGAGGTCAATACATGAAACTGATAGTTCAAAGTGGTGAATGAAGTAATCAGCTCACATTCACTCAAAAGCTATGAATAAATTGTAGTTACATGTTCTGTAATAAACATTTTACTTAATTCCCACCAAAAGCTTGTTTTTCATATATATCATTGACAGGCTACATCCCCATCATGCAGAAATTATTATTGTGTATAAGATCATGGTTGTTCTTAAAAATCAGACTGGGTTCACAGTGAACAATAGATTTTAAATCACCTATGTTTAAGAAGTCTTTGTGAAATTCACACAGTTTCCCAACCACAAAATTTGTACACTTCGTACTTGCTTTCCTCCTCTTCAGATTCTTTTTCTGGAGGTAAGTAATTTGGTACAATGTGCTTTAAATGAAGAATTCAAAGCAATTTATAATCCATACCTAGGCAATTTTGCTTGAAGCACAGTGATAAAAGCTGTGTTATTTGTTAAAAAGAAGGCTTTATTAATGAAGGTAACAACTGTTGTCACCAGTCTCTCTGGAATATCTTCTCTTAATGAGTTGATTCCAGGTGTCTTGCTTTCTGGAGTAGTTTAAATAGTGTACGTAAACATACACTGCACAGAGTTAATATTTAGGCAGCTGCTTGAATGACTATTTGTATAAATCATTATGTGTTTGTGGCAGTTGAGCCTTGATCTAGGTCCCAGCTGAGTTGCAGCTTTTTAATGTAGTCATGTTTCACATGCACCATAAAAATTGCAATACATTGCACTATCTGTTTGCTGTTTATTTCTGAACTAACTCTGCAGTTCTTTTATTGCAGCAGGAAGTTTGCCTCAGTGAAAAATCACACAACTGAGGTTCAGCATAGGGCAAAAACTGGAAAGCCATGCCTTCTAGCACCAGTCGACAACAAGCATTGTATGGACAGACCTGAAGCAGAGAAACTGCTACAGTCTTTAGACTTTAATGAGGCTGCACGTCAAGCATACATATAGGAGATGCTTTGTTCAGAGAGCTCTGCAAAACAAGGACCTAAAGCAGCCTCAGGAAGGGAAAGGGCTGAAGAACTGCTTTAGGGAAACAACGTGCTAAAGATGTATGATTGTATTCAAATACAAACCCTTTTTCCAGGCAAGGTTGCTTCATGTTGAAGACAATATCTGTTAGATTTTATGTGTGTCTTGACAATGAAAATGGTATTTGAAGTACAGTTATTCCTAATGTAATTTGCAGGATGAACATTATCAGACAATCAAGATAACTTTTTTTTTTTACCTTAAGTTTCATGAAATGCACACGTTAATCTATCCAAACTCTGCGCCTTCAACAGTCCTTCCTATATGGGAACGCTTGAGGTAAATTAAGTTTTCAAAGCACAGTCATGAAGGTTCAGATATTCTTCCCTCTAGAACCCTCAACAAATGTCTATATTGAGAACCAATCTCCCACTACATCATTGTATTTCTGTCCTAAAATTCAGGGCTGGATACACAAAAAGGTCTGCATGTGCAGCTCTAACACTGTTCTTCAGTCTCCAGTCATGCTCACCTCCCCGAAACTCCTTTCAGTTCTTCTGGTTTTAGTGATTTTAGCTATTTTCTGTATTATCTGTTACCTGTATTATATATTGTCTCTGCATGAACTCTGGAATGCCTAGACCAAGAATAACCATCCTTTCTGATGCAGTGAGCTTTCTCCTAAAAACTTTGCATGCTCAAGTGCCACAAGACACAGATGACAAAGCTCTTTTGGGTACAGGGACAGGCAGCTACAGGAATAATGCAAAGGAGGAAAATTCTGATTGCTTTTCCAGGGTCTCTCCACTCCTCTCTGAAGTGGGACTGGTCAGGCAGCTGAGACCAAAGAATGATCTCAAACCTGCTGGGGTCGCAGTGGATTATGAAGTTAAGGGGTACCAAACAACCGGACATCCATAAGCAGCTTTGTTGTGGTTTAACCCCAGCCAGCAACTATGAACCACACAGCCGCTCACTCACTCCCCCCCAATGGGGTGGGGGAGAGAATTGGAAGGGTGAAAGTCAGAAAACTCCTGGGTTGAGATAAGAACAGTTTAATAATTGAAGTAAAATGAAATAGAATGATAGTAGTAGTAGTAGTAATAATAATAATAAAATACAATAATAATGTACAAAGCAAGTGATATACGACACAATTGCTCACCACCCCCTGACTGATGCCCAGCCTGTTCCCGAGCAGCAATCCCTTCCCCCCCGGCCAACTCGCCTCAGTTATATACTGAGCATGACGTCACACGGTGTGGAATAGCCCTGTGGCCAATCTGGGTCAGCCCCCCTGGCTGTGCCCCCTCCCAGCTTCTTGTACGCCATGCAGAGCATGGGAAGCTGACTGTCCTTGACTGGTGTAAGCACTACTTAGCAACAACTAAAACATCAGTGTGTTATCAACATTATTCTCATACTAAATCCAAAACACAGCACTCTACCAGCTACTAAGAAGAAAATTAACTCTATCCCAGCTGAAACCAGGACAAGCTTGAAGCACCAAAATTACCACTTGTGGAGCACAGGTTACATAGAACAACTTTTATTTACACACAGTCCTCAGTCACAAAATGAGACTACTTCTTCATTCTCTTTCTACTTTAATTACCAGACTAATTTGTTACTGTTGAGTTCCTGGAGTTCTGTAGTTCAATGTACAGAAAAGTAACAGTACCTTTTCAAAAGTCAGTAAAGTACTTGCAAGTTAAATAGTAACTACTCTAAAACTGGCATTTTAACCAACTGATTTTGCATTATTGTACATACAGCCAACTAGATTCACCTAAAAGAGTAAAAGCTAGTCCTTGCAACAACTACTTGGTCATTGTAACTATAGCAAAGATCAGCTTGTTTATCAAGATGATGAAAAAGTAATAATGGCTTTTTCAAGTGTGCTGGTAAGAGAGTAGTGCAGATATACATTTAAAGATGTGTGACTGGGAAGAACAAGAATTATTTTTTTAAAAAATTAGGAAAATATTTTTGCTTAAAATAGCCAATTTTCTACATCTTTAGAAATGAGCACTCAATTATTACTTTCCTTCATTAATGAATGAGGACAATATTTCCACGTTGCAATACAAAAACTCACTCAAGACTGTTATACTGGTTTAAACCCAGTATAACATAATTTACATTAAATTTGCACTAATTATAAAGAAAGCCTAATATTCAGGCATCTTAAAACCCAAGAAAAATGTTTAAAAACTCTCTACTTGGGTTGTCTCCTGTGAACTACTGACTTCCTTGCTTGCTTTCTAAATAACCATCTACATTAACACAGATGTTCTTGTTACCTTCTTGTGTTGCTATTGAATTGGCAAGATCAAAGAACATTGGATAAATAAACAATATTCCTAACGCTTTTAGCAATTAAGCACTGCAACTCCTGCAGAAAGTATACCACCACACTCTTAGTTCACCTCCCAGACAAAAGTTCCATTAGAAATGATAGCTCTTGCTGCTTTCTTTTAAGTGATCTTTTAAACACTTTAATGGTTGTGAAATCTAATTGAAAAATAGAGGGGGTTGGGGTTTGTTTGGGTTTTGTGTTTTTTTAATTTTTTTTTATCTTGAATTACCTAATCTGAATTATTTGGAGGCCAAGCTTTGTTTGTTTGAATGAAGTTTCTGTCATTAAAAATCAAGTTCAAATTGCACTGATGTTTTAATACACTAGGTGGCATAATGATATTCACATTAGAGCAAATTAAATGCTTCACCACCACCTAGGTACTTACTTAGAGAATCGAAGCCGCCCTTTAAACCAGGTAAGAAGTCCTATGGTAATTTCTGTAATAATAGGAATGCTAATATTGTTAACCCTCTTTTTTGTTCTTTGCCAGAGTACTTCAAATTTTGACGGAAAAAAATCATTCTTATTTAAAGAAGACAATATAAAAAACTAGAGTGCTGTTCACATCAAAATACTGATCACCTGATCCATGCACTTTCCATTGATTCCCTGTGGTCAGAACATCTTGTTGCTTCTAAATAGGTGTACAAGAAGGGTGAAAAGAGAGTACAAAGGATAGTAAAACTTTCTTGTTTACCATCCTTCCTCGGCTCTACAAACTGGCAAACCTGCTCTGTCACCAGCTAATAGATTATTTACAGATGATATAGCATTGTATTGGCCTGTGTTGTTTAATCTCCATTAGCACTTGGAGGGACATGAACCTCCTTGCAGAGAAAATTTCTTCGTTTCTTTTGATATATGAAGTATTCCATTCTCCCCCACCAGAAACCCAGGCATGTACTGGACCCACATAACACATGAATCCTCAGTAACACAATTTTAGGCAAAGAAGCTGACAAAGTGATAACCAAATACTCCTATCATAAACCTGTCTGTTCAGTCAGGTGAGTAGGATTAACATCCAGCCCCTCATGTTGCAGACTTTGCTTTTGCCAAGATGCGATTTAAGAATTGAAGGCGCAGGTGAAAAATGAACTACTGAAAGCAGTTGTAGGGGTTTCAGTTAAAAATCCTTTAAAACCCTACTCCAATCCTGATTGTGACAAAGTTACCCTGAGCAATTTTACTTGCAACCAACATTAAAGTAGATCAAAGATATATGAGCTTGAGAGTTATCACTTTTTCTAGGACTCCTGTTTCATCAGCTTTGATATGGGCCACATTAAATGCATGTTGACACTGCCAGCAATTGGACCCGGTGAGTTGAATCAATCTTTTCCATTTCTAACTCTATTAATCCCACTATTATAGTGGACATAATGAAAGATCCTTTTAGACTGATTCTGGTGTCAGTCTGAACCAGCATTATGTAAAAAAAAATTTAAGTCATCTTCATTTACTGTAAGCTCAGAGACCTGCTTTTTGCTGCAGATGTTCTGTCACGGTTTGCTTGAATTCTGGGCAGTAAATTACAAGATACGTCAATGTAAAGTGGCAGTGAAATCATTTATCATTAACTTGAAGAGGCCATTATTCAGCTGTAGAAGATGACTGTTTTATGAAATACAAAGGATGAGATCATGATTTAGTGACCAGAAGTGTTCATTTTCCAAAACACAGCAGTATGTAGTGAGAATGAGAAAGGAACGAAGCCTAAGCAGTTGATATAACTTTACCTGGATAATGTTTTGATGTTTGCAATCCCAGTTAAAATTGGCTTTTATGAGACTTGTTGCTGATTAGCAGACTCATTTTTCTATTGGCTAGCTGTTATATGCATCCCAGTTCTTTCTGTGCAATTACAACTCTCACAAGTTACTGCAGTACCACAAGCAGGTGCCCTACCTGAGCATCAGGAAGGGATTTAAAGAGGTATAAAGCTTTCTGTCTCTTTTAAGGGTTATTTGAAACATTGGAGTTTCTAAACAAATGCTTCAGAGAGTCCAAAAATTATAATTTCCCTAGTTTTTTTGACATAGTCACTAATGTATTTACCCGTTTTATGAAAATTATCCTCCACTTAGAAAGCTTATTTGTGCAAGCAACTGAACAGGATAACGTTATTGCTGGGACTAATTTTGTAAAGACTAAAGATGTGTTCAGCACAGAAAAAGTGAATACAGTATGCAGCAGATTATTAAACACCACCAAGTTATCAATTCATAGAAGAGATTAAAGACAGGACTTCACCGTTTTATGATGCAGTTGGTAAAGAATGCTGAAGTGCATACCTTTTCCAGCTGGTGCATCCCTTCCTCTACACAGCAAATGGATGCCAACGTTCTCAGCGTCTGGGGATAAAGGCACCTGAAACAATCCTGGCGACAGATCTTAAAGAGAACAACTACACCTCCTTCCTGCAGGGGAAAAGCAAAAATCAGAAAAGCAGCACTGAATGTTTCCCTAGTACTTAACTGAGATTGGAATGGGGGGCCTATTCCTTCTGTAATTTATCCAAATTAGCTAGCACCAACAAAGACGATGTTAAACTCACACAGAGAACTCAAGTTGATTAACGCTTATACACTAAGTGATGAAAAAGTAACATTAGCCTCAGTGGGAGGTGTGCTTAGGCGATTGACTTTTACCAATTACAAGCATAATTTAAATTAAACTTGACATTCGTGTGAATATTACAAAGAATTATCAATAGGCAGCAATTGGAGTAACATTTAAGTGACAGTTCAACCATATGCTATTAGTTTAAAACAGATTTTTGTTATGTTTCCCATTCCTCTACATTTCTGAGCTCCAATACAATATTGACTTAATGCTAAAATATGAAAGAGAAGGTCATATTGTTGAAGAGCTACTGAAAATAATGTGGACACAGGTGTCAAGTTCTATACAGTTACAAGCCGTATCTTCATCCTCTAATACATAAAATTTGCATTCCTACACTTTTTTCTTTAAATATGGCAACAATGACAAAGATTTGAGTACATATACATCCTTACAATAGCTATCCTTAATAATTTCTAACATGGTTTGTAAACATATAAGTGTGAGCAAAGTTCACATAATAAATGGAAAGATATAAATAAATACAGACAATATATGCACTTCATGTGGTGGGATTTTTTTGGATTGTCCCACCTTTCAAAATGTTATGCCGTCAGGTAGACTACAGATGCCTGATATTATGTAAAAGCCGACATATAATGAAGAGGGGAAAGCATTTAAAATATTAATGACAGATGAAAGATCTCAGATGAAAGTATTCAGATTACACTAGTAAATTAAAAATAGTTGGAATCATGGACCAAGTGTAATATACATCCTTACTTTTAGGCCTGTTTCCGTAGCCTCTATATAAAAATATTTTTCAGATCCACAGAAATAATCTTTTTCTCCTCAACCATTTGTGTTATTTGAAAGCTCAACAGGTTGTACTGACATAAAACCTCCAGACTACAAGTCAGACTTCACTCATTTTCAGAAATCTACATTTTTGAGCTAGTTCTGCTGGAATAGAGTAAAGAATAATAGAGCAAGCAAACCTATCTGTTCATTCTAACAAAAATATACATCAATTTATAAGAAAATTAAAATTCAACAAAATTAACACCTCAATATATTTTCAGGATATAAGTTTTATATTTTGTCTTTGCACATGTATATATAGTTTCTTTGAGATCAGTGAAAACAGTAGGCTTACTGAGGTTTGCTAAGAGTAAAATTTATTTCTGGAATTATAAGAAGTGCACATGTATCTGTATGACTTATTTTATTTCTAGTACTGCTATACATAGCCTACTGCAGAAAAACATTTCTGAGCCTTTAAAATAAAGGCAGTATGCTAACAAAAAAAGTCTCAGTCATATTTTTCCTTCCACAAAAGGACATTGATATTTCACCCAAGCAGTAAGTAAATTATCTATGAAAAATATAGAAAAAAACTATTACAGTGTTGTCCTCAAACCTAAGGTAACTGGGATTTTTTTTATTTTATTTTATTCTATTTTATTATCAGTTTGAAAGTTCCCACAGTTCAGTGGAACCAGAGATGATCTGATTCTCTGCTTTAGTCATAATAAGCAGAAATTTGTGGACAACACTAGTAAAGCTCAAGTGATGTTGGCACATTTGCTTCAGGCTTTCTGTATGACAAATGGGTGGCCTGATTTTGCCTCTGATGGACAGGAAGTGATTTATTACTGCATTTGTCAGGAGGAGATCTAAACTGTTTATTTTGTGCCCTGTGTGCCATTACCAAGCTGTAAAATATTGATCACAAGTAATGAACCTAGAGAGCTGTAATTGAAATATGGAATAGGGAGGAAATGCTGAGCCTGATTCTATGGCTTGTCAAAACCACTCCCCTCACTGGGATCTCAGCATTCCCCTGAATTCATTCGCCTTTTTCAAGATTTTTCCCCTGTATCTTTTGCAATGATGACAAAACTGTTCCATCTGACAGGGATACAAATAAATTGGTCAAGTGGGTAAACAGTACCATTCAAAGAAACATAGCAGCACTGAGCTTGCTTGCTTTGGAGATTAACTTGCACCTTTCCCAAAGCTTCCAGTATGTCTAAGCATGTTTTTATTTATCATTTGCAGACTTTTGGTCAAAAACTGGAAATGCCAAAATAACACACGAAATGCTCACTGTAATGCAAGTTTCATTTGGGACAGGCTTCACATACCCTGTGAAGCAGTATCTGAAAAAGAGGAGAACTTGCTTTACTGCTTAAAGACCTACTTCTCTCCTATATTGCATAAATAGGAACTAAATTCCTGGAGACATCCCTGATATGCTGTTCAGAAGGGCTAGCAGGAGATAACAAAATCACCTGAAACACAATCACAAAAAGTATGTGAAGGAGGTCATGAGTATAAAAAGCCCCACTGTGCATAGTGAGTTAAGTGAATAAAGAGGGGAGAGAAAAGACATCCAACTCTAAGGTGTAATATTTTGCAGCTTCAGCCTGAAATCACTTGAAGTGCAACAAGTTCTCATCAAGCCTTTCCTCGTGATGGAGGACAACATTTATAATTAGCTTGAAAGATGGTCTGTGAAGAAATCTTCAGAGTAAATACTTGCTAGAAAAGGAACTGATGTACAAAGAAGGTAAGGCCAAGATGTATTAGAAGCTTCTCAGAGCAGTGATCTGCTGCACATCCATATAGGACGCTAATGGTCAAGCATTCTCCAAAGAAGGGTGTGATCAGCAGGTATGGCTGAATTCATTATCATTTCTGCCTCTCTCTCTTTTAGGAGACTATTATTATAGTACACAGTTCAATACAGTTGGTATTAGACTCTAATCATCATCAGTGAAATGGATTTATTAACAAAGGCTTTTTTTCTGTATCACTGTACCCAGCATTTATTTCTTGTAACTCTGGAACTGATTTTTACTAATTCTTCTGGTTGTTACAAAGCCAAATCAATTTAGAACCAGTCTACTTCAAGTAATGCTAATTTCTGACAAGTGCTCAAGTCCACTCAAAATTTATAACCTCTGGTTTTCAGCGTCTCCTTATGCTGTCAGAACATGAAGGTAGGGTTTTAACAACCAAGACTAATTTATAATTTTTAATATGAAAGATCTCAGGATCAAAATCTAATAGATATAATCAGAGAATCATAGAATAGTTTGGGTCGGAAGGGACCTTTAAAGGTCATCTAGACCAACCACCCTGCAATAAGAAGGCACATCTTCAACTAGAGCAGGTTGTTCAGAGCCCCGTCCAACCTGGCCTTGAATGTATCCAGGAATGGGGCATCCACAACCTCTCTGGGCAACCTGGTCCAGTGTTTCACAACCCTCATCGTAAAACATTTCTTCCTTACATCTAGTCTAAATCTACCCTCTTTCAGTTCAAAACCACTACCCCCTGTCATATCGCTACAGGCCCTACTAAACAGTCTGTCCCCATCTTTCTTAGAAGCCCCCTTTAAGTATTGAAAGGCCACAATCAGGTCTCCCTGGAGCCTTCTCTTCTCCAGGCTAAACAACCCCAGCTCTCTCAGCCTGTCCTCACAGGAGGAGTGTTCCATCCCTCTGAACATTTTTGTGGCCCTCCTCTGGACCTGCTCCAACAGGTCCGTGTCTTTCCTGTGCTTGAGCACTCCAGAGCTGGATGCAGTACTCCAGGTGGGGTCTCACCAGAACAGAGTAGAGGGGCAGAATCACCTCCCTCGACCGGCTGGCCATGCTTCTTTTGATGCAGCCCAGCACACAGTTGGCTTTCTGGGCTGTGAGCACACATTGCCAGGTCATGTCCAGTTTTTCATCCACCAGTACCCCCAAGTCCTTCTTCGCAGGGCTGCTCTCAAATCCCTTCATCCCCCAGCCTGTCTTGATACTGGGAGTTGCCCCGACCCAGGTGCAGGACCTTGCACTTGTCCTTGTTGAACCTCATGAGGTTCACACAGGCCCACCTCTCCAGCCTGTCCAGGTCCCTCTGAATGGCATCCCATCCCTCAGGCATGTCAGCTGCACCACTCAGCTTGGAGTCATCTGCAAACTTGCTGAGGGTGCACTTGATCCCACTGTCTATGGCGTTGGAGAAGATATTAAACAGTACTGGTCCCAATACAGACCCCTGAGGGACACCACTCGTCACTGATCTCCATCTGGACATTGAGCTGTTGACCACTACCCTCTGGATGCAACCATCCAGCCAATTCCTCATGCAGTGAACAGTCCATCCATCAAATCCATACATCCGTATTGTAATAAAAAATCTATACATCCACGATGTAATAAAAAAGACTTTTACAAATACATCCCTGTAATGCAACCCCAGACAATGATACAGCAAGTTAGTCATGTTCTTTAATGCTTAAGTATGTGTCTTAAGACCTGACAGAGGAGTATTTTAGCAACATTTGGTTCCAAAGGTAGGAAACTGATCTGCAGACAGAAACCTGAGTAAAAATTTTCCCTGGTAGTTGCAGCAAATGCTCTACTTGGCTCTTCCTTTCCTCATTTTCTCTTTTTGCTTTTAAAATTATCTAAACCAGTGGAGTTTCCATTATGCTGCCACCAGTGTAGTTGCCTGTAGATGAACACTACATATTATGGTTTGAAACTCACAGTTCAATGTTGGTTATTCTATTAGCTCAGAATTCAAGGATTTTTATTATTATTTAGGTTTTCTCCCTTCACTTCTTATCTTGCCCTTGCTACTACTCATTTGTGTTAGAGATCTTAGTCTTTATACGTCTCATAGCTAGTGAAAACAACTAGCTGGCTGCCAGCGTGAGTCAGCGACATGACTCTTTCACAGCAGATTACGAAGTTACATGCTAAAAGAAAAAAAAGTCGAAGAATGCCTCCAGGTGGACTAAAATTATAGGCGACACTTCAGCATAGGGGATTAGCATTTCAAAGCCTTTTTAAATTTTGGTAAAAATATTGTCAGGGGGAGTAGAGGGAGGAAGAGAGAAGACTGAAACTCTTACCAAAATGTAAAGTGAGAAAACAGTTCCCATAATATTGTAGCTTTATAACGTTATCATGATTTCTTGTTTGCATGCCCAAGATTTTGGTGTGCTTTCGAGTCGTAATTTATAGCTTGGGACAGGAAAAAAGCTAACAACAGCTTTCCACAAGATCACACATTGTCATGGAGGGTAAGACTTCAAGTTTACATGAACAAATTTGTTGAGTTTTGCTTTCACCGTAAACAAGTATTCCACTTCTCTGGCTAGTTTTTACAAAGATAATGACAACTCTCAAGGAAACTTCTGTATATGTGGGAGATTTTGAGATCTTTACAAAAATTGAATCCATTCTCACCCTCTTAATGAGCGGGTGCAGTTCTGGATTTTTTTTTTATTTTATTTTTTTTTAAATCACCCTGCACTTTCACTGGCATAGCTAACTACTCAAGTGACTGAATTAAAAATTCTGGTCTGTTACAATTCCTCTGCCCCCTTGCTCACTGATGCAAATAACTGAAGCAATACAGAGGGTGAAGGATGATGGTGAGTTGGGACAAATGTATTTCACAGTGCACAGAGGGAACAGACACACAGGACAGGCGATGCAATCACTGCTGTAATTTGGCGACCAAATGCCACATAGGGTTCTTTGCATAAGGGGATACATTTCCTCACTTGTAAACCTGTGACACATTCAGGTTTTAGCAATAAATTAATTTAGTGATTTATGGAAGGCCAGACTTTACTTCTGCTAGCATTAAACTATTATGGAATTCACACAATGATAAAATCACAAGACCAGTTTTCCTCAATTTGTTAATTCTGCACTTCCTCTGCTAGCATTAAACTATTATGGAATTCACACAACGATAAAATCACAAGACCAGTTTTCCTCAATTTGTTAATTCTGCACTTCCTCTGCTAGCATTAAACTATTATGGAATTCACACAACGATAAAATCACAAGACCAGTTTTCCTCAATTTGTTAATTCTGTACTTCCTCAATACTCAACATTTTAACATTGTTTTTGGATACCACTGAGTGGAGCTCAAATATAAATTTAGAAAAAATTAAACCTCTCAGGCTGTTGCTAGGATCCACTACACGTTTCTGAGTCTACCTCATTTGCAACCTTCAGAACAGAGCAGTACCTCTTATGGTTCAAACATCCATCTAAACGCAGATCAGAAGTAAAGTTAATTAAATGCCACTGTTTAACTTCATCTCTGAGCAGGACAAGGGACTGGCACACCACTCTGCAAGCAGAAGCTTGGGAAAGGAGGTTGTCTTGTTTCTATATACTCTGTGGATGTGATTATCCTATCCTCAACCTCACACAATGCCCTGCCTTTCTCACTTTTTCAAGATCCAAGTGTCCTCAAAGGTGCAAACTCTGCAAGGATTGCCAGTATCATTGATCTTGGCAGAATAATTCATTTATACCAAAAATTAGCACCAACTAGTCAGTGAATGAGAACACACACTGCCAGAAGTAACTGTAATGACGTTCCTCTGTAAAAGGAAAATAATGGATGCAAAGTATTTTTAAAACTACATCTTTAATAATGTCACTAACCTCCTCTGTACATACAGCTAAAGCGCCTTGCTGTTTCTCTGCGTACTTGTCACCCATATACATGGCCAATTGTAAAGTTTCTCTCCACTTCCGTGGCTGGGTACTCTCAGGAGAGACACTAAAAAATGCCCAAGATGCCGATAGTGATGCTGGGAGTGATAATACATCAGGTGGCACAAAGACAACTGTAGCTGAATCAATACCCAGAAGCCTGTTGGAGCTTACCATCCTACTGCAGGTTGCTTGCACAGGCATTGAGCTTTACTGAATTAAAGATTTTGGGGTTTGTGCCTTTATTTCCTTTTTTTTTTTTTTTTTTTTAATCTAAGAGGATAATTGTAAGTAAGGCTTGCAAAAAGCAACAAAATAAGAAAAAAATAGTTTCTCAGAGTAAATTTTGTTATTCTTTAAACTAGATTATTTGTCTCCTTAAATACAGAATTTCATCTTATACTGTACGTTTCAAAACTTACAACCACTACTGTGTGAATTAAAATAACTCACTTGTATGACTAGTTTACTTTGGATTAATTCATAAATCCCCTTACCTTAGCTATGATACGGCACAGATGAGCACCTTCCTGGGTAAGACTGAATAAACTACTAATTGCTGACTCAGTGATGTACACACTATCCGACAATTCTATTTGTCTCAGCAGGTTCTGTGTGACATAAGATAATAAACATGATTTACTTCCAACGAAAAACATCAGTGTTATAGTTAAAGATAAGATGGAGCAGAAAGTTTAATTCATTTAATCCATATCATCTTACTTCTCACCAAGAGAAAGGAAAAAAAACACAGACAGGAGTCTAACTCATAACACTTCAACACATTTATCATTGCATTTGAATAGATGTAACCAAGAATAGTGATATTTAAAAATAAATATGAATAGAGTAAGAGATCAGTATGTGTGTGAGAACATTCAATAAAGAACTCTTCAGCTATTTAGTAAATTATTATTTGGTTTGGCCTGGGATTGAACTAAAATTTTCAGAAGGCAACTAATTGTCTTAGTGCTGAAGCTGTATCACAAGGTGATACAAGATTTCCACCTTATTTATAAGGAATATTCCTATACCCTTTCTAACACTACTTTCTAAGGCCCTGGGTAAATCACTATTCTTAGTATACACAGAAAATGTCATTGACCAGTACAGGGAATTCTTGTAGAGCAATATAGTTTATTTCTCCAATGTATGAAACAGGTTAAATATTTTTATCTTTGTAAATAGTTATCTTGCTTTTGCATGTGTGCCATTGCATTTCACAAACACACCTGTCAGAAGAATATGAATTTTATTTAATTTTACTCTTTCTAAAAGTAGATACACTCATTAGAGGAAGGATTAATCATATTTGCTAGGAGAAAGAAGGTAAGCATTTTTATACTTAATCCAAATTTGAAAGAAGTGCAAAGAAATATCCCATGGTTTACGCTGTTATTGATACAAAATTCAATTATCTTCCCCTTAGAAAAATGTTCCATAAAAGATATAACTTAGCAGTTCACATTTTGATATGAACCTATCCTGAATAAAATCCTGATACACTGTTTAGAAAAGAAAGCTCTTGCGTACACAATTTAAGCTGAGAGTTCTGGCCTCTCACACACTTAGTCTGCTCCAAAGCAGCAAACTACCCACAGATGATGCGGTTGTATGGCAGAAGTGGGCACACAGCCTGACTGAATGGCTCAGAAAACTGTTCTTAAAAGTGTTTTTATTAAATGACCTCTAATCTAAGTCTTCAGCCACACAAACACACATGACATGGTGCAGAATAATTAATTCTGCTCCCTTAAAAGAAAAAGGGACTAGGATTTCAGGTGTGTCAGTAGGTATCAAAGTGCCCAATGACAGAACTATTTGCAATGAAGAACTGCTCTTCCGATCAAAAAGAATAAGCATCAAAACAACCACAACCTACTCACCGAATTTGCAATATGCAAATTCATTTACACACTTCAACTCATATGTGGCATTTCATTTAGTTCTCATAAATCCTAACCAAAGCACATTAGCAACTAGCTTGTTAGTTTGACTGTAATTCTGCAAATGTATTCTGGAGATTCTCACTTCCTAGCAATAATCTTTTAAAATTATAAGGGATGTTTCTGAAAAAGCCACAACTTTTTTTTTTTTTTCTATCTTAATGCCTCAAGGTATGTTAGAATTTAACCAATACCATTCATTAATTTTGTTTTAGCACTGTAGTAAATACTATTTACTCTTCACTAAGCCTCTCATTTCTTCATTTTCTATAGGGACAACGTAAAATTTCAGCATAACATCACCTCTAAAACACGGACAAATTAATTGAGTGTAATTACATTTGGGGTTTTTTATTTGAGGAAGATTAGAGCGTGCAAAGGGATTACTAATGAGATCTCAAGAAGGAAACCAGTGTAAGCCAAGATGGATTGGTTAGACTTGCAAGTTGCTACTATTTCAAGAATGGTCTAATGGAAAAAAATTAATACATTTGTAGTCTCAGCCTAATTACTCAGTGTATTTATCTACATTTAATCACCACTGGAAACAATACATCATGCCTGCAATGATACAGCACTGTTTCTGGAAAGTTACACACACACGTATAACCTGTAGACAACACTGTATTTTATCACTACTTCCTAGAGTGTGAGACACGGATCAGTTAAAATGTGTGCTGTAATAATATACTTGTTATATGTACATCTTCTAAAATGTTCAACGTTTAATGAGAATCATTGAGAGCGGGAGGGACTTTTTTCAAGATTTCTAAAGAAAAGCAGTGTCTACGTGAAAGGAAGAGAAAATGTGTCCAAAGGTTATTAACAAGATATTGTCCAGAAATTAGATGCCTTGCAATGAAGGAGGCCTACCAGGAAAAGTAAGTAACATATTGAGCCACAAGATCATTGTGTTTGGGATTTGAGGTTATTGGAGAATTTGAGAATACAAACACCTAAATTTCTTTGCAAGATATTTGAATTACTAATAAGAAGTTTGCTGAAAATTGAGAGCCGTAATTATAATCCTTCTCTTAACGGATGCTTTCCTTCAAGATTCAACAATTTTGAAAGACTGTTGGTTTGGGTTTTTTTTAAACTATAAACTAACCTGTGCCTCATGTGTTAAAACCAGCTCTATCAACTGGCCAAAATACTGAGCAATGGTAGTGAGTGTTTCATTAATACAAGATTTCATGGACTGCAGTATCTGTTCATCTTCAGTTTGGATGCACCTGAAAACAAAGAGAAAGGGATGAAGGAAAAAAGATGCAACAGACAACTATTGTTTTATCAAGCTGATTGTCACGGGTGAGCTCTGTGTTAATAATGGGACTATAATGGGATTTCAACTGTTCACATGAGGACACTGTCTTTGTGCCATTAGCATCACGCCAGACTTTAATCAAAGCTTTGTCTACACATAGTAAGTATACCATCAAAGGACAACTTTGGACATCAATGAATAATTTTGGGATCACAATTTACTTCACAGAATGAAGGCGAAATTTTGCTGCAGATGCTATGTTTATACCAGTGTAACTCTGCTATTTTCCATTTATGCTTACAGTTACAGTCACTCTAGGGTGCCTGCATTTCAACTGCATCTGTGTATACCCATCCATATTTCATGACCAAAGAAGTGCTTTCAATAATTTTCATTTCTTTACCTTCTTTGCCATAGTTTAGTGATAGCAGGATAAGGACCAAAAATGAATGTGTGCCCAGATTAATAAAGTTCATTTAAATATAGACAGCGTACTCAAAAGTAAAGTTTGGCCTTCTATAGAGAAAGATTACATACACCAGCTTTACAGAGTTAGTATAATTATCCTGTAACCAGTGATATTTGGCTATAACTGAAGAAATGAGATAAAGATGGAAAACTTTATACAATTCAAATTAAATAAATAATACTTCCTCACAGAAATGCATTTAATTTGAATTGTCAAAACATCTTCCACCCAGGCAGGCCACTGTAACGGAAGATGTAGTTTGGTTGCTCAGTGTCTCCACCTACACAGTAGGTCCCCTTTTCAGCTTTACCTGTCTTTCACCCACCTATATCAACTTTTTGTCAAACAGACAAGGAGGGAGAGGACTGATTTGGGGCAGACAGTATGAGATCAGAGCTCTCATTAAATCACCGCGTCTCATAGCAGAATATAAAAGTAAAGTCTGAGCTGTGTGGGTTTGGCAAAAAACAATAGTGCTCAAGAAACATTCTTTCCTGATAATTAGACGGTGTCTTTTTCCCTGATGATCCCCCCAGCAGAATGACTTGCACAGTGTTTAAAGTAAATCGAAGACGACTGAACTGTGCTGGAGGAAACAGGATAACTTACGTTAGGCAGGGGAAATATCACGAGAAGAATTATAAAGAGATTCTTATTTTCCAGTCTCAGCATTCTGGAGTGCACGGAGCTGAGTAAGCCTACAACTGCAATTTAAAGAAATGTGTATTTATTTGGGTTTGATTTACTAATACATGGATATGTGCATACAGCAACATGTTGTACGACAGTCTTACAATGTAAGTTTTCACACCAGCTGAAATCTTGGCTCCACAGAACTTGAAGGGAACTTTGTCACTGATATCATTAGAGCCAGACATTCTCCCTTGATGTCTAAAAGCGCTGAAAAATCCACTTAGATGCAGCTTTGTGTCTATGCCAGGCTCTTTGTGCAACCACAGATACCATCTTTCATTAGGATGCAGTTTAGATAAAAGCAACTCACTTCACCCACCAGAGGCTAACATTTTGAAAGCCTTTCAGAGCTGTGGGGGCCTAGTTCAAACATTTGAGGGTGTTAGTAGATTTGTACTTCTCATTAGAAATTCTACAACATAATAAAACAGCAAAATGAATATTTCAACTAGAAAATTTAAATTACCTTTCTGTGAATGCTGTAAATTCTGAACACTTGTCTATTAAAAGTTTTTCAAACTGCAGAGAAAGAAAGAGAAAGTAGTTTTAAAGCAATATCCATACACACAATTGCTTTTTAAAAATAAATAATGCTTGTTTATGATAATTAGGTGAAAAACCTCCAGAAACATAATATTTCATATTGACACCCTTCTTCTACTTTTATGCAGAAAACGAGTAGAGATAAACCTGAAGTTAACAAAAAAGTAGTATGTTCTATGTTGTAAATGCAAAGGAACTCACAGATGGGGCACCTAGTTACTTCAGTCCAGTAGTCCTCAAAACCAAAACTTTTTCCAACATAATTTGTCAACATTATTGTCATTCAGAATCAGGCCTATGACAAAATAGGATCCCAAATGAGTCAAGAATGTTTCCATAGCTGAAAAGGGATTAGAAACTCTTAAACAAGGGACCAGTATCAGTATGTAAGGATTTCTTACAGATTGTTTGAAGTAAGTTTTAATTATTACAATAAAAAGGTTAAACACGACAAACATTACATCAGGTAAGGCATCCTACCTGGTGCATTTCTTCTGAAGAATCCCTGGTGAACGTACTGTATTCATTTATCATTGACCGTACATGGCAGTTGACTCTTACAGTCATGCTGTGGACTCGCTGCCATCTATTCTTCTCCAGCTTTTGAGCAGTCCTGGTCAACTCTGTGCTTATGATCCAAGCTCTTTTTAATAGTAGCTGTAAGTTATCACATGTGCTATATTGTGAGGAAAGGATAAGTTCATTTTGTTCATCCTTCTCAATGCTGATTGGCTTGGACTGGAGAATACACATACATTCACAGTCTGTCATCAACTTCAAATCTTCCATCCATCGCTGAACAGAGTCCACCTGAATCAAGTGCATGCTAGAAGGCAGAAAAAGACAAGGAAGAATGAGGTGAAGCAAAACCACCTTAGAATAACCACCAGGTTGCAATTGCTCAATTAGCTGCCTTTTGTCAATCAAACAATTTGCTTGCAGTAACACAGCGGCATGCTTAGCTTTCATTTGCAAACACTGGTTTTGGGTTTCTAATCACCTTTACACCACATACCCTGCTATAAAATTATTTGTTAAAAATCAGCAGAGATTAGAGACAAGTAAACAGAAAAAATTTAGACTACACTTTTGCTGGGAAATGTTTCTTGTACATTCAGAGTTTAATATGACAAAGGAACAAAGTTATGGGTGTGTTTGCTTGTTGTTTATGGGACTGTACTGTCAGCTTTTTCTAGACACTTTGCCTGTTAGACACTTAACAGAAAAAGTTTTACCTTGTAGCATCTCTCCAAAGCCCTTCCACCCACTCTGGCACAGCCAAACTAAGACAGCAAATGATACTGTCAGCAATATCTGTTTCTGCCGTATCATAATCCCTTAAACCTCAGCTGGATTCTACTTTCTGACCCATCCTTTACCTTCCCCCTTATTTCTTACTGCTCTCTGTACAACATGCACATCTGACTTGCAAAGCTTGTTTTTGCACTACAGCAAATATGCTGTGAACCAGTGAGGCTGAAAGCAACTCCTTGGTGAGTACACCCTGACACAAGGGCAATGAGCTTGCATTTTATGCCCTTTCACCCTCCAGCTAGTAATATGTGGTACCCAAGACAGCAGCTGTACTGAGCTGTTCTGAGCTCATCTTTGTAAGGGATCCTGAGTTCCCCAGAGCCTTGAGGTAGAGTTGCCTAGAATTTTTTCTTATAGTGAGGTGCCCGCATCCTAAAAAAAAACCCTTAATCCTCACCCCAACATACACACATACAGAACCAGGTTTTATTAGACATAACGAGTGTTATTAACGTTCTATCTAACAGTATATAAAGGTCAGGTATAAGACCCTAGGTCAGACAGAGCAAAGTTTGCACAACTGCATTCATCCTCACCTACTTTGTCTTTGCAAACAGGCTATGATTTCTGCTTTTGTTTCATTTAGCTCAGGGAATTCCTTAGTGGCAGCACCCTGATCCCTTTGACACCCTGGAAATTTGCTCCCTCTCTCCGAGGCCTGCCTGGCCCATTGCTGCCTCCTGCAGTCTCTCAGACTGTCTGCACAAAATGCAGGCTCCCAGCTTTGTATTTTGACTCTTGCCTACCACACCTAAGGCTGGACCTCTGTTTCCCTTTGCAGGGGGGAGCTCCCCAAGGAAGGAGCATCACCTCTGCCAAGGGGCCCCATCTGACCCTTGCTTCCAAGCCAAGGACAGAACAGACACTGTCCATCTCCAGAAATCATCTGTCCAAAATTCTTTTCAGATTTAACAGTAGGTCCCAGATTATTTCAGTTTACATTTCCCCTCCCCAGTCCTCACAAGAGACCACTTCCTCTGGTAAATATATACATAAATATATATAAAAAACATTTTTACTATTAATAGTAGATATATAATAAGTATGTATATAAATATATATATAAAAATCTAAGGGACAGTTATACAGAGCAAAGGGGAAAAGACAAGAGTTATTGTTAAAAAGAAAGCCCTAATGTATTTTCAAATTACTTAAATTTTCCTTATCTTTATGCAAAAGCTTAAAAGATTCTCAATGATGGTTGCTGAAACTAACCATGGTTGCAATGGTAAAGACTGACTTTATCAGTATCTGTCCCTCACTAGGCCCATTATATCCCCTCTCAACACAATATCATTCACTGGTAATAAAGAAAAGCAGGAGGCCAAGAGTTCAAAGAATCTCTGCAAGTCTCCATGGCATAGGAGATTTTGATTTTTATGTGTCTAAAACAGTTTCTCCAGAATTTATAAACACAAGCATGACCAACAAATGTAATATTCTCCTATACAACACACTTCCAAAAGGGCCACTTTACTTTGCAAGACTTTCAGATTGCTGAACTGCAATGAATAAAATAATTTTTCTGACAGTTTTTATCAGCTGAAGACTCAGTCTTAATTTTTGGCAAGTCTTCTTAACACAAAATACTTCAGTATCTCTTCCTCAAGTGAAAGATGGATTGATACTAAAGGATTCCAAGTAAGTAAAGATGAAAGGTAAAGAAGAAATGAAATCAGGTAAAAGCAAGAAGACGGGGCTTAATTATCTTTTCCAAACTTCTACGGGTATCCTACAGCTAGTTTGACAGTGTAGCAGATCGTTGTCAACCTTTGGATACATGCTGAAGTTTTATAAGATGCTATACCAGAAAGGACAAAAAGAAAGTTTGTATTATAGCTCCCATTCTTTTAATCCAGATACTGATTTATTGCAACCCAGCATCACAGCAGTAATCCTCTTTGCTGTTATATAAAGATTTACTGTTAGAACAAAATCTTCAATTATATTAGCCAAGCTAAGGATGACCAGGCAGAAGGCCTTTTTAGTTCTTGTGCTTCCATTTATCCACTGAGCACCAGCTGAACTCAAGAAATGTCCTTCCAGACTGCTCAAGTAATATTCCACAAATGACCAAAATTTATTAACATACATATGAAAAGGAGGCTCACCTCAGGTATGATTTCATATAAACCAACAGCAAACAAGATACAAGAGATCAGTTTCATTGATCCAATCCCCCTTTTCACCATATACAATGAAACTACTTTTAATTTTAAACTTTACAGGCTACTGCAATTTAAGGTCTTTATTTCTCTCAGCTTTGAATATTGTGTAATTGCATTTCATGATCAATTGTGGCTCACTTTCTTCTTGCTATGTGTAGTCTCCTTATTGCCTTTTTGGATCTGAAGCAAGGTTTCCTAATAAACAAAACCAACAACTTTATAAGTTTGAGACCACGATTTATAACGATGTGCATAGTTCGCATGCAGTACAGGATAAACTCATTTGACACAGAGTAATATATTTTTCATTTTTAAAGTGCACTATGGTAATTTATTAAATCTCTGTTTAGTAAGTACAAATAAACTCCTACATTATGAATTCACATGGAAAAAAACTAAAATAGAAGGTTAGTCAGAAAAAAACAAAAAATCATTCATATTTCCTTTAATCCCAAAAGCCAATCTTCACTCTGAGAAGAAAAAAGGATGATAGAGTTGTACAAAAAAGGTACAGATGTTAAAGAAACTCTCCTTGTTGGCCTCTGTTCCTATTGTCAGAAGTACAACTGTAGAATTTAGGATGTTCTGCAATTGAAACTTAGTATTCCTTAACTCACAACAATGGCAAAAATAATACCATTCACCTCCTTAAGAATAACCACAGAAAACTCCCCCTGCTCACTATGTCAGCTTTTCTGACACATTATTCTTTAAAATACACATATCATGATTACTCAAGTGAAATACATAAATGATTCACCTTCATCCACACTCCCTGTATTTAAAGAAAATCTTTCTAAGCATTCAGCAGATAAATTTGTAGACTAATTTTTTATATATTAAAATAAGGAAAGCAAAAAGTATGATCATTCCTAATTAGCTATTAAGAATCCTATTCCAGACAGCATTTACTGAACTCCAAAAACAAGTTGAAAATTTCCATTTTGTCTCCCCATTACTGAAAAAAAAAAAATAAAATCTACACCTACAAAATAAAAACAGCCATTATGGGTCAGACCAAGAAAATCTGTCTAGCCCATTATCTTGCTCCCAACATGGCCATTAGGAGATGCATAAGGAAAGATTATAAGAGGCATGGCAAAAGCTGAGCAACTCCTCCTTCCCATCTTCGGGCAATTAGTGGTTTAGGAACTTCCTAAGCCAGAAGTTGTGTCTAAGCGGGATGTTTTTAGAATTCATGAAACAAAAGTAGCCATTAATCCCTTTTTGAACTCAGTTAAACTTTTGGCCTTTACAACATCTAGTGGCAGTGTCTCACATTGTTTGATTATTTTTTGTATGAAAAAGTGTTTCTTATTGTTTGTTTTAAACTTGCTGCCTGGAGATATTAACACAAGCTCTTTAGTTCTTGTATGCTAAGAGATACTGAAATGACAGTTCTGCATTCACCCTCTTCGTGTAATTCATTATTTTATTTCCTCTACCCTATCTTCTCTCGGTTATCTGATTTCCACGGTAGAGAAACTCAGTCTACCTAGTCTGTCACCATACAGAAGTGATTCCACTCCTCTGTTTAACTGTTTACTCTCCCCACCTTTTCAAAAAGCCTTTTCCAGTTTTCCTATGTCCCAAGATGTGATGGCAAGAACAGCACACAACATCCAAGATTCAGGTAAATTATGGATTTATACATTTGAATTACATGTTCTGTACTGTCCCTATTTTCCAAGAATTCCCAAAATTAAATTTCTCTTTTACATAAGTATTTTCCAGAGAGCTGTTTCATTTTTACCTTCCAGAAAATCTACTTATTTTGACTTCAGAATCTTTTCCATGAGTTATAATGCACAATTTAGAGTTCGCTGTTCTATGTGTATGATGAAAGAGATTGTTCTTCGGTTCCCTTCCCCTCCTCACGTGCACTACTTTATGTTCATTAACATATAATTTCTTCTAGCATTTTACATTTCAGTGACCCAGTATCGTGAGACTTTTTGTGTTTGCACATTATTTTAAATTAACCTGAACAGTTTTGCATCAGCAGGAAGTGTTGTTGACCTGCTGTTATAACTATTTTTCAGGTCCTTAAATACATCAGGCAAGATTGGTTGAGCATAAGGGACCTTACTGGTGTGATTTTCCCCAGTTCTGTTTAATTGAGCAACAGTAGCTGGGTAACTGGCAGAGATCCTGATGTATATAGATAGTAGTTCCCCACCAGCTAGAATTTCTGAATTTAGTATGTAATGGCATATTGACAAAAAAGCAATTTGTCTAGACTCTACACTATAAAAGCAGCATTTCATGTAAAAATAGCAGTAAAAATAATTCAGTGCAAAATAAAAATTCAAAAGAAAGTCTCCAGCATTTCTTCAAAGTCATTCTATTTTAATTGAGGTTGTAAAATATTTGATGAAGTTTTCAAGAGCACTCAAATGAACTTCAGTAACTAGCAATTTGAATACTCTGAATTCTAGTGTGCTTGCCAAAGAACAGAGTCTTTTAAAAATTGTGTTATTTTGACAAAATCATTTGGTGTCACTGGCTGAGACCAACATAGAGCAACAGCATGTTAAAAGCATATTGCTTCAAAAGATGCTCAGATCTTGTTTCATACAGACATTTCTGCGCTATATAACACACTGCAGGGAAATTTCATCCTGGAGAAAGACTCACATAAAAAAAAGTAATCCCATTTTAAATTTCTAAAAAGAGGCATATCATATTCAGAGTTCTGTTAACAGCATTTCTCTTCTTTTTTTGCTATTTTCTATGATCTAGTAAGTAGTTTGTTAACTCACGAATCACAAGATCTTTAGGACAGACAAGATGGATTGACATGTAAAGAATTGCTCTATCTCATGTTGGTGCTACATGAATACAAAAGTGAAGAATTAATAATTAGATCATTTGTTTAAAACTTCCACCTTGGAGTTCTCTACTACAATTTTACTGGCAGCACAGACGTTTCTTTTTTAAATTGCAAATGTTATAATGAAAAAGAGTTATACCTCTGTTTTAGCACTGAGTTTCAGTAAGTGAAAAGTTTCATGTTTTATAACATTGTGTTGAAGTCTGAGCTGATCAATTCATGTGAATAATTCCAGTAGTCATATTTATAAAGTGTAAAGACTTCTGTTCAGTCAAATTATGTTTTCAAGGCTTCTTAGCATTTTATCCATTTTCACCTATTACGACAGATTTATTACCAATCCTAATGATAGCATTTAGTACAGATAAGTCTACGGTGAAAGTCAACGCCAAGTCTTACAACTGCGCTCAAATTTATTATTCTAATTAGCAGTAGGTAATTAATTGGCAACAAACAACTTCTTGAATGGATTTAGCCCCCTCTTTGAACATAAATCATCTCTAATTTTTTTCTAATTCATCTTTGCAAAATTATTCATAGGTACCCAATATACCCAGGGCCAGTTTCTACATCAATACAATGACAGCAGAACTCAACACTCAGTGGAAGGATTTAGTGAAGAGCTGTAGAGGCAGCTCTTATTTATCCTCAAGTTGCTTTACACAATATTAATTGCATACAAGAGTCTTGTAGATCCGTGATATTGTATTTGCACTGACTAGCAAAATTTTATAGAGCTAGCTAGACAGCTAGATTAGGAGATACAGAATAGCTTTAAGGTAGCTGAGAATCAGATTCCTGATTTTTAAGTGAACATGCTTGCTTTGTAGATCACTCCTAATGTAATAATGGTCTATGAATATTTGGTATTTGTAATTGATGTGGCAAGCTAAAAGATTAGCTAGATGATTTGCACTGTGTTCTTTTTTCCCCGTGATTTTACATTCTTCTTTTACAGTAGAACATCAGCAATCCAACTTCACTAGGACAAAAGATGAGTTTAGTAGCATCAATCACCCTTCTATGTTTTAACATTTCCATTTAATTTAGGAGTAGGTTTAAACCAGAAAGAAATGCAGCAGAAGCAATAGAGGCATTACCACTAGTTTCAGGAAGCAGCATGCCAATGGGCAGAATAAATAAATATTGGTAACAAAACCAGCATTACTCAAAGCTCTTAAGTAAAACACAAATGTATTACAACAGTGGTAATAAGTTAACTGTTTTGTTTACTAGGGACATCTCAATATTGCTACTTTTCTAGTAACTAATATCTATGTGTCTCTTCGCCTGACCTGAAAACAATGGTCCCTCCTTGCCATGTACTGAAACTTCAGTACCACCAATTTCAGTTTGGCATGTACACTCTGGGATGATGGAGTTACTCAAACCACCAGCCTCCTCAAAATCAGTCCTACTATAGAGAAAATATGTTAAAACCACAAACAGCTTGTGCTTTCTTAAGCATCCATCCAACTTCTGCAGGGAGATCAAATGAAGACCAGCCTGTGAAACTTAGAACGAAACATTTATGGTCAGGCTACTACATTTTGTGAAATCTTATGCATTCACCAATATAGAAATGTCTATAAGGAAAGTAAAAACATTATAAACACTTGTAATATGTAAGGCATGATGTGTAAATGAACTATAGCTTCATCACACCTATTTAAAAGGCCACATAAATCATTTAGTGTTAAGTGCTGCACCAACGTTCTTCTCAGATCTTTATGTTTTTCTGAGAAATCCTCACTGTAAGTTGTCCCTCTAAAAATGTCTGGAAATGTTATACCACCCCAGAATTACTAGCACACTATAGAACATAAGGAAGACACAATATAAAATCACAGACCAATTCAGCTTGCTGTAGCTTATGTAAAAATCTAGGATAAACTTATCATGTATCAATTTTCTTTATATGGTTAGAGCTTAAGTAGAGCCAGGTCCTTTCCAGCTTCTATCAACTGAAGGGATAGTCAGAAGGCAAAAGCACTAGTTCAAACTAATTTGTGGATTTTTACTTTGTGCCTGATACGTTAAATTGCTAAAACAGTAGCTGTGTCAAAAAGCACGTAAGCCACTGACTTCACAGAAAGTAAAGACAGCAGTAAAGGAGAATATGATTTCCTGACAGAAAGGAGGAATATGCTAAATAAACCCTGCTATCAGCAAGTTAATGACAGGATAAGGCTGCTAATTGGCTTACAAGCAAAGCTGAACAAACAGTATGCTAATACTGTCACAATGATCACCAACTAAAATATGTCTCCTGAATCTATATTTGTATAGTATTATTAATTCAGAATTGCAATGAATGCTATTGCATTTGTGATGTCATCATAAACTAGTAAACTGACTAAAATTTCCAAAACCAATTAGCTCGATCAACCCTGTGATATTGGCATATTCAGACTTAGTAAACTGTTACGCACTCAGATCAGATTTGATGGACTTTGATCCAAGTTGAGGAATCCACCACACTTAGAAGCAGGCAATTTTAGGCACTCTACAATTCAGACAATATAGTAGATGGGGAAAAAATGCTCTCCTGCTGGCCCTGCTGCTTGAGAGTCCATTCGTGTTAAAGTGGGGATGGGGGACTGACAATATAAATCCACTGCTCCTAGATCTCTTCACCCAAATGTGTTCGTATGAGTTACTGACATGTTTATATTTTTTTTAATCTCCATTTGACCACTGGCAAAACTAGAAATGAAGGTGAACTTATCAAATTCTGCAAGTGAAACTCTGTGATATAGCACTTTTCTTTTTCCTTTTTCTTTTTTTAATATTGGCCTTTTTTATTCTGTCTGTGTTTAAGAGAGTCTGTCACTCATTGAAGGTCAGAGATATACCATTTGCAACAAGACAGTGATCATCATCTAAACTCTGCTTTCCTCTGCAAGTTCATTTCAGCAATAGTATGCACTCTATCAGCTACACTGGCCTGGATGTTCTCTGGGCTAAGATTTCTCACTTAGCTAAACCTGCCAAACCATACGGCAGTTTTGTACTGTACACAAAAAAAAAATTAGGATAAGACCATCCGATGAATTCTCTCTTGGATCAGCTCCTGTTAATTTTTAATGATATTTACAGAATATCAGTGTGAGATAGACAGAAGAGTTATACATGAAGTAAAAAAAAAAAAAAAAACAAAACAAAAAAAAACAACAACAACAAAACAAAACAAAACAAAACCAACAAAAAACAAAAACGCTGACCAAACTTTGTGAAGGATATTGGTTCTTTTGTTCAGTATGTTACTTGATCATTTGTTCTGCAGTGAGTAAGCAGATTCTCTTCATTCCTCAGGCAAATTGCTCTTTGATGAGCTGGATGAAGTAGACATTCCCTCCTTCTGAGGTTAGGTCCTGAAATAAGAAACTATTCTCCCATGCACAGACAACAGCAGTGCTGAAGACACAAGATCCTGCCACTCTTGCTCTCTTTGCAAATGACAGCCTGGGTCTTGCTAAAACATGAAACAGTTATAGTTTTTCTGAAAAAATGAAATATCAGAGCTGAGGGGTCTTAGGTTTGTGCACAATGACAGAATCCATGACTTTGGACTGTGTTTAGCCCAATGTAAGCAGAACAGCATAGCCTGATGGAACATCACAAGGCAGATCTACTCAGAACATTTTTACAGCTTCTTTCAGGACTTTAAGTCCAACTTGGTGACTGAAATATGTTGATAATCTTGAAGGGATATTGTCATCAGCATACATTTAAATTGTTAATTACTGAGTACACACAAAGTTCTCACTCCCATAAAAAGCTGGGCATGTTTCTTGCATCGTGTGACAGAAGAGTCAACAAGGCCATTAGCAGGAGAGAATGTGCTCAAGATATTAATCAGAGAGTTCATCCCAGTTCACTTCTTCCTGATGCTCAGGCTACACTTGTAATTGCAGAGGACAGTATTCCTCATGGCCTTATAAGAACAAAACGCCGTAAGAGAAAAGTCCTTGTAAACACCTAGCAGGGAGGGAGAAATGGAAATGAAAGAGAGAAGGAGAAAAACAACACTGGAAATAATTTGGGGCCATAGACCATGGAAATGCTCATACACAATCACAAGCAAGGACTAATTTGGAGTCTAACATGAGTCCATGAAAATAGTGCCAGTGCCTCATTGAACGTTTTTTTTTTTTGTCCTCCAAATCTGCCTTAATTTGTAGTTTAATAACAAACAGTACAGCTCTCTGTGCCTTTTTCAAGGGAGTTATGACATGCATTATGAGCACCACCATTAGCCTTTCCCCTTTTACTATTTACTCATTTAAGGTCCTAACCCTACTGATTAAGTAAAGCCTGGATTACTTAATGAAGGAAGCAACAACCATTTTACAGGGAGTTATGAGATCAGTATCACTCAGGAGACTACAGAAATTTGGGGACCCTCAGTCACATCTATTGCACAGCAGCTCTAGCTAAAACTGTCAAAAAAGAGGTAAGAAAAGGATAGCCTGGTGTTGGCCTTTAAGGTTCACATTAGGACATTAATCCTTCAACAGACAAGTTAAAAAGATGAAAACTAGCAACACAGTGCCACAAATATCAGAATGAGTTGGTAAAAATACCTTAAGCAGTCTCATTCAAATAAGAAAGCAGTTTCTAATCAAACAGATTTGATATATAAGCACATGCTTATATACTTCTGTAGAAGTATAGAGGACTGAAATGAAATTTTACATCATCAAATCCACTCTTCTGATACCAGAAGCAACCAGATCAGATAATTTTCTCATAAATGGCTTAAAAATCAACTCTAAAAATAATTTATTGTGGGCTCAAAAGTGTTCTATTAAGTAGCTATTCTAGAACTGCACTGCTCTGATAGTTAGAAATTTCTTATTTCTGATCTAAATTTCTTAAGAGCCAATTCATTCCCATTTAGTTTCCTCTTTCCTTTTAAATAAGAATTTATCTTCCAGTGCATTTCTAGAAAGCAAACACATGATCTCAGCTTCTCTTTTGCAAGACTTGACTTAAACAAAATTCTTTAGATTCCTTTTACGAAACTACATTGCTTTCCACTCCCCCTGCCCTGAACACCCTGGTAGATCTGTAGCTGCTGCAAAATTCATTTTTTACTGAAAGACTTGATATCCTGCTTGATAGCAAATGATGTCTCACAGTAACTTGCACGGTGACATTACTACACCCTTATCTCCCCCAGAAGTATCTCACTTCATACAGTCTAGGACTGACCTTGCTGCCTTCATCACCACATCTTACTGGCAAATGCAGTCACAGTCATTATCAACTAGTATACATGGGTCCTTCTCCTAATTTTTTTTTCCATTGAATGGGTTACAAATTGTTGCAGACTTTCTTGTTCTCGGGCCCTAAATGCATAACCTTGAGATTTCAGTTATTCATCCTTTTACTTCAATACTTGACGTCTACTTCTAATTCTCTGCTTTCAGAAATACTCCTTGCCATTACCCTTTCCTATTTTACCCTTTGTCTAATAGCTTCTGCTTTCTGTATTTACTAGTAAATTATCATGTGTATAATCTCCACTGACTTTTCTTTGTTAAAGGGGAAAATAGGGAAAACAAATTTGCCTTATCAGAGAACCACAGCAGGTTATTCAGTACAATGTGTCTTTGGCAGGTTCACATTTTGGCATCCTATTTCCAATTTAATCCTAAACCTTTAGCTACTCTTTACTAGGATTTTTCCTGGATTTCTCCTCTCTTCCTTTTCCTTTCCAGTTATCTCTTATTCCACCCTCTCTCACTCCTTAGATATAAGCAATTATGTTTTGCTACTTTCCACTTGGAGTTGCTACAAAATTTTGCTAGCAGGTTCAGCAGCCTAGAGTCATTTTCCTGCCTTTTTAGATTGTGTTTTGCTTCTCCCTCAGATATGTTTCTTTCTCTTTCCATGCACATGACAGTGTCAAAACTAGATGGCTACATGTTCCTGTCTGCACTGAAAATTAAGTCTTTGTTCTGTCAGGGTACTATGACTGCATTTAACATCTACTCCCTGCTAATTACATGAAGCAAGCATTTCTTACCTCCTTCTCTTTTAATCTGCATGGTTATTGAATTCAGATAGTATTCATACATATTAAATTACTTTCCTGAACAAAAGTCTCATTGGAAAAAGTATAACTGACAGTATGTATAGACTAGAGTCCTAGATAGTCAAATCACCTCTTAAGAGGCTATTTAATAAACACAGACCTGCTGTGTTAGTTTCCCCACCTGGACCCTTCCTTATACTCCAAATTATGATACATTCACACCAGTTACGCTGGGGGGGGGGGAGGTAAATGCACACACACGCGTATGACGTTTCCCTTCTCTACACACGACATCCCTCCCAAACAACAGATTACGTCTAAGGCTCTGATCTAATTGGAGAAGACCCTGTTTCACTCCTGCCTTTTGAATGTACTTCAAAATTCTGATTTCTCTTCCCTTTCCCTCCTTCTGCTGATACTACTACTTCATTCTTTCTGCTTACATATCCACCGCTGCTGACAGAGAGAGACCCCTGAGCCAAGCAGAAGCAGGAGATATTTGCACTCCATTTGGTGTTCACAACCAGACTTTTATTTTCTGAATTATTTAAATCATAGAATCATAGCATACCAGGTTGGAAGGGACCTCAAGGATCATCTGGTTCAACCTTTCTAGCACAATATAGACGAGATGGCACAGCACTATGTCCATCTGAGTCTTAAACATGTTCAGCGTAGCAGAGTCAACCACTTCCCTGGGAAGATTATTCCAATGATTGACTGTTCTCATTGTGAAAATTTTACTTCTTGTGTCCAATTGGAATCTCCCGGGAGTAACTTATACCCATTACCCCTTGTCCTCACCATGTGACTCCTTGTAAAAAGGGAGTCTCCATCATCTTTGTAGTTCCCCCTTAAGTACTGGTACAAGCTTCTGTGGCCCTCCAGCCACAATAAACATACTCAGAGCAGCAGAGTGATCTAGTGGACAGACTCCTTGAGTAGAAATTCAAAAAGTTGGGCTCCACTCTTTGCTTTCCTACTAATATTCTGACAAGTTTTGTCACCTCCTGTCATCCTTCTCTCCTGCTAGACTCTGCCTCTCTCTTCTGCTTAGCATATGAAGTGACATTTTCTTGCTTTTGCACTGAGCATTGTGCACAGCGTTCCGATCTTGGCTGGAGCTTCCAGATGCTACCATAACACATGTAGTGGAGAAAGGCAAAAATTTAAGTTTTTCAAAGCAATCCTGAGAGGAGTTCTGAAGGCTAAATAGCAAAAGGAGAAAGCAAATGAGTGGTTATTTTTACTACCATAAAGTTACTTTTGAATGAGGAACAGCAGCTGAAGTTTGAAGAATGCCCGAGCTAGAACAGTCTCATTAAAATATAAAATCCAAAGCAATTGGATTCCAAGACCTGAAAAAAGACAAGAGTTCAGGAGGGTTCTTCAAAATGCTCAATGAGGTGAGGAAACAACCACAGCCTGATTTCCTGGTGAAAATAAAGATGAGTGGGTTAGGAGTCCCACAGATTGCTCATTCCTTGGAAATAATTCATTAGTGAGGACTTTTCACCTTACTGCTGTTCAGAGCAGCTCTGGTAATCTCAGATGTAAAAGAGGAGCAAGGGAGAGAGCAAATCTTGCTGACAAGAGCCCCATTGCACAGGTGTCAATCTCCATCTTCAGAAGGGAGCGGGTGAAAAGAATTATATACCATGGAGGATAGAACCAGGTGGCTTTTCAGGGACTGAGAGAATATTACAAATGATGACAAGAAGAGAAGACAGAAAAAAGATCTCTTCTTTTTCCCCCTTCTTAGTGAGGAGGATGAAACAGCATATCTATTTATTCCTCTTCATTTAGTGAGAGCAGGGTTTGGGTCACTGTCAGTGAATCTCTGGCACAAATGAGTTATCCATGATTCATAAGGGTATGCAGGCTCCACATTCTGCAGTGCATTAAAAACAGAACAATGATGTTTTCCAGAAAAAAAAAAAGAAAAATAATAATTCTAGTATCATTGCAGATAAATAAGTCAATTATCCCTTCTTAATTATTTATTTAGCATTAATAAACTCTTACTGGCCATGAAAGGAACCTGGGAAACAGCTAACAGGAGCGAGAAAGTGTAGTGAACACCATTGTTTTGCAATAATACATCCCAGGTTCAATGAATTAGCCTCTGGCACCAAACATAAACAAATGGGTATTTCATGCGAGTACAATATTTTGCATTAAAAAACAATTAAAAGATAAGTGGAACTAGGTTTTTGTCCTGCTATAATGCTTTATGATACCTCACAGTAGTGCAAGGAAATTGGATGCGAAACTGTATCAGAAATGGAAGCAAGGAAATATTCCATAATATTAAGTCTGTTATAGTCACCAGCCTTAGCTAAAGAAATTTGCTTCATATAAATTACTGTAGGATAACAGAACTTCCTCACAAATGGGAAATACATGTTTGATATACAAAAAATAAGTGTATATTCATTGAATATTCTCTTTTACTTTCCCTTTGTCAGTCTCTATTATGACAGTAAAGTCTTCAGAGGAAGAAAAAAAGCTCTGTGTATTTGTCAAGTGTCTGATTAACAATCCTTTCCTGCTGCCATCATATAACCGGAAAATAAGATAACTCACTTCACTGTATAGAGAAGCAAATGCAAGTAGATCCAGTTTTCTATGTGATTTCTATGTTCTACTGTTTTCCAGAGTGAAAAAATATGTCAATATAGCTTTCTTAAAGAATTTTCATCACTTCATAAAATTTTCAAGGCACATGCTCAATAGTTTCTCAAAGTCTATCAGTTCTCAAGCAGAATGTACTTTTCTATAACTGCCATTGATACAAAAATCAGGCAGGAATCTCAGCACTAACTTGGCACAGACTGCAAGCACAAGGCTGTGCAATTCGGATTCCACCTCTCACCTGACACCTCTTTCTGGAAGGACTCAAACCTAAATCTGAAAACATTTGAAACAGGACCAAAACTGTGTATTTTGGGCCATCTCTAACGTGAAGGGAGATGGAGTTTCTCTCTCCAGTGTCCCTCTCCCACAAACGTTTCATTTAACTAAATTCATTATTAGACTAGAGATTATCCATCAAAAGCAAAGCAACTCAACCTTCCTCCTGAAATCAGGAGACAAGAACCAATTATGCAGTTCCCATTTTGGGAAAGGTACAGCATTTCTCTTCAATATATTCCAGAGATTAATGGTTTAAATAGAAGTGCTCTTTAAAAGGCACTGACAGATACCTTTGTTCTTTGTTACCAATAAAAGAGGCATTAAAACCCATCCACCCGCAACAAACCAAACAAGAAAGAGCCCCTGCTTTCCTGCTTCTCACTACTGCTATGCGCAAAAGCTAAAGGCAACTCATTTCCAGAAGACAATGGAAAAGAAATGCCAATGAACCTATTTACGGCTGGTCAAAAAACAGGCATTGGAAACAGTGTAATACAAGACACAAGCAAAACAATAATAGCTCACCACAATCTCCCACCTTTAAATTACATTCAATTCTCTATGTAGAAGTAGTTAAAAAAAAAAAGTCCATGCTACATGGTGCAAACTTACTCCTATAATTGAATCAGTGAAAACAACATTAAATACCTTCTGTCTGTATTTTGCCAGATGCATACTGACAACAGTTGTGTGCTTATGCCTTTGCTTTTTTCTTCTCCCCCCAGCTTTTCCCACCACCTCAACCCTCCAGACATCTAACAGGAACTCAGAAGTTTTGAAGACTTGAGATATCCCAGACTTAACTATTCAGGTCAAAGTGGGATAGTGAGGCTTTGAAGAGC
Source organism: Nipponia nippon (assembly GCF_047370975.1). Classification (NCBI taxonomy): domain Eukaryota; kingdom Metazoa; phylum Chordata; class Aves; order Pelecaniformes; family Threskiornithidae; genus Nipponia; species Nipponia nippon. The sequence goes on along the minus strand of NW_028262291.1, from coordinate 14,467,165 downwards.
AATGCTGATAGAAGTGTCATTGGTCCTAGTGAGACTGGGGAGGGATGGGACAGTATCCTCTTGCTGTATTCAGGGAATATCACCCTTTGTCTCACTGCATCCTTGATCTATTAAATATATGGTTGGATTTTCCATCAAGCATAACCTTACTGGAACTAATCTTCCCTGTACTTCACAGCTGCCTGGAAAGATGGCTGGTGATAACAGAAGTGAAACTATGGCAGGGCATATGCCAATTAAGTCATTATCTTACTTTTGTCCATATTGTGTAAATATGCTCACTTGTAGAAACACACACAGTTTAGATCAAATGAACATAATACTTCATAAGAAAAAAAGATCCATAAGACTACAGACCAAATATCAAAATGCTGTTTAACGCATCAGACCTAGTAATGGCTGGCCATTTTTTGAGCAATTTTTTTGTTTCTTTTTTCCCCGACTCCCGCCCCACTTTTTTTTTTTTTTGTCAGATCAGTTTTTATGTACCAGACTTAACTTGCAGTCACGATTAAGAGCGCACATATATGCAACCTATGCTAGTCAAAAACCCAGCACCTGTGGGTTAATAACAGGCCAAATATCTCCTGACTCAGACCACGAAGTGCTTCCATTAACACATTTTAACTTCATATTCCAATCACTAGCTGTTTGCTGTTCTCATGTTAGCCTCATGCAATAGATTCTGTTGGAACCATTTGCCTATCAATACATGTATACATGTTTATGCAGAAAAACATTAGGGCATTTATACTGAACTTAGGCTCAAGTCCCCACTTCAAGGGATACTTTGAGGAAATAGAAGCTATCTGGGAGAAGGGAAGACCTTCCTCTGCTGGATTCAAATACTTGTGTGGAATAGACAAGAAACGCTATCTTTATGCAGAGGTAAAACAAATATATCTGAAATCTCAAATATTCAAACAGAAGAACCATTTCTCAGTCAACTGTACTCAGAATTTCTGTCAATTTGGTGCACAGCTTCAGCTTTGAGAAAAACAAATGCAAAGACTTCATAAACAGTCCTACAACACCGTATTTCCCTTCGTTTTATTCACAGACCTAAGCTGTTGTGAAATAATCATCTTGCATCTGCATACAAGATTGATTCAACTTTCTACTTTTGTATTTCTTGAGAACACTGTAGAAGAGAGGTTCTCAAAGGAATTCTCTAGGTCATGCTAAATAACCTTTGGGTCACACTAGTATTAGCTAGGATAGCCTTCGAACGCCTCTTCACCAGTATGCGGCTCAGTGTACCACTTGCCTACCCCTTGCACAGGTGCCTAAAAGTGACAGCATTCTAGGCACCACAGCTTCACAGGCACCCAGAAAAAAAAGTCTGGAGAATAGTGTTAAGGCAAATATCAGTACCACTTTGCTCCCTGTTAGCAAAAAGTTTGACTATTTCTGACATAAAAGAATGCCTGAAATCCTAACATGTCTTCTCTTATGTAACCATAGTAAATTAGCTAATCTGTACCATATTTATCTGCTTGAAGTAGAAAAACTTGTCCTAACAAGCTGCAGGGATGTATACAGACCTCTGATGATAATGGGCTGTTTTCACTGTTAAAGCTCTTTGAGATATAAAACATAACTAAGCTCACTTCTAGTTATAGATTACTTAAGGACCTAATTTGGGAAGCAGCACTGCTGTACTCCAGCGCAAGAGTGATTGGAGGCTATATATAGGTTCAAATAAAGCTAAGGTTAATATACCTGCAAAAAGCATGTATGATTCCTGTATTACGTTTCTGAAATATTACGCATGTTCGAGCTTATCAGTTTTATCTTTCCTGATTTACTTAATGCCTAGGTGATCATATTTGCCAAAGGCATTTCTTCAGAGTATGAAACAGTTAATCAGCGTAGATGCATATGAAAAGTGTTAAGGGTGGCTTCACCTGTTCTTCATATGGGCCTCCAACATATGCATACTTTTAGAACAACATGGGCACGTATCCATGTACAAACACACATTGAGGGAGGTCCAGATGGAATGCCGAGCAGGGGGAAAAAGAGAGTGACATGACACCAAGTAGGTACAAAGCTAATACAAATGGAGGGATGACCTCCCCGCATAGGTTTTGTTTTCTTTGTAACCTTTGTAAGCAATTCTAAGAAAATCTCAGCTCAAGTGTCATTGTCAAAAGAATCATGTGTACAAAATGGGAAGAGCAGTGAGGCAAAAGCATTCCTTGAGACACACTGGGAGGACAGCAGGAGAGAGAGTTATATGTAAAAAATAAATTATAACCCTCAAAGAGAAAGAATTACTCAAAAAACGCCCACAAAAGATAGAAGTAGAGAGGGTAGACAGAGAATGGCAGTAAGTTTTTGAAACACATGGAGCCATTTTTATTTCTTCCAAATGCAGTTTTAAGCCTTTTTCCTGGAGACACAAGATGCTGCACGGATTTGCTAGAAGAACAAACTGAAATCAAGTTTTCTGTGCTATTGCACTGTGAATAGAGCATGTACTCAATGTATATCATACATATCCCTATGTTGTGTCAAATTAAAAAGCAGATAGCCAAATGCTGTCCTAAATTTTAATTGAAAAAGAACATCAGAACTGTCCAAAGACCTTCCCTGTTTCTCCCACAAGCACATACACACACACACACTGAAATTAAATTTGAAAGCAGAAAACGGTATCATTTTCAGATGCTGGAAAGTTCACAAAGATAACAGGAGAAGTGACTTGAACTCTTGTCTACCATTATAAAGAGAGTAATAAAGCTTTATTATTCCAGTTTCTCACCTCATGAAGACATGGGGCCTGATTCATCCTACCTGCCACTAGCAAAGGCTGAGAGTAGATGCAACTGCAGCGTGTCTCTGACCCTACTGCAGACAAAGCAACTGTCTGTCTGCTTTAGCTTTCACCTGTTACCATAGTCCTTATAGCACACACAAAGCACTGGTGATGCTGTGTGCCTGCAAACCTCCGCCACACCTGGTCTTCTGGCACATCTACTCTTGGATGCTACACTACACTTAACAGGTGTTCTGCTGGCTTAAAGGCCCTCTGTGTGGAAGCGTTCAGTGGGTGGGATGTGGAGGATTGGTTCATGCAACCCAAACTAAGGAGCTGGAGCAAACAACAAGCTTCTCATGTCATAGCTGACATTTAAATTAAAAATCCCAATTAGTTTTTTTCAGTTGTGGGATCAGTTGAAGAGGTGGGTAAACTGATATTGAGGTGTCAATTTAAATAGTAAAAAATGCTCAATTTGAACATTTACTGAAGGCCTTGCATTTGCAGCAACTGCAACTACAGTAGAACAATGCTGAGTCCAAGGCACACTTTGAAATACCCTCCTATTGTACAGCAGGGCAGCTGTGTAACAGTTTACTCAGTTGGGCTGTCTTCACACTTTACCAAGAAAAAGATACTTTTTCAAAATTACTGAGGTCAACCTCTCACCCAGCAGTTGAATCACAGAGAACATTCTGCGCGATTCCAGCCCTTCAGAGCAGAACAAAATGCTTGGGGAAAAAAATATCTTCTTTTCCCCTAGCAGTAGCACATTGATTTCTTTCCAGGTGGTTCCTGGTACTTCGGCCAAGAGCAATATGGGTTTAGACTCTCTACCCAGCAAAACCAGGAGTGCCCCAATCTAATCACTTCCTGATTCACTCTCACAACATAAACACAGTCCTTACCCCTCCACATCAGGACTGTGCCATGGGAAGTTCTGACAGGCTTAAAAAAAGTTTCTTTGCTTTTAAATGAGATGGAAAAAACTAGCTTTATGCCTGAACTGTTATTGAGAGAGGTTTCTGTCAAAAGAACGTAAAAAAAAAAATTATGTTACGAAGAGACATTCTTCTGCCATATTTCTCCATCCTGACTTCCCACTGGGTACACTGGACTATAAGAAAATGTTAAACAATGGCAGCATACAAATATTGTTACTAGAAATCTGGAAGCCTGAGGACTTCAATGATATCCTCAAGACTGGGAACCCAACTTAAACACCCGACAGTAAAGAACTCAACTGCCACAGGCTGGATGCTTGTAATATTCACTAGGCCACTGCCAAGGTCTCATCCTTTAAGCCTTGAAGACAGGCCAGCATGTCAGATTTTATACTGAAAATTTTAGCCTTAGCAATTGGATTTAAGTGCGTTAGTTTTGGAAGTGGCAATTTTTTAAAAAATATTCACAAAGTAAAGGAAAAAGTGTCAATTTTGCATCAATGACACAAAACACAGAAATCTCTGATCTTGAATTCTGAAGCCACTGGCCCAGAATTCAAGCCTGGCCTATAAGCCAGCCTGCAGACAACTATGGCTCCCTTACCTTGGGATCCTGACAAATAAGAATAAGAATCTGAATACGTATCATTAGCTGATTTTACTGCTTCCCAGTTCCAGTATTTTCCTGCCCTTTGCTTTTTATTCCACCACCACCACCCCCCCATTTATCCCAGAAGCAAGTCAGCTAACACATAATACATCAAAACCAATTTGACTAAAGTTTGGAAAAACAGTCTATAAATATATGAAAGGTATCAACATAAAAAAAGGTATTAAACAGAAAGAAAGAGCCTGCTGCAAGCAGGAGATGGAACCATATTTCATTTGATTCTTTCCAAACCAAATTATTCCTCAATTCTATGATTTACTTAAATCTCAGAAATCAAAGGTGAAATAGTGAACAGTCATTGAAACAGTAATTTTACGTACTAAATAAAGACCATCCTCTTCCCATATAAACTGTTTTCCCTCAATGAAGATGGTACAATTCTAATTCCAATCTAATTAAAAAAAAAAAAAAATCTAACTTTAATGACATTCACATTATTAAAAAAATTTACACCAAAGAAAGGGTAACATTCTAGCTACTTTTTCAAAGTATCTCAGCTATGCTACAAGGGCAAAGAAGGTAGAAATCTTCTGTGATGAGCATATCGGAGGTTCTCTGGCCATAAACTGGCAGTACTCTCAGAGAAGTCAGACCATTCTGTTCATTGCTAGTGTAGTGACCCTACTGGCAGGCCTGCGTGTTGGGATAAAACAGACATGGTTAAAAGTTACCATTTAGTTCTCCCAGTTAGCAGTATACTTTGTGCTCTGAACTCAGCAGAATGTTTTTGAAAATGAAAAATTTGATGGAATATTGCACTGTGAATGTTTTCTTCCTGGCCAGTTAGAAACCACAGATTCATAATCATATAACATCCTTTACTTTTCAATTTATTTATTTTTAAAGTACAGATAAGCCAAATTAATTTACCATTCTTGCATAAGTAGTATCAAAAACAATTTTTCATTGCTGAAGCAAAGTAACTTACTTCCTGCATCATGTGTTTCAAATTGAATCTACAAAGTTCATTTCAAAATGCAAAGTAGGTAAATTCCAAAATCAAACATTTATGTGTGCACAGCTGATATGGAACAAGACATTTTTGCTCTGTAGCACTTCCCAAAAGTTTGCTTTCAACTATCTTGCCATCCATTGAATAACCTCCATCTACTTTGATACCATTTCTTGGTTCTCCCCTTTTTCCTTTGTTTTTTCGGCTTTCCCCTGTTTTGCTCCTGTCTAATCTTTATTCTGAGCTCAGTCCTGCTGCCATTTAAGATAGTGTAAAAATATTTCCATTAACTTTAGTTGGACAGAATATCATGTTCTTCACATAGATGCTTCCTGTGTTTCCATTGTACCCTTGGAATAACTTCAACAATAAAGTGTCCACAAAAGGCAAGATACAAAAGTCAAATACCTGAAACATAATCTATAAGTGCAACATAATAAAAGTTTTTTCTTTAAAAACAAGTAAAAGATTGCATATCTATAGTCCTTTAGGCATATTGCCCTAAATAAAATAACATGTATATATATATATACACACACACATACTTCATCACATTCTCTAAAATACTGTAAGGACCGAAAAGAATCAAGGGGCACTGCTAACAGTCACATTTCAGCTTAACGTTAAACTCTTGTATGCATTTCACTCCATCAGTCCAAATCCCTCAGGGTTAATATGAGCTCAGAAATCTGACCACTAACAGACACTAGCAAATTTAATGAGACTAGAAATGGGGTCAGACCAGCACATTTCTTAAGATCACTATACTATTTGTCAAAAAGGGGGAAAAAAGCAAAAAACCATTTACAAAGTTGTAGCATTTTTCTGCTAGCTTTCTTAAATTTGCTCATTACAGGTTACTGAACAACTGATTACAAGATCCACCCACCATCCCCAGGAAGCAGTGAACCAGATTAAGAGAGACCAGGCAATTAAGTAAGGAAGAAATTCCCAGGAAACGTGAACTGAAGTGACAAATATTGTATTTAACACAATATGGTACTAGTATTTCTAATAAATAACTGAGAAGACTAGTCATAGTAAGATCATTAAAATATCCTTAATTAAGTGATTTATTTTTTAAAATCAGATTGTGGGAAAACACCTCAGAAATAACAAGGTATGAGTAATTAATCATCATCCGCTGTTATAGCCATGGCTGTAAAGAGAGTTTAGTGAACTCACTTGCCAGGCAGCACCACTGTGAAAATGACGGTGAAATGTAACACATGGAAGGAACAAGTTAGTTTCTGTGATCAGAAACCTACTCTTCACATTTACTGAAAGCAGCTGCTAGGCAATATTCAACATTCCCAACCTGCAACAGTGCAATGGGAGGATGCACACATATCAGGCATAACAAGGCATATGAGGTCATACATACCAAGTGCTATATAAGTATCATTAAAATAGCAGCTTATGGAGATAGCCTAATAAAGACTTCCATTGCATTTCCCATAGCTGAGGTGGAGGAAGGAAAGACAGGAAGGTAAAGTGGTTTGCCTAAGGCAAGAAGATTAATCAGCAGTATAACCAGGGTAGAATCAGGAGGAATGATGTATAATGCTCAAATCAAAATTAAAGCTTCAACAAGCCTTACTTCCCTTTTGAAGACAGATGGCAACACTGTCTTTTCTCACAATAAGACAATAACAAATTCGGTGAATCTGCTTTCTTGAGCAGTAGGATGCCTTCATTAGTTTGATCTCTGTTTTCAAGTTGCAGGAAGAGGTGTATTCCCTTTAAGAAGGGCCACTTGATTCTTTTCCCTCTTGGTTAGCACAGTGAAGGTGAATGTGCCTGGAAGGCTTCAACAAAGCTTGCATTTTATACAGGAAAGATATTTTGGATATACTGAAGTCAACAGACAGGATGTCATCCTTAATTGCCTTCCAGGGCTAACAAGAGTAATTCCAGCTACCTTACATGACAGCAACAATAATATGGCCTAGATGCTAAAATGAGAGACAGATGTATGGATTTTTATTCTTGCCAGCAGAACACTAAATTCAGATTGCTTGATACACATAAAACTGCATAGAAAGTCAAGGTCTCACAATAGTTTTGCAAAACAGATAACCCTATATTGTAAATGGAAAAACAAAGACACAGTCTTTCCTGTAATTTGTCAAAGTTCAAAAAAACCTGGAAAGTAATGAAGTCAAAGATTAGACATTGCAGGCACTATGTTTTCCTTGTAAGCTGTACTGTTTACAACTTGCACCCTTCTGTGTGTGACAAAGTTGCTAACAAATCCAGAATAAAATTTTGTAAGATGCACGCCAAAAACTGCAGCCAGTGCAGCAAAAAAGTTTGCTGAACAGTTCACAGGGAGGGTTTCAGGCACTCCTATGCTCTTGTGGAGCAGAAAAGGAACAAAGATGCAGTTAGTTTCAGGTTGACCTGCCAATGCCAGCTCTACCATTTCTGGCTCACTGCTTCTTACACCCAGAAGACAGTGTTTGAGAGCAGCCTCAACCCCTTGAGCACAGCATTACTGCCAGGCACACAGCATTGCTCTGTGACCACATGCGACATGATTGCGAGATACAGGCTTGAGTTCTGTGAGAAACAGCCCTCCGAGTTCCTCCAGTCTTAAGTGCAAGTTTGACTTCTCCTTATCTTGCGTGTCACAAAACATACCAAGTTACCATGATGGTCTAATCCTTTCATGCTCTACTGTTTCTTATTCTGTATTCCTTTTTCCTTCTTAGCCATACAATTGCTGGGAGAGGTTCCTTCTGCATATTCCCTTCCCCCCAGCTAATACACTGGGTTCAGAAAGAGTACGCTTGCAGTTCAAGCTTAGTATTCTTTGATGCCAGGAAGCTCACACAAACAATACAGAAGCCAAGAACGTGGCTCCTACCAGCTACCCACAGCTGAAACATTATTACATGACATAACATTATTGAACAACAACTCCTCAATCAAAAGAGTTATTTAACTTTTATGGTAGGTTTTAGGAGGTTTTTCCTAAGCCTTTGTGGCAAATATAGACAGTAAAGATACAGTAAATAAGTGAGATGTCTAGATACTTAAGATTGTACCAAAAGTAAACAGTTTCAGGTTTTGAATTTTTTTTTTTGGCGGGGAGGGGAGGGAGGAGCATATGGAACACCACCTGTGAACTAAAAGGGAAGACTGTTAATGCTAAAACAGGTATAAAGTGTAAATCATTATAATAATAGGCAAATACCAAAATAAAATTTTGACTTAAAGTAAAAAAACTAAGATGACAATATAAATACACATATATCCCAAACGTCCAAGAATCCATCTACATTACTAGAAGACTTCACAAAGCAGATTCATGTCAATTAATGCCTCTTTCACAATGTTAGATTTACAAACAAGGAAGACAACTCCCACGTACAAGACAATCTTAAACACAGAAATAACTAGCAAGATTGTCTTCTGAAAACAGAGCACAGACATCCAATAGGGGTGGTAGAATTTGTGCAAACCTGATCAGCATCCCTTCTGAAATATGTTACAGACAAACAAGTATGATGAAGACTTGAACGCAAGTAAACATAACTGACCACAAACAACATATGAATTCTTTGAAAAGATCTTGCTAGTACCAGGGAAAATTTGCAGAGGAGCACAAACCATGGAGTCAAAGCCATAAAACAATGCCTAGAAGAGATAGCTACGGGGTGTAAATTTGACAGGGTTACTGGTTTAATGTCACAATTAAAGTTTCATGCAATACTTGTGAGGATATAGACAGAAACCAACACCTATGTCTGGCAGATAAGGTACCCTAGCATTCAGGCAAGTTCTGTCACTGTTAAAGACATTAATTTGAGGGTCCTTCCAGAAAAGGAAGTCCCAAAAACAATATATTCATCAGGGAGGTGGGAACTGCTATTTCTCTAATACACAAAAACAGAAGAGTCTTTCCTATAGACTCCCACATTTCAAAAATATGCGTTCTGCAAATAATCAGCCAAACAACTTCAATGGTAAAGGCTATACCAGCCCTAGCTTGACCCCTTTACAGTGCTTGTGTGCCACCTACTATGAAACATGCTGCTGACCCTGACAAGAGGGATTCAGGATAAATTCTTGACTGCCTTTAAGGATGAAAGATTGTGCTTGATCATTTAAAAAAGTTCCCAACTAACAGCAAACTGCAAATATGAAATACCAACTTTAATGAAAAAAGGTCTAGCAAGGCAAGTTGAACGGATTGTTTAAATTCATCAATTTGTTCACATTTTAAAGTCATCATAACTTCACAATTACTATAATGGACAAACTCAAATTTCCTTCAGGTTAAAAGCCAAAATTCTTTTGTGACTTCTACAGTTCAACATAAAATATTTTATAGCATAGCTCTGGGAAGTAGTATAATATGTTTCTACAGCATGTTATACAACTGAATATAAAGATATAGTGATAAAACTATCAGAATGAAAAGGTTAGGAAAAATCTTGCATTCTGGCAGACTTGCACACCCCAAAAATGCATAAAGTACAAGTGAAATGCAATTATTTTTACTGCCTGTGAGCTAAACTGCTGACCTACATTTTAACATCCTGAATATAGGAACAGAGATATTTTACGCAAGGATTCAAAGAGAAAAATAAAAATCTGTTGAGTTCGTATTCCTCATGAATGCCACCAAATGATGGCAAATCAATAGTTGCTACTTTACTAACATCATCCTTTGGATCCAGTCAACTAGCATATCTGAAAACCCTTCCCAGAAGGACCATATGGATACACAAATCTGTTTTAACTACCACCATCAAAACCCCCAACAAACAACCCAGCTTTCAGTTTGGTTACACGTGGAATATAAATCACTAAAATCAGAAATACTTCACAGTATGGTAAGCTCCCTTTCTGAAGCTATAAAATTCTTTGCTGAGTTGTTACAGGGTAACTGAGTGAAATTAAAAGAATGCAAGGTCATTAAATAAGGCATCATTAGTGCCTTGAGTTACGCAATAACTGAATTTATTCCTTTTCACCAGAAAGTAACTTGATTGCATTATTGGCAGAGCACCTTTCTTTCTTCTGTAGTACTGTATTCCTACAGCTTACTGCAAAAAGAGTTTTTTCAAAAAACATTTTCAATTCTGCAACAAGCATTCCATTCTTGAATGGTTTGTAAAAATTCATAGAGCAGCAATTTATAGAACCATGTAAGCACACTGAACTTGGAACTCTGAAAATCTTCAGCTCTGTCTCTTGTATTACAGATAACATGCTTTTTTTCCCCTAGAGTTTCTTACAGTCTTTATCTGAATGCTTTAAAAGAGCCACAACATACAAGTTCCTGAAATCATCCAAATAAAACTGATTATAGGGAACATAGGATTCAAATTAGCAGGGCAAGGTCTATGCACAGTTAGTAGCCTGTAAACTACAAAGAGGAAATAAAACCGTTGTTTTCTACTTTGCATGGACTGCTTGTCAGACAGGAAGTTCAGTTTGCAGATGTAGGTGGGAAAAGCCAGAAAAACACAGAAGCAGCCCTTGATTGTCAGCAGCAGACACTGTAGGAAACCATGAAATAGAAAGAATTCAGCATTTACAGTAGATGTGTAAACAGTGTAAGGACATATAGAATCACTGATTAGACAAAGCATTTAAAGCACTTGTACTTAAACATGATTTTATGACTAATTATGAACTTGAGCACAGTCTTAGAGTTGTGCATACTTACAAATGGATTGCTGATTCTTGAAGAGTCAAGGTGCTATAAAAAAAAAAAATGAAAAAGGGAAGCAAATCTTGTGAGGACAGGCCCTAATAACAGACGTGGTAACAAAGTGCAGAAGCCATGCGGATATGAAGTAGAAACATAACAAGAACTGAGACAGTTAAAAAAAAGTATAGACCAGAATGAGACAAGAGCAAATAACCTTTATTCAGGTTAATTCACAGAAGTCACACCCTAGGAATCATTCACTTGAGGGATTCATATCTAAGAAAGACAACCAAACAGGAAATGTTTCATTGAACTGGCATGCAGCCAAATGATTTGCTGCCCAAAATTCAGTCAAAACCAGAACTTAACTTGAACTTAAGGCCAGATGAACAGATGGCATCAAAACCTACAGATTCCTATCACCTATAGAATATAAGAGGCAAGAGATCATTGGCTAGATGAATAAAAAGGAACATACCTGTGCAATTTTGGCCAAGACTCACTTTTTGTGACTGAATGACATAATTTCCCTGCCTTTGACTCTGAGGAATAAATCACCCAGTATCTGTGAAACTTTAGACACTCTAGGAAGAGAAACACAATAGGTGGATCCATTCTTTTCCTGACAGCCCTATTTGGAGTTCTATTTCTTAATAAACAACATCTGAACACAATATTAAACATATTGAAAGGCTCTTCACAGGTCTCATACCTCAAACTCAATGTTCTCAGAACACCTCTTCTCAGCTGTACAGGGGCCACATGAAGCTCTAGAAGTAAAATTTGATGTGAATAGTCCTTGAAATAATTAAGTTCCTGAACAGGCAGCAATGGGTCTTACTTTCCAATTTTTTTTTTTAAACGCATCTTCCTTACTAGAAATATTTTGTCAAGTGTTGGGGGTTTTTTTGGATGAGAAATGCAGTTTGCATTATAAAAAAATAACCCATTATGGACTTCCATATTTTTCATCTCACATGTCCATATGTTCCATAAAGTTCTGTATGTTTGTCATCCTGATTTGGCAGAGAAACAATTAGAATCAATACAATTTCTGCAGTATAAAAATTCTGAATTTCTCCTGCTTCTATTTCAAGTCTCAACTTTCAACTTTTGGCAAACATCTGTCAAAATATCGATTAATCCCAAATATAAACAATTATTTTCTTCTTCCAGTTTCATAAAGGTTTTAGCATCATTTCAATCTTTCCCCACTGGGCAAGCAGCAAAGTACTTAACAGTTGTGAAAGACAACATGGTGCCCAGCACTTCATGGATGGAAGGCATTGGTCCTAGAGCTCTGAAGGTAGCCTTAGAAATGTTTGCTTTCTGTTTCCTTACTGAAAACCTGAAAGTTATTTTGAACAATTCATAGAATCATAGAATGGTTTGGGTTGGAAGGGACCTTAAAGATCATCTGGTTCCAACCCCCCTGCCATGGGCAGAGACACCTTCCACTAGACCAGGTTCCTGAAAGGCCCATTCAACCTGACCTTGAACACTTCCGGGGAGGCGTCACCCACAACTTCTCTGAGCAACTTGTTTCAGTGTCTCACCACCCTCACAGTAAAGGATTTCTTCCTAATATCTAATATAAATCTACCCTCTTTCAGTTTAAAACTGTTATCGCTTGTCCGATCACTGCACTCCCTGGTAAAGAGTCCCTCCCCATCTTTCCTGTAGGCCCCCTTCAGGTACTGGAAGGCCGCTATAAGGTCTCCCTGGAGCCTTCTCTTCTCCAGGCTAAACAACCCCAGCTCTCTCAGCCTGTCCTCATAGGAGAGGTGCTCCATCCCTCTGATCATTTTTGTGGCCCTCCTCTGGACCCACTCCAACAGGTCCCTGTCTTTCCTGTGCGGAGGACTCCAGAGCTGGATGCAGTACTCCAGGTGGGGTCACACCAGAGCAGAGTAGAGGGGCAGAATCACCTCCCTCGACCTGCTGGCCACACTTCTTTTGATGCAGCCCAGGATACAATTGGTTTTATGGGCTGCTAGCACACATTGCCAGCTCATATTCTGTTTTTCATCCACCAGTACCCCCAAGTCCTTCTCTGCAGGGCTGCTTTCAATCCACCCATTGCCCAGCCTGTATCCATGTTTGGGATTGCCCAGACCCAGGTGCAGGACCTTGCAACTTGTCCTTGTTGAACCTCATGAGGTTCACACAGGCCCACCTCTCAAGCCTGTCAAGGTCCCTCTGGATGGCAATTCATCCAGAATTCCCTGCAGTCTGCAATAAGAAGGTATTCCAGTTCATATCATCTGCTGAGAAAATAAAGTTTTGGGTTCTTTCTCACTGTGGATTCCTTAAATCCTTCAGTATTGTCCTTGGATTTTGAACCTAATCAACAAATTATTCTCCTCTTCTACAGCACGTCCTCACTCTTTAACCCCCTGCCAAGTCATCGCCAATTCTTCTGGATCTAAGGAGACAAACACATTATAGATTTCCAAATATCAATTTCATCTGTCTTTATACACAGTCAGACAGGGAAGCACAGACACAGAACAATATTTTTTCTCATAACCAAGCCAAAGCTGACCTCAACTTTTATACTATGAAATTCAGCGTCTCCTCCACTTCAGCTCTCTGTACCGTAAACTACTGTCAATTCAAGGGCCATCATGGCATGGTCATTGCAATAGGCCTGCTGCTATGTTGCTGTCTCAGCTATATGCAGGCTTCTCACACAGACCCTTCTGCAGCCCTGCTCTTGCTGCATGTTAGAGAAGCACAGTCCTCAGCACAAATTATTACTTAGGAAAAGGTTTCGAATCTGAACTTAAAAACACACTGATTTTTTGCATATGACACTGGCAAATACCAATTCCTGGGTTATGTTTGTTTTTTTAACTACTCCATTTATTTCAGTAAACTTGAGTTTGGAGCAAGCTGATTACAGTTCTACCTGGACTTAAAAGGCACAGTTTTCTTACATTAACCATGTCCTTGTTTCCATTGTAAAGTAGGTACAACTTTACAATGGAAACAACAAGAGGTTTTTTTTTTTTTCTTAAGTTCTTTTATGAATCCCCTTCCTTCATTAAATTCCATCATATCCTACATAGTGTACAGATCAGATCACTACAGCTTGTATAGTTCCTTTCACCAGAGTGTGCACACACAGTGAACAGATCTCCAGCTGCCACATTAGCTACCATGCAGAAATAAAAAAATAGCACTGCAAGAAGTAAAAAACTTAAGACAAACAAAAAGTAGGCTAAAAAAAAAAAAACACCCAAAAGGCATACTGGAAGAATTCAGATTTCTTAAGAGCCAATAGATACTCTAACACTGATATTCTTAATAATGAAGGGCACGTTAATCTTAATTTATATAACAGTACACCTAAGCAGATCCTCTAGAGAAGTTACTAGAACACCTGCAGATACATAGTACATTTTAAAGAGCAATGCAAGATATAAATATGCATGGCGTGACTTCATTCATATTGTTCTTTCATAGGACTCAGATCTTTAGTTCAACAAAAAAAGGAAGAAAGTAACAAAAGGAGGAAGGACTGTCTTTTGGTTAAGAACTGGGAGACAGGAAACCTGGATTCTATTTTTGGCTCTGCCACAGAAGTGTCTTATGGCAAACTTTTCCAGCTTTGTGGTGTCAAATGAAGGAAGTGATCTTAAGAGATGAAATGCTAAAAAAGACTTAACCAAAAGTAACTAGATTTGACAAACTTGTCTACTTTCTCTGCCTCACCTCCTTCCTCTGAAGCAGTGCTAAAAATTTTCATCTATATCCCAATGATGATGTAAACTTCCACCAGAAAACAACATAATAATAGTATTAAAACCAGGAAAAAGAAACTAAATATAGAACCTATTAGGTTTATCTTCCTGGTCCTCATACTCAAAGTATTCACCTTTTATGAACAAACAAACAACCAAAAAAAAACCTTTAAATAATCAGCATTGCCTTTTGTTTGCATGTGACTTGAAATTATAACCTTCAGTATCATCTTTCCTTTTTGAAGCTGTAAGGTTGTTTAGACAATATATTAAACAGTCCAGCAGTATTGCATTTCTGAAGATCAGTAAGACAAATTCTCTCTGCCCCCACCCCCACTTCATTTTCAAGAGTACCTCCAAGATATATAGCCCAAACTTCAACATCTTTCAGCAACATGAAGGTTTTTTTTCCAGTTTGGTTTTTTTTGTTTGTTTGTTTGATTTTGGTTATGGTTGGGGTTTTTTTTTGGTGGTGGTAGTGGTGCTGGTTTTTTACCTAATTTCCATAGAAGACGGTCCTTTATTCCTTTTTTTAAAAATATGTCTAATCATCCTGTATTTCTCACAACTGCAACACTGAACTGAACATATAATTCAAGAAGCAAAACCAGCGTCCTATTTCACTTTTTGTTATGAGTACTCTTTCTTTAGCTGAATGACTTCAGATTCAGTACTCCACATGTTAAGTTTAGTTTACTATCCAATATGAAAAGTACAAGAAACCATAACTACAATGAAAAAAAAGAAGAAACCACTGGGTGAATTACAATTTTAACTTGAAGAAAACAAAAAGGCCAATGAACTTTCATTACACAGGAGGCAGGGGGAGGGACAGAAGAGAAAGGCAGCTTCTTTCACATTGGCTTTCCCATCTGGAAAAACTCTTCAGAAATATGGAAAAACAATACCAATAGAAATATGTGAGGAAAGGGTCACAACATTTTTCAAAAGCTATACTAAAATAAGTCGACTGCAGAATGGGGATATGCATCTCTAAGGAATATATACACACTTCACAGGCTATAGTGAACTGGCCATCACTGATGGCAACAGATTACTTTTTACGGTCCTGTAAAGTGCTTTATGTAGGACTACCGACAGTTTTTGGAGAGTAACTAGACTAATTCTTTTAAAAAGTGATCTATTTCCAACTGTTTTCTCTCCTAAGAGACAAAACTATCACTAATTGTAAGTTCCTAACTCACTGAAACAGAAAAAGTCTCTGTAACAATAATTTGTTTTTTGCCTCAGGATACTATATAGTTTTAAATACTGTATCCATAGCAGTCTAGATGTCAATTAGAGAAAGTAGGTCTGACAGTATCTTAGAAAACCACTAGCATAGTGACTCAATACTCTAGAGACTTTCAGTAACAAGCTGTGATTTCCCACAAAATCTGAGGAGAGAGAAGAGTGTAAACAACAATTCATGCAGCACAGAGACTTGGTTTAAGGCCCCAGTTCTAAATTCCTTATACAGCCAAGATAATGATTGACTTTAATGGCTGCTGTGGAAACACTTGGAATCAGTTGGTATGTGTATGGTACACTTTTCCTATGGAGACAGATATTATTGCTTGGGGATGCGTCTGCTTTTACTTCTGAAAGATTCTGACCTAAGCATGAAGCAAGGCATGGTTGTGGTGCTACACAGGACTAACCTCAGTTGGATTTGTGTTACCTTTTCCCTGCAACAGGACACAACAGTGCATTCCTTTAAGTTAATTCAAGTCTCTCTCATGAAAAGCAGGAGCATAAGCTGGAATCCTGAGTCAGGCATGCAACCTAGACTTGTTTACAGGAACAATAAAAAAATAAATAATCCTTGGATCTTGTTAGTTACTTTGAAACCTGACTTAATCCTTTTAAATACCCTATAGGATCCATATCACTCCTTTCTCTAACCCAGAGAAAAATATTTTGTACAATTCCTGGACTTTATTGATCTAGTCTATACTGTGTTCTTCCTGCAAAATTCTTAGCGTAAAAACACATTTCATCATTTTCAGTTCTGGCCTTCCCTGTGCCTTCACTTGTCTGACCACTGACAGCTTCAGTCTGCCCATTTGTTACATGGGCTTTCTCCAAAACAATCCTCATCAAAAGGAAAAAGGATTCTCTTCCAAAATAAACATGGAAAATAAGAGCTTTGTATTTACTTGAGGGTGGGGGAGAATATTTATTTATTTTTAAATTTCACTATATAGAATTGCCCTGCTGAGCCAAGCAGTTTGCGAGAACATAGTGCTTGCTATATGGAATTTCTCCAGATCACTTCTTGTGCCAAGATACACCATAGTGCAGAGTTGATGTAAGGTGGCATGGTTTTGTTCACATAGCATGACAGAGTTCTGCTTCCCTGAATGCAGGAGAACTGACCTGCAGGCAGTTTCCTTTTCCAGAAATCTCTAGCCTATGAAACTCAGTGCTTTTCAGTTCTGTGCTGCTGTTACCATTGAGTGCTACATACATTATTCCTACTCCACATTTCCAGTTGCTAGCATAGCGAGTCTGCAGCTAATTTCCCCATTTATGTATTTGAAAAAAAAGAAAAAAAAAACAAAAACACAAAACCAACAAACACCCAAAAAACCCAAAAAAAACCAAAAAACACCCTTGCCACCATCAACCCGGCTCAGCCCTTGCCATCCATAGGACCTACTGCCTCTGATTCTGTTTGCAGCTAGTTTTCTACTACAGTAAAAGGCTTCACTGGCCCATTTTGCAACCTAAGTTCTTGGCACAGCCATTGGCATTACAACTACTTTGACTTTTGATCCAGGATTCAGCTTCTGGAACCCATTAGTTATCACCAAGCAATTAACCTGGATGTCTGACACCTTATCTGACCATTGGGTTAGCCTGAGCATTTCCATAGCAAAGTCATTAATCTGTCTTCACTAGTGTGTGCATCTGAAGTGATATTCCATGGCTCCAACCCATGGAAGAAAATTAAACTAATAAGTGAGACAGGACACCTCATTGCTGTTTATACTAGTCCACTCCATGCTTGGCTATTCAGGGCTTCTAGGATTTACTGATTTCCAAAGCAAGTTTTGGCTAGAATCTAATGAACAGTACCAGTTACCTGGGATCCCCAAACTATGTTCCTCCACACAACATTTCTTCCAGAAGACAATATACTCATGTGGTCTTACTGTGACTGTGAGCTTAATGGCATTATCAAAGTATCTGCTGGAAGACTCAGGTAGGGAAAGGTAGAGGAAATATCAAATTCCTGATAGAGAAAAGCATTGCATTTTAAGATTGTATGTCAGCAGCCCGTGGATTACAATAAAGACTTACAATCTGACCTGAAGAAAGAAAACTAGGAGAAAGACTGAAAATTTAATCCTTTTTATTTCTGATTTTATTCCTGCATTCAGCACCCTCTCCCCACCCCCACAAAAGCAACCAACCAGTTGTGCCACATATCAAGACTATAGTTCAATGAGAATGCAGAAGGTTATTGTATTAATAATTAATTTTTTTTTCCTTTTCATGGAACCTCCATTATGCTAGAATCTAAACTATAATATGCAGATGCAGCTACTAGATGCCAACCAACAGCCAGATTTTAAAAACCTGTTGATTAGTGGAGTCACCAATGTCTCCAGTCCCACCAGGGCACCACAGGCTAGAGAAATTATACTATAACCTTCATATCATTACCATAGCTACACCTGAAGTCAACCAGGTTAAAGAAATTTATATTTATAGTTTTCATCAGTCTTCACAGAGTGCAGAGAATTCCAGTGATTTCTATTATGACAAAGAACTGACCCAGTAAATACAGTCACGTCTCTACTGCAAACATGTTCATTCATTTAAAATGATGATTGCTTATTCACTGTCATGATTAACCGGACTGCAGGTAAACAAATTTGCAAATGCCTTGAGAAATGCATCCCAGACTTCCACATTAATCCTCAACATTTTGTATCACCATTACTTAAAAATGAGTTTAAAAATGAGTTTTTAAGCATCTTTGGATCCTCAAAGGAAAGCACAGCTGCAGCTTTAGAGGCATTTAATCACTCGAGTCTGGATGACAGGGTGCAGCACTTACCGCTGAACAGGTAATGGAAGTGAATCTAGGTGGTCCTCGCCCTTAAAAGCCATATTTATCCTATTCTTATGTGCACTTCTCCATAGGCTGGAATCTAGAAAGAAAACAAACAGTCGTTTAGTAAGCCTAGGGAAACTCAGGCCTCTTCAGTCCAGGGCAGCATGGAATTCTCCTACTGATCTGTGGAACTAACTCATAAAAACCAATTCAAAAGGCTTCTTTTCCTCAGGCTACCATACAACTCCAACAGATAACCAATGCCATTAAGTACATTTCATGGCATAAGCATCATCAGGTTTGCATATTCTTGAAGTTCCTGGACTAATGCACAGGTCAGAGACATCTGGGCTGAACATTTCTGAGTTAAAATCGAGTTGTTATTTAGCCTCATTTATTTTGAATTAACTTGAACTCGAGAGGAAATTGATTTAGTATGGTTGTAATTCTTCAGGTTATTGTAAGAAAGATTGAAAGAGAAAGCAAGTGTATGCTCATATGATTTCAGGTTCATTTAGTACTACATTTACAGAAAGGCCCTTGATGTCTAACTTAGTGAAGTACTGGATCCTTCCATGTTAAACTATTTCATTTTTCTATCAGTTTGAAATGCTGTACACATCTTTTTCCTCCATGTTTTTCCTTTATACCTGGTGGCCAATGGACACATCCAAACACTATTGTACTAGAAAGAGGCAAGAGAGAAGGAGAAAGAGACTTTCCTCACTTTCACAAAAAGGAGGGGTGCTGTCTCCCTCCCTCCTCTTTTAATTAGCCCCATCTTACATTAGGGCATTACCCACTATAGATCAATGCATATTCTCAACAAAAGCCAGAGAGGATTTATTCTACTGGAAAATGTGAAGTCATTCCCACTCACCCACATGGCCAGAGGAAGAACTAATGCAAAATACTTGAAGGAAAAGATTAATCCATGACTCAAGAAGAACAAGGAGGAGATGAATGAATTTGGAGGAGGAGACAGGAACAGTGAGGAAATTATGCTTTCTTGGATATGAAGAAAAACATGAGATCAATGGATCTCATTCTTAGAGAAAATACTTTACACAGGAAATTAATGCTGTTTGTGTTGCCAGTGGGGGCAGAATGTTTTCTATGTAGCCACTTGTGAAATTCTGCTATTTGGTTATTGGCTACATTCTGCAAGCTGAGTCAGCCAGCATTTAAGATATTTGCCACTCCAAATTGCTCTTAATTGACACAGAGTGGTCTTCAGCATCTTTCCTAGCAAACTGATCTCATTGCTAATGCTTGTTCTTGTTTTTTTTCCCAAGATCCCACAAACACTGTCCTGAGTACATAAAAGTACTACAACCAGAGTAATGCATTCACATGCTCTGTCCACTATTGGCACCAGATTGCTTTGGTAATGGTGTTGTCCTGTGTTCCTCCCCACCCCCGAATTTTCCTGGAAAAACAAACTTAACCTTCTTAGTCCATGCATCTAATGAAGGAGCATATTGAAATATGGGAGAAGAATCTGTTAAAAAAAAAAATTAAAAATAGACAGTTTAAGTGCTACCGAACTCTGATTTAAAAAGATTGCAAGTATCAGATATTTGATAGACTGTGCCTGGAAAATCATATGCCCAAGTATAAAAATATTAGTATGTATCCTTCTGCTCCCATGACATACCAAGATTTGGAAAACAAGCTTACTGTTGATTTTTTTAAAGCATTTAGCATATGATGCACAGACTTCACTAACAACTGGAATAAATCAGTGATCTTCATTTCATTTTACTAGTGGAATTCTTTTGTCTCCTTGTCAAAGAAATTTAAGATTACCAAATACAAATAATCATATAATCAGATTTACTAGAAATAGCCAATTATCACGATTACCACTATCTTAATTTGAAAAGATACTCTTAATCAAAGATGAACACATCTGCATAAAGTCTTAGTATCCAGGATTAAGTTTTCTCTCCTAAATCCTATCATGCAAATGACCGAGAAAACAGTCTCTCAGTCTGCAGAAGTACAGACTTCACGGACACAAGCTATCTCCTTCTGCTCAGCATCAGGCTCAGGATTTACCTTCGTATGCTACCAACACAGAATCAACAGCTTCCCTCTGGCAAGCTAAAGCTACTTCACCATTAGCTCAGCCCACTAACAATTTCTACACATACAAATCAAAGCATCTGTTTGTACTCCATTACTTGTGATCGGTGACATAATGTACACAGACATAAATTAGATTATTGCACGTCATTGTTCCCTATAAATTAGAAACCTGACAAAAATGCAGCTTTTTATATGCTGTCTGCCCACAAAACACACATTTATATTATGGCTGAGAGCCTTTAAAAACATGATCAACTCCTACTTAGAGGTCACTTATGCTCCAGGAACAATAACAAAATGCCACACCAATATCTTAACCAAACAGTCTGTCTCAAGACTATAATTAGATATTAGCTAAAATCTTTAAGCCCAAGTTAATGTTGACAACACAAGGAAATGCTCTTCCCAAGCACCTGGCAGTCTGCCAGAGGACCAACCGTACCCCCAGGACAGAAAAGTACCACACTAGCCTGCCTAAACCCATGACTACAAGAGAGGCTGAAGACTCAGTGCCTGATACGGCACAGGCTTCTAGTCCTGCTCAGAATGGCTCCTCCACATGCTGGGCAATTACAGTGCTCAATGGCAGACATTGTTCAGTTTTTGGTGTTCTCATTCACCTTTCTGGGTAAGACTAAGACCACTGTACTTCCTGGTAAAGACCATGGCAGGACTGATGAATCCTTCTGTTTAGATGATGAATCCTTCTGTTTAGTTGATGTTGCTTTTTATTAAAGGCCACATCACAGTGTTGGGCTCTAGTCAGCATTTCTAAAAGGAAAGTCTCCTACTATAGCTGACCGTGTAGATGACCGCCTAAGCATCACATCAAGTCAAAGTAAGAAACTTTCAGAGTATCAAATTTTTCGTCTTCTACAAAAAACTTCCTACTCGGGTTCAACAGCTTCTTTACTCTGGCAAACACAGGACAGACATGGAAAAGCAGAGACATGCTGTTGCTAACAGAAACACATAGGCTAGCAACCTGTCATGAAAATCTCTCCAAGGCTTTTTCTTTGAGGGACTGATATATAGGTAGGGCAATGTGCACAGCCTCTGCTTCAACTGCTGTCTGAGCTTCTGTGCAGAGGCACCAAGAAGGTCAATAGTTTTCACACAATGGCTATACGCCACTAAAACAGGTGGCATGAACATGAGCACACAAACTCAAGGGTACACAAACTGTAAGCATATGCCCACATGCCTCTTAATCCCTCCTGCTAGCTGCTTCCTCACAGATGGTGGAGACAGTGTGGCAGCAAGCAGAACTACAGATCTGACACAGTGCCTGAAGTCAGAGACCCTTCTCCTAATGACCGTTTAAAAGATGCCCCTCTGGCTTAAAATGTCATAAAAACATATATATATATGTATATAATATATATGTTATGTAAGTATACACATACACACAGTCACATTTATTAAGCATACACATACTAATACACAAGACTAGCAGAGTTGTGCAGGAGAGGCTAATATTTTTTTCCATTGGCTTCAGTGGCCACTGCTCAGGCCCACAGCTGGTTAGAGATGCTGTCTAGGCAAACTTGTACCAAAAAAATAACACTACTTGTAGTTCGCAGTACTGGTCATTTTGATGCAAGCCTGAGGGACACTTATGCTGAAATAATAAAATTGTCATTCTTGGACTATTATAAGGCCAATTTTTTTAATACCTTACATAGGATTTTACATAAATAAATGTCTGCACATAGACTTGTCTCACGATTATAAGTAACGACTTATAATCAGTTTAATTCTTTGGGTAGATTGCAGCGTGTGCATATGGCATTAGATGGATTCAAGGCAGCAGACTCTCCTTGTGCCCTTCATCTTTCTCTTTCTCATGTCAACACTGAATTAGATATTAAGATGTTATTTCCTCATGTTTACTAGATAGATGTAGATAAGCAGACCACAAACTACATTTCATTCCCATCGGATACAGTCAGCCAAAATCTTCCTTCAGAGAACTACTACACAAGAAGAAAACAAAGCATCACACCTGAAACAGCATGTAAGCATTGCTCACAGAAAAAGCAGTGTCAGCAGAGGATGTGACCTTCACAGCCAAAAAAATCTCCAAAAACCAAAAAACACACAACCAGGAAGCGGTAACTTGCTTATATACAAGCACCAGGCCCTGATGCTGGCAACGGACACAGAGAACTAAAAACAGCTTAAAAACCTGTCAAGCTAGCCCACCCATAAGTTAAAGAAGGACTCTCATCCTAATTTACACCAGGCTTAGCAGCACCTGTGAAACCTGTGCAATGCCTCCTTAGCACAGCAGTGCAGGTGGGAGCTGTCAAACCACTGGTTCCACAACAGCAGACTCCTCCTGCCTTACAGGAACTCCCTGCTGGGAGCCTAGTCTTGCTCAAGCCTGTTTAGCATTGGAGAGCAGCTTCTACAGCGCAACATGACTTTTTAACATCCTACAAAATATGTTACTTCTGCTAGGAAAACAAATTGCATCTTGTAAAATCTCCCGATTTAAATTTCTCCATCATTCAACATGTTAGCTTATATTTAACAAGCCAGAAATTAGGAGGATTTTAGCAGTGAGGTATTCTGTTAGAAACACATTCATGTCCAAAAGTATCAGAGTAACAGCACATATTCAAGGTGAGATAAGCGCGACTCATTTACTCCTACTACTGATGGCCCTAAGGAAGTTCTCAATCACAAAATGATGCCCCAAATAATTAAGCCCTGAAACTCACACAATTAAATTCACATTTTTGATTTCAATCACTGCACACATGTCCACCCTTGTAAAGGCTTAAATCAAAAGGCCAACCCATGAACTTTTGCTACCCCATTTCTAACCCCTAACGTCATAATTAAAACAGCAAAAATGTCTTAAAATAAGGTCAATCAAGAGCATCATTTCTCTTTCTGAAAGACAGAAATCCATGTAGCTAGCCTTTGATTATTAATAATAATCAGAACTAGAAGAGCATGTAATACACTGTAAGTAATATGGTTAACCTGAGAATAAGAAGTCATTAGCTAAAAGTCATTTCAGACTAGATATCATTTGATTAATAATAACAGTTCCTGTCTATAGTAAAGTACAATCTCTGTTCTGCCAAACAGTGCCTGTCCTTATTTTACAATTCTGGGAGTCTGGGAATCATTAGTTATTATTCTCCTGGTACACAGAATAACTGTTAATGGAATGCCACAAATCAAATTAAGAGCAAAATTCTGACAGCATTTATGTGATAGGTCAGAAAGTAAATACATACACTCTGTCCTTCAGCAACACGTCCAGTCCATCAGGAGTTTTTCACACTAACCATTTGAGGAGTCAGGATCCTGTTGTCATTTTGCATTATAACAGGCTTATATAGGCATGAATTAATTATAATAGTAAAAGCCAACTCAGAATTAAGCTGGGTATCACAAATCTAAGAAGCCATAAAACCAGGAGCAAGCAATAATGAAGAGTCCTTCAAATGATGCATTAAAATGGGTTGTATTAGCATGGGAACATACAAACAGATGTACGTACCACACCCCTAGAATGCAAAATTAAAACTAGAAGAGGGAGAGGTGGGAGCAGGCGCTACCTGCAGCTTTCTTTCATGGTAGCTGCTCTTGCAGAGCCAATAATCAAAGAGGACACACTGTTGAGTAGTTTATGCTTTACACTTCAAGTAAAATCTGAAGCATAAATCCATTTTCACTCACACAGGGTTTTATTTTTAATGCATATTTCTTCCCATCTTTTCTCTCTATTTTCTGCAGAGAAAGGATCTCATTTTAAACAAGTCTCTATATTCGACAATATCCCTTTTTATATATATCATAGAATGGTTTGGGTTAGAAGGGACGTTAAAGATCACCTACTTCCAACCCTCTGCCATGGGCAGGAATACCTTCCACTAGATCAGGTTGCTCAGTGCCTCATCCAACCTGGCCTTGAATGTATACAAATTAAAATATACATTTTGTATAATATAGCATATATTTATATTAATATAATAATATATTTATATAAATATTTTAATTATATTAATTTTCTGTTTTTCTAAAATATTTTGTTTTATTATAATTATTTTATATTATTTATATTAAATATTTATAAAATATGTATTATCATATATACATGCATATAAAAAAGGGGTATAGTGTGTGTGTATCTATCTATCTAATGTAGCTATTCATGCAAACTGAAGTTTGTGCTACTTCTTTTCTGTTCTGGATTTTTCTCATCTTAGCCTTACTATACACAGCCGTACCTTAGAAATATAGAAAAAAAGAAAAAAGAGGAGATGCAGATAAAGATCTCTCTCAGTTCAAATAGATCATCCTGAAAATTACAGATAAGGAACGTTATTTTGTAGATCTTAAGATAGCACAAGAAGTGCAACATTGCCAACTGCAAATATCAAGGTGTGGGGGGCGTAGAAATCTGAAGCCAGTCCCTTAAGACATGGTCTCATTCATCTGCGTACGGAGTTTGATTCCCTCATTCAACTTTCTGGTTTTAGAGCCTTCGGGATGCCCTCCTTGAACATATACAATTTTCTCTTTGTGATCACCACAATGCAGAATTCTGTTTTTCAAGCAAGGGATGTTGGCTTGTTCATTCCATTTCTTTATTTTAGCAAGTGGCTTATATGGAAATGCACTAAGTAGAATACCTGCAACACAACCAGAAGATCCGATTGCCCTGGGAGGGGAAGCATAGACGCATGTTACCCAGGCAATCCAGCTTTCTCCATGACAAAACATACATATAACCACAGAAATTAGGAATAGAAGAGATCGGTCATCACATGCGCTACAGCCAGTCCTTTTGCCAAGGCATGAATTTTCTTATAATGTATCTTCAGCAAATTTTCCCATTGAAATATAAAAATCTCTAGAAAGATGGAGTTTAGATCATTGCGAAATACATTATGAAAATATTTAAAATAAGGAGATAGAGAAGGGCATAACAGATTTTAAGATTTCCTCCCCCCCCACCCACCCCCACGTTTAAAATTATTTTGGGCAAAAAGCCACAGGGCTAATCACTTAGTTGGCATCTTTTTTTTAAATCTTATCAGTGAAAGTCTTTAAAATCTCCCCTTCTGGAAGAGGCACACCGATTTATATAAATGGCAGTATTATGGGAGCAAACTGATTAGTGGCCACATTTCTAGCAATTAGCATTTTAGAGGCAGTTTTGCTGGAAAAGAATTTGCTTTTGAGGTTCAGGAGCTGAATAATAGGTGGCAAGTTGGTGCACTCCAGAGCTATATTTTATCTTTTATGTGATGCAGAATAATCACCATATAAAAATGTTTATTGGTTCTCAGAGCAGTATTAATGCAACTTGCTGCCATAAAATGCTGAGACATACAACTCCTCTGTATTTACGCTTCCCTTGCTTTCTGACAGACTGCGTAGTGCTTTCACCCTCCCTTCTTAAAATAAACCAAGCAGCCAATTTGACATCATTTGCACCAACAAAGTCTCAATTCAAACACTCACAATAGGGGCATCCTTGTTCCTGGCCATGGCCTCTTGGTTTTGAAGGCACTTCTGAAGAGAAACAGATAAACAGGCTTTAACTGTATGGTTTGCAGACCACCTCTTCACTTCTCCCTCAGCCATGGTGGCACCTGTATCAACGGCCCCTACGTGGTGTGAGGGCTTTCACTTGGGAGGCACCCAGTTGCCACCAGACCAAAGAACAACTCCCCCTGTACAAGGGGTTTTTTTGGGTTTTGGTTTTTTTTCCTTCCCCCCCACCTAGATATAAAGCAGAAATCAGGGACACCCCAGCTGTAAATTCAGTACCTCACAGGCATGCCTCTGAGGGCCCACACACTGCCTGTGAGGGGAGGCCCCAGCTGCCGCCCACCAGTTGGAACCGGTTCCAGCCAGCCCTGAAGTAAGGAAAAGCCCAGCACCAGAACCCAGCGCTGGCCCAAACCCCACCACCAGGGCAGCGGCCTCGGGGCTGAGGTGAGGAGGGGTCTGCAGCCACCCCAAGGGGGACCACGAGGAGCCTGCAGCCACCCTGAGGGGGACTGCGAGGAAACCACTGCCAGCACCACCCCAGCCTTTCAGGTCTCCCTGAAAATAAGGGCAGTTGAGGCCAGGTTAGGGGCTCCCCCACACTTCCCCCAACATCTACATTAGAGGTCAGAGGTTTGTGTTGATAGGCAATAAACTAATTCAAGTGAAATCCCCCTGCTTTGGTCCGATTTACCCTCGACACTATAGCCACATGCAAACTACATCCAGTCTAAAGGATTTCATCTTGTCTCCTCATCAGGAGGTAAAGACCTTGTGTCTTCCCATTCTCCTTGTGGAGAGATCAGAAATAAAAGGGCTGTTATTTCCACTAGCCATTGCGTAGGGCACAAAGAAAAACAGGAGAAGATTTTTGCGCCCTACCTTGTACAAGCCTGTACAAGTGTAGACTATGCTGCTCAGAAGAAATGCCTGCAGAATATCGCTGTTTTACTGTTATTTGCTAACATGAGGCTTCTAGATGTACTGAAATTACAGCTAAAATTCATTATTCCCCCTAAAAACATCAAAAAATTCCAAAAAGAGCTTGAAATGAAAAGAGCTAAGAGAAAATCATCTCCCTATCCAGGCAAGAAATAGAGAAACAGAAATTAAGTGACTTACCAAAATATAAAAATGAGACAAGTATAAATTAAAACCAAATATTCCAATGTTTAATACTGTAAATAAGTACATAGACAAGACAATAACCTCATATTTAACAACTTCAATGAAGGGAAAAGAACAAAGACCTACACAAGTTACTCACTCGCTGCAAGGAAAGATGACAATAATATCTTTGCACATCTCTGTACACGATCCATTTTCTGCAACGAAAGAATTTTACTTGATATCCATTCTAGTTAGTCAGACAGGCAGTCTGAAAGACATCTTTACTTAAGTTGATATTCTTCTAAAGAACAAAAAAAATCTGACATTTTAACAGAGATGAGCAAAACAATATTATTAATTCAGGTTACAGCCCACGCTAGCCAAGTCTTTATTGGAAGTATCACAAGGCATTACATGGTAAACAGTGGTGGTATTTTCACAATATTTGCCAGCAGCTATCAAGTTTTTCATTTTACAGAGTTAATATCCAGTTGTTCTTTTTTGTCATAACTCCTAAAACCTTAAAACCAGCTTTAGACCAATACAGATAAGCACACATTTACCTGGAAGTTAACACAAACGGCCAAGAATAGCTCTCTCTAGTCATTGAGCAACTTCTCCATTTGAATTACCAATAAACTTGTTACTTCTGTCGCTAAGGTTTATCATAATTTTCCCCTCTTGCCTCTACATATTGGGGAAAAGAAAGAAAAGGACATCAAAGAGCTATAGAAAAGTTAAAATGGAAGAAGATAAGAGATAAAGTTATGGCCTGCTAATAAGGTATCTCAACAGAATACAAGAACAGGAGATCCAATTTAGCGACAAGCATGCGAGATGAGCCAACACACACCAAGGAACACATAAAGCAAGTGTGGTTAAGCTATGTACTTTCAAGGATCCCAGCTCTCTGGACAGTAATTCTCCTCCACTAGGCTATCTTCATTCTAATTGCAGTCTCTGCCTTTAAGCATGTCTTTTTCTAGATAGAGACAACAAATCCAGTAGACAAATACAAACTTCTTCCTACAAGCTGAAAAAAAAAATAAAATCAGAGTATGTTTGTGAAATTACCTATACACAAAAAATATGAACGTTTGAGCTACAGCGATGTTTGAGTGTTGTTTCTGTTTCTTGCTTTTTTCCTTTACTAGCTCCAATTAGCACCTCCAGCAACTATGTTGCCTAGTCATTATAATTCTACATAAAGGTCAAGTAATAAAGCAGCAGTGTACTTTTTCTCTTTTTAAGGAGAAAACACTGCATTTATATTTTTGAACCACTGCCAAAGAGTATCCAATCATCAGACATTTTCTTCTCCCTCTGTCCTTCGCACAAAGCAACATGAAGGAGCCAAAAAGCTGTAATAACAACACATGTAGGGAATCCTCAGCAGGACTAGAGGCAGAACTGCTCTGTAGGATCATTCCCGTGTTCTGTGTCTCAGGGGCAGGTGTAACATGACCAGAGGACATCCAGAAATCCCTAGCAAATCTAAAGGCTTGGGAGGACTTTGCAGCCTGCACACATTAGATTAGATTTACACCAGAGATCACGTTGCGTCTTGGGAACAGCTTGGAGCAGAAAGTGCAAAGCCTGCTTCAAGTCACTGGGCTGCACTCGGTCTTTGTGTCAAGAGCACTCCTGAGCCTCTGGCCACAGAGCTCCAGAATTCCAAGCAAAAGAAGTTCACAGGGTATTATCTGATGTAATGGCACAGTTTTCATGGGGTTTTGTGGTTTGGGATTTTTGGGGGTTGGCTTTTTCTTTTTTTTTTTTTTAAATATTTCTTCCCCACTCCCCTCAATTTATAGGCTGAAGTTTTAGTATGGAAGGGCCAAGAAGGAGAGCATGGGCAACAAAACAATAGAAAAAGACACAACCTTAGCAGAGGCCACAGAGCTGATCCATTGCCCTGAAAACTTCAGTCTTCAGACTTGTTTCTGTTGTTACCGGTGATATGTGGGCTGTGGAGCAGACCATCTCCCATTTGCAAGAACAGGACAAGAGTAGCCAAGTAAACTCCAAATCTCTCCAGAGAGCTCATTTCACTATTAAAATACCAGCATTTTTTCCATCTACCACCTCTACAGAGAGCATTTCGCGTTTAAGAGTTTCATACATCTCCATTTTTCATGATCAGCCTCGGAAAACTCTGCTCATCTCCAAATACCCATCATCTCCCAATATTGCCAATGCAACAGAAGCCAATAATTGGCCTCAGCAAGAAAATAGACATGTCGCTGACCCCTCATGGGGACAGAGGGCATATTCCACCTGCAAATGTGGCTTTCATTATTTTCAGGGTGCCTAAGCTCAGAGATACTATCAACAATCTAACATTTACATTAGCTGGATCCAAAGAACTGCCTGTGCCAATTACACTTATGTTATACCAGTAAATACTTGAGGGCCAGGCACATCAAATAACTTGCTAGGTATTGCCAATGCCCATCTACTGATGTGCCAATGCCTTGGCATCCAAGAGGAGGAAGTATCTGCCATCTGAGCAGTCAGGGAGACAGCCTGCCCCACCAGCAGTAGAGACTGCACATCTAAGTTTTTCTTTACATACACATTATCTGGACAAGACTCGGCACAGAGGTTTCAGGGAAACAGCCCATGAACTCTGTCAGTGTTCAGATAAAAGAATAGGATTCCTGAAGCCACATACCGCCGACACAGAAATGTCCTCAAGTTGTGCCGGGGGAGGTTTAGATTGGATATTAGGAAAAATTTCTTCAGTGAAAGGGTTGTCAAGCACAGGGACAGGCTGCCCATGGAAGTGGTTGAGTCTCCATCCCTGGAGGTATCTAAAAAGATGTGTAGATGTGGCACTTAGGGACATGGTTTAGTGGTGGACTTGGCAGTGTTAGGTTAACAGTTGGACTCAATGACCTTAAGGGTCTTTTCCAACATAAATGATTCTATGATTCTACATTCATTACCACAACTTGAATGTCACATATGTAACTTGAAGCTTGCGTACATGGGCCAGCTTTGGTAGCTACTGTCAATACAGACCTCAGTGAAAAACTGTCCCCAAAAGCAGAATACTTGTACAGCAGTCTCAAATACTGAAGTGTTTTTATTTATTTAAAGACGGAGACCTATGACCAGCAACATGTACATGCAAGGAAAAAAGTGACATCCTTAAATTGGAGGAAAAAATTTAAATTACTGCAGTGGTAAATGTAAATCAGTTCTGAGACCCAGCCACCTAATTGTCCATTAAGATATCAAAAACCAGATTCTTCTTTTAATTTAATAATCTTCTAAAAGAGAACCCAAGAAAATGCTAAGCATTACTCATGGTGGAACTACAGGACAGAGCTTTCGCCTCATGACTCATCCAATAAAAATGAAAGCAGTTCATAAGCAGATTCTGAAAAGTTTCAAAGCACAAGATGAATTTACCTTTAAAAAAAAAAAAAAAACAACACATTTCAGTAAGAGGGGGGGAAAAAAAAAAGTCACTTACAGGAAACACAGGGCAGTGGTTACAGCTAGGGAATGAAAATAAGGAAATTGTCCTGCTTTCCACAACAAGGTTTTTCACCAACTTCCTCCCAGCTACACAGCAAGTTATTTAACCTCTCCATATTCTGAAGTAACAGTGTATCAAATTATTCTGCTCTCTTCACTGCAGTGACAGATTATGTTTGCAATAAAGTTGAGGAGGGAGGCATTGTTTATTTACAGCCCTTGAACCTCCAGTTGATTTTAAAATATCTGCCCAAATCTAATTCCAAGAATTGAAGAGTTCATACATGTGAGAGTGGAATGCTTAGTGCACAAAAAAGGTTTTTAAAAAAAATGTGAAATGGCTGACCAGTGACAGGAGGTGACTAAGAGCAATAGCAAATAAACATGGAAAAATAGGTCAGGAACCTTAATGTCCTAGAACCCCTAAATGATTAGAAGAATAAAACAGAGCAAAGTCAAAACTCAGAAAGGAAATGCATTTTTGTAAAATACGTACCACTTGTTCCCACAAAGTCACTGTGACTCAGAAGCTGGTATCACATAATCACAGGATGGTTGAGGTTGAAGGGACCTCAGTAAACTTCAAAAAGGAACATTCTTATGGGTAATACAAAGTACCAAAGTTACAATTAATTAGAACAATTTTTAAATCGTATCACACCTCAAGACAGTTGCTACCTGTATTGCATCCCCCTCTTAAGATGTCATTGAAAGTTTGTCTTCTGATTTTAACTGAAGACCAACCTTTTCCAGGATAATAGGCAACTGAACAGAAGAACTAGACAGGGCCAGGAGGAGTCAATGAGAAGGACAGATTTATTAAAACACCCAACAGCCCTGCCACTGACTTCAGTAGTGAAATAAGCCAAAAACGTATCGTACATTTAGGACTTAAGATTGACTGAGACTTTTCGAAAATTACATGTACGAAATACCAACTTCTGCAAATAATTATCAAGTCATATACCCATAAAAGTCAAGAAAAGATATTTTATAACCTGCTCATCTTACTTATTTACGGAATAGAGCCAATATTAGTCAGCACAAGTAGCTGCTTGCAAGAAAGAAGGCTTCAATCAGTAAGGGAGGGAGGGAATTAAAATGAGGGAAATCCAAAACACAGTTATACCTACCAATCATGTCATCTAAATTGTACTATTTTATTCATTAAAAATAAAGCTTTGAAACAAAGATACCATATTTTATGCAAGTCCTTGATTACCTTTCTGCCGAGGGAGCATGTAATTTACAAGAAAGAGGACTTAAAGCTTTAAGTGCCTCTGACTTAATTCAGCATGCTGTATTGATGGTCCCATTTAGATGATTCCATTTTAGGCCCCTCTAACGCATTAAAGGCATCACTTACTCACATCCATTTGGCTAATGATCCCCTACTGCTCTAAAGTAAATGACAGCTATTTACAGTAAATTATTCAATTAGATAGAGGGAAGTGCAGTATTCATTTTATATTGTTTGACATGGCAAAACAGAAGTGTGCAAGAAGGCAGGTGGGGCATTTTAATCTTTCAGAATCAATTGTTTAATCCACAGCAAGAGAATAAATATACTGCACAATACTTGTCAGCATCAGACTTTTTTATAGTAAACATTCTAAGAGAGATTGAAGTGTTGCAACTCCAGATAATATAATTCTGCAACTTCAGAAGTAAGTCCTCAATGCAATGCAAGGAATGTTCGTAAGCAGCATCTTATAGAACTGCTTTATTTTAAGCACAATTTCAAGTAACACGCTAAGTGACTTTTTTTTTTAAAACACATGCTAGCAGGAGACCAAATTTCCATTAAAAAAATAGGTACGAGCATTTCTGAATCCCATTTATTTGTAATGGGATTTATACTAGAGTGCCTACCTCACTTTCAGAAACAGGACTGAAACTCCCAAGACATTTGGACAGTTGGGTATTTTTCATTCATGAAATCCCAGGAAAGGACAGCTCAGCTGCCCTCACAAATTAAGAGGGGGATTCAGAAAAATAATCAAATAAAGGACAACCCAAGAAGAAGAGAAAATGATCACGCTGCAATAATTCAAAAATAGTCTTAGATTCAGACCTTTTCATACATTCTTCTATTCTTTTCCAGGTGCTGAAGGGTGCGCTTTCATGCATGAGTACATGCACATGTCACAATCCCTGCTGTATACATGCTGCTGTGGCCACCACACCTGGAAAAAGGCTGAAGCCATGACTTTGGTGTCCCTTGTCAAACCCCTGCCTCATAACAGAGAAAATAAAGTTCTCCTTGTTATGGATACGAACACAAAGTCCAAGGTGCAGGTAAGGCTACTACCTGAGCCTACTAGTGACCATGCTTTGCACAGTTCTCAGGCCTCCTAGCATTTAATACAGAGGGGAAGAAGGAAGAGGCAATTTGTCTGAGCCCTTCTGGCTAGCCCTGATTTTGGAGAATTTCTTCCGCAAGCCCAGAGTGTCTCAGAACAAGTGCCGAGCACTCCAAATAGAACACTACTTTCCTCTGGCTAACCTGCCAACGCATTTAATTTTCTGCAGGCAGAGGGCCAAGTTCAGCAAGCACAGCTCCTGCTAAGTTTAATGGGAGCTGCACTTGCCTATGCCAGCAAGTGAAGTTTGCTGGGGGACTGCAAGCAACACACTACAGAAAATACAACTGTAGCCAGCATCTGTATTCAAAGGATACATTTGAAAGGCTACAGAATGGACTACTCTTTTTTCCTTACTGTTTCAGTTCTTCTAAAGCTGCTGGCACAATGAAACCCTTCCTACTCTTAGTATGTATTCACTCACTTCCAAGAGCAAGGATTCCAAACTGGCTGTTTGTAATGATGAATTTAGTCAAAAGACCAGCTTACTGCAACTAGACTATTACGAATTTAACTGTCATTTGGAGTCTCTTTATCCAAGAGTGCTGGCCAGATTGTTCAGAAGACCTCCTACACACATGGCTCCTGAATTCCTAAGGAAGGCCTGCATTTCAATGGCTCCAGAGCTTATTTTCTGCAATTTGGTACTTATTGCTTATTTTGCTAGCTACCTTCCCCCTCTTGTGAAGGATTTATCTTATTTTAAATTTCTAGCTCTACCAGAACCAAATACATTAAGCAAATTTTAGTCCAGATTCTCAGTGGCTCTAAGCTATGAATGCTATGCCAATTTTTACTAGGCAAAGATTACTCTATTATTATTTGCAGAAACTCAAAAATCCCCTCCCTTTGAAATACATTTTAGAGGCTATAATAATACAAGTAATAGTAATAACAATTCTAGACCTTCACAAGCAATACTCTGGTCTTTCAATCTCTAGTGTCTATCTCTGCTTGACCTACACCTCTTCATACAATGTCTTCCTTGTTCACCCTCCTACTCTCAGACTAAACATACTTATATCTGCTGACATTCCCTCTGGTGCACAAGGAAGCGGCTCAGATTTACATTCTTTAAACATGTGATTATCCTCTGAAACGTTCCACAGTTACTTTCTGCTGAAAAATTACCTGCCTGAAAGGCACTGAGTTAAACCAGTTTGTAAGCCAATTCTTCATCTAGTAAGAAGTTAAGAATAGTGAAAACACTTAGCATGGCACTTGATATCATCCAGGAACCCCAAACATTAAAAAAAAAGAAGGCCACAGATGGAAAAAAAACCCAGGGGTAACGTGAATTTGGATCCACGTTTTTAATAACTTAATTCACTAAAATAGACTTCTCTACACCAAATAATTAACATTTATATTTTTCTAGTTCTGAAATCCTCCACCCAGACAGCCAAACAGGAAAGTTCAGAGCAACTGAGACATTCGAGGTATGTTGCCAATAAAGCTGCTACACATCATAGCTACACTAAGCAGTATTAAAAATGAAATATTGAGTGTACAAAATAGCATACATATTTCTGAACAGTTGTTCAGAATAGGCTGCTTGGAGTGGCAAAAGTTAGAAGACACTGAAGTGGAGGAGCCTGCCTCCACTGTGGAGTCGTCAATGTTGCACTTCAGTTTTTCCCTAAGGTCTTCCCAGAGAAGTCCTTCCTTCCCCAGGGCCAGGCTATGATGGGTGCATTAGCTGCCCACGCAGCCAGTGGGAGCACAGCTCCGTAGGCTACTCACACCAGCAGTGACAGCGTGGCCAAGTTGGCCTAAGAACGTGGCTGATACTGTTGCCAAGAAAATAGAAGAGCAACTATTGGAAGGAATGACTTGGCCTAGGATGAGTCACTTGACATCATCTCCTTTCAGATGGTACAGACAGGAATGCTGAGGCCCAGGGCCTCATGGCTCCCATGTCCTCATCCCCATTTACTGCCAACCCCTGCTGTCCTGAGCAAAAGCCCTGTCCCTATTGTGCAGAAGTTTCTCCAAATGGACTTGATTTACAAGTAGTATTTACAAAGCACCCGAACATCCCTCACTGAGGGGCAGACCACAGTAAAATCATACCAAAATACAGTACTGCTTCCCTCCACCTTATGCAGGTGCACTGCATTTTCATTCATATTACAATTAACAGACATTATGGATCAGGCACACACATCAGCTAGAAAATGGAACAACGATTAGTTAGCTCAACCCTGTTCGCATAACATCAAGCTTTGCTTGGTTTTGTTATGAGGCTTTTTTCTCAAAACCCTTGACATTGTTTTCTAGCTATGGTAATACTTAGATAAATAAAAGCAGCAACATTTCCATATGAGATATTGAGTATGCCACCCTATAATGGCCCCTCTCCCTAATTTCATGATTCACACATGTATAGATTAAAAGAAGTATACACAGAGTATATATAGAACCAAGCACGAGGTAGAACGATTCCCTGAGGCTTTCCAGGTGTCTCACAATGTCAGCAGCTGTTTTATACATCTCTGTAAAAGTGGAAGTCCAGCGATTTTTCTACGCTTTCTTTCTCAGCAGCCAGAGGTCCCTTTCTTCTCACAAGTCCTATGAATGCTCTCCTAAGTCATATACTTAAGAGCTAGAAATGGGAGGAGAGAAGCAAGAGCATTCAAACACACAAAGGATGTAAGAAAATAGATACGAAAGAAAAATCTGTTCTAGGGAGGAACTTGCATTGAAAAGGACTATGACCTGGTCTGAAAAATAAGCAAAGAAGATGCACCATGAAAAAGTCTCATTGCATCCTGTGCTTCTAGCTTAGCACATTGGTCCGTGTTAGAGACAGTAAGTCCCTGGCATAGGGCAATGCTTCAGCAATGATGAGAGCACATTTCAAGCACAATATACTGTGTTATATTTTACTCATGCATCCTTCAACCAGACAATCCATGTTGGCTACATTTTTCTTTTGTAAATCAACATATTTGGCTCTTTTTTATATGGCTCTTACTTTTCCTTCATTTAATGATTTCTCCAGAAGTGCTTAAAAATCAAGGGCATTTAGAGAACTAAATTACAAGATCTGGCATATGAAGACTCAAATTCCTATAAATAGATGAATATCCCATTTTCTGGAATTCTAATCAGCTTCTGCTTTTTGTTGCATCCCTATTAGATGGCAATCTCCAGAGCATTTTTATGACTGCTGAATATTCATTCCTGCTTTTTCCTTTAAAGGAAACCTACTGATTGACTGATTTTGTAATTCACATCACAGTGCAGGTCCCGGTCCCAGGAGAAAAAAAAAAAATAAAGTGGATATAAAAGTACCAAAGTTTATACCTTAGAAGGTAAAAGGATAACAATTTCAATGGCAAATCTCTTTCTACTTGAGAGATGAGTGTAAAGCTCTGTACCTCACCGACTATACATTGGTGTCTAACAGTGCTGTGCAGCATGGCCGTATTCTAACATCTCTAGAGAAACCCAGCTCCAACTTTTTACCTACCTCATGTCCATGGATGATCTACGTTTTCTCACGATGAGAACCAATACCATGTTTATATTAAATTGCTACTGTAACTGAGGGCTAGCAGGAAGGTCTCTTTGCTGGTTAGCATGGGCACTTTGAGAAAGCAGGGAGGCTGGAGCTCTGCGTGTAACAACACTCCTCGGTCTCCTGGTTTCTGTCTCCCACTCTGCTGCCAGCAATTGCTCCTCTGACCTCTTCCAGCTGTCAAACCCCCTCACCAGCGCTGCAATGGGACCGGCAAGAGCAGCATCCGGCTTGTGTCTGCCCAGACACCACAGCAGCTGTGTCAGGGAGCTGAGCAGCACTGAGTCACAGCTGAAGGCAGCACCGGGAGCCCTGTCCCACACATGGGCGACAACAATTGTCAAAGCATACACCCACCTTTTCAGTTATGAGTCCATGAAAATATGATATCAAACCAGACTTTCTTTTGTTCATATCCATGTTCCTACAAGCATCTTACATAAAAAGCAAGAGGGGAAAATCTGCCACACAACACACACCTAAAGTAATCTTACTTCAGCTATGCTTTGGCAAAAAGCCTAGGCAGCAACAAGATTTTTCCCTTTAGCTAGCAAACAGATCCCATTTCCTTTTTTCCAGGGCCCACATCCATATATTGAACTATAGTTTTGGTATCAGCCTTTATAGCTTTCATATGGTTACCATTTCTAAGGAAACCACTTCCTCGGTATAGACACAGTTAGTATATTTTCTTATTTTCCTGTTATTCTGGATTTGGCAGAATAATTGCAGAGTGTGGGAGACGGGGAAGGAGAGACTGAAAGGGATAGAAATCAGACCTAGAAAAAACAAAGGTAAGTGTGTTTAAGACACAATAGATCAGGTATCCAAAAAATCACTAGGAAACTATGTTTCAAGCTCACTTTCTGCCTTTCTTTTCTCAGTACAACTATCGCAACAGTTCCGAACTTTTCTGGTGGGATTTCACGTAAATGTGAAAGCATTATCTGTAGAGGGACTAAAGCAGCCAGATCACCATCTTCACTACTAATATTTGCCTATGTGCATCTAGCTCTGCTTTCCCAGAGAGCACAGTGCCCTGGAAATAACAGCAACCATGCTCACCTGCACTGTCTTGGATATGACATAACCATCACAGTATCAGTAGAAAACTCCAAAGATTTATCTAAGTGCAATCTCTAGCACCTCTGCACCTTGATGTAGTACATTGTGGTGCCTAGCTAAAAGAAGCAGCAAAGGCAACCAAAGTCTCTTGGGTATTCTTCTACCTTAATTTTTTGTTTGAAACAGCTTACAAGAAAACAAATCTAAAGTAGTTGCAACAGGCAAGGAGTACATTTGTCATTTCAGTACTAGGTTTTGAAACAGCAATTGCAGAATCCAATATATGTAAACTCTTCAGGCTCCAAGACAAAGACTGGCATTAAATACCATGGCTTTTAAAGAAAATATAACCCCAGTCCTCAGCTTGGCCTGGTATTAGTGGCTACAGTCTCCCAGGAGCAGGCTTTTGCCTACACTAACAGTTTACAGGTCAATGCATTAAATTGATACCGATAAAGACACAAGTCTAAGAAACTCGATAGCACACATTTCAGTCTGCCGCTGCTGTGGCAGGGATTGACGTCAGCCACGGCAGCTCTTGCTCCATCACACGATATCAGAATGATTTTTTGACACATAATAAATACTGCCATCAAAAAACAACGAGCCACCCATCCTGTAACATCTCATCTGGCCTGTAACAAACAGGAGTCAGAAAAAATGAAATATCCAAAGGTCAGTCCACTATTGGAACAATCGATGCCTTCAGATTCCCTTGCATTTGGACTGAAAAGACATGTTTAAATCCTATATGCAGTGTATGCTTGGCAATATGGTTCCTTTATATGAAGAAAGTTGACATTTGCAAATTACTCAGATACTGATCTTTGAGAACAAGTTGACCTAGTTTTAATTCTTCCTGTGATTGCCTTTTTCAATAGGCTCACTTTCCCAACTGCAATGCCTGGGAAAGTATATAACCCAGCCAGCCCTCAAAGATTGCTCCCTACAATATTTGCTCATGGTTTCTTTCTGATAACAGCAGTGTTCTTGCATATATATTTTCTACCTGTTTAATCTGTCATTGGGACTCCAGCTGTCTTCTGAAGACAGCTAATGATCAACAGGCCATTTGATTCCAGTGAACAAGTTTTCAAATATTTTTCTTTTCTCCAAATGAAAGTAGATCTCATGAAGCAGATCTTGAAGAACAAGATCTCTTAAGGAATCAGGTCAGATTCAAGGGATCAGATTTTCCAATAGAGAAAAAATAGCAAAAAGAATCAGAAATCTTTTCTGAATTTAATGAACACTCATTTTCTGGGTCAAATATCTGGCTTCCAGGATAACACAAAGCACATATCTGACATATGAATTGGAAAATTACTCTTCTGAAGCAAAATATAGTTTTGTAACACGGGTTCATTAGGAACATAACCTGCGGTGAATCAACAGCTTCTGTTTTACTGGAGGACAGCATGGATGCCAACAAGAGATGGCAATCATGGAGCAGTGCCAGGATACACCAGCTGAAAATATGGCTCACTCCCCTTGCCATAGACAGCTAGAATCTAAGAATACTATGCTATGGCCCAGGCTTATTAATGTGCATTTCCAGCTACTGTACTTTCTCTGAAATTTTTATACTCTGTCCTGAACTAGGCAGTGAACTAGAATTCAGCATATGCAATGCAATGAACCATCCCTGGGGAAACACAGCATCTCTGGGTACCACTTCCCTACACAGAAAACTCAGTTGTAAATGCTATGCTTCCTTTCCCCGATACACTGATCTTATCTTCAGCATATGGCCAGTAAGTAGAAGTGAAAAGCTGCTTTTCTGTAGGATCAGAGCACAGGCTGAAACTATAATTTAGAAAGCCCTCTTCAGGCTATACAATTTAAATTTTGTAAATATTAAGTATTTATCAGCATTGAGCCAGTTAGATCATTTGCATTGTCACTATGAACTAGGGTATAGGAAGAATAATTTTTAAAATCAAAATAATTTCGAGAGATGTCACATAAGAGCAGAAAAATATTTAGCTGCTCTTCCAAAAGTTTTGCAGCTTTATCCACAATTTTTAGGAACTATTTAGTGCAATCTGTGTGCTACAAAGAACTCTGATCACACAAAACATCCAACTAATAAATCCATTCACATTTCATGATTAGTAAAACAGCTTATTAATTACTACCACAATTAAAATGGTCTGACTTAAAGAAAACAAAAAATAGACATCCTTATCACTATGACCAAAGGCAATGCTCATTTCCAGTCAAAGACTGAGATTTTGGTTCTGGTGTTCACCTCATCTTGTAACAGTTACAAGCATATTTAAGTTCATGAAATTTAAAAGTAATCAGATGACCCAAAAAATTAATAAGAAGAAATCCTTCCCTTTAAAAGCATAAGCTGTTCCTTCGGATTATGTCACACAAAAATGCTCACATTAAGGCTTAAAAGTAGTTTTCAAAACCATGACTCAAGAACAACAAAGAAGCCAGCATACTAATGTAATATAGATGTAAAGTTCAATTTGTTTTTCACAGCATAGTGCACAGCTTAGTACTTCGACATGGCATTTACTTTTCTGCCTTTTAATCCATCTTAAAAAACAAGCAGACATTTATCCTACAAGCCACTTTTTCAAGCTATCTATAGGACTGTCGAGTGCATTTCTGCCTGCTGCAGGATTGCAGAGTGGAGAGCAGTAAATGCTTTAGCCTTGCATGGGCACATTGCATCTCCATACTGCATTGAGTGCAGACATACCTCTCCTAGAAGAAAGGCAAAAATCTACATATTGCCCAAGAGATTGCTACATTTCCACATGCTCCCTCTTCAGTAACCTGTACAAAAACAAACTAGCAGAGCTAAGGTCAAAGGATTGCTCTGAAAGACATTTACCATCGTTGAATTAATAGGCTTACCAGGAAGGGGATGAATGGTGCATGGCTCTCCTTATTTTACAGTTCTTGTGAACACTAGCCTACGTACTAGTTTGGATACCACTGGAATATCAGATATTATTAAACCAAAGCCTGGGCCAGCAGATGACATAACGCTGAAAGTAGACTCAATTCCTTTTACTTCTGCTGGAGCAAGGAATGAAAGCTGAGATCATGTTTCGTTAGTAAAATGGAATTTTTAGAAGAGAAATGAAGGGGCCAATTCAGCCCTTTCGAAAATCTACGCAACCTCAAAATAATAGTCAGGTCTGATGTGATTAAGGCAACTAGTATCACATTTTGGGGGCTGACTTACTGGGTATGTTTTTGGAATTACAAGTTTACATCCATCTGGCTGGAGGAACAGCAGTAATGGTGATCATTTCCAAAAGATCACCATTTCATTGTTAAAAAGAATTTTTTTTTAAATGAAGTAAAATTCTGTCTGCAATCATATCCTCTTTCGTTTCTTCCTTGGCCCAGTTTTCAGTACTGGGAACTGCAGAAGTCCATCTATCTCAGACAGACTCATTAGCTGGGAAGACAGAGTACCTAAAGCTGGAACAAAACCCCTCTGCCTGAATACTTTTCCTCTGCACTGAACAACTGCTGCATTCTCCCTCCCTTCAGGCCAAAGGAGACCCTCAATCAACATGTAAAAATCTGTTTAAGAAGAACAACAGGAAGCCTGCAAGCTACAGCAGTCCAAACTGGGCAAGTTCAGTCCAGCTCCTGCTGCCTGAATCGTGACAGCTCTCCCAGCCTTGGTTCAGCTTTCTTCTCATCAGCCAGAAGGAACATACACTGTTATATGCTGAAAAGTCATTGGGTGGTTATTAGCATTTAATTCAGCTACTTCGTGGTAACAACTAACACCTTTTGAAAAATTCATTGCATACAGTATTTGCCACCCAGCCTCCCAATTCCTTCTTCAATAATATATAAAAACAGCATGAAGAAACTTTACAAAAGAGAGAGGTATCATCACCAAAGAGACACAGAGGGGCATGTAATGCAATCATGAAACATAAGCAGAATCAAGCTCAACAGCACTCATTTTCTAGTATAACTAATACATCATTTATGATGGTTTGCTGTTAGCTGTGAGTTCTTACCTGAACACATTTTGTTTCAATGGAAAAGCATAAGCTCAGCTGTTGCTAGATGTGCTTTATCTTTGCCTTCACGCTAAGTGCACATATAGCTCTCAAACTCAATTCTTTTTTGCAGGCCAGAATACAAATAATTCCTTCTCTGCGATGACTTATTTGACAAGATTGCAATTCTCTCTATGGATAGCCTCAAAGCTCTGCAGGAGGACTATTTTCTGTTGGTTTCAGTTTTGAGAGTTTTGTTGTTTCCCCCCCCGCCCCCAAGCTCTTTAAACGTGTTAGCATATCTAATAGCAAGAGAATGTAGAATCTTAAATATTATTAAAAAAAAAACCAGTA
The DNA here is from genome assembly GCF_047370975.1 of Nipponia nippon. Classification (NCBI taxonomy): domain Eukaryota; kingdom Metazoa; phylum Chordata; class Aves; order Pelecaniformes; family Threskiornithidae; genus Nipponia; species Nipponia nippon. Next base: position 14,424,854 of record NW_028262291.1, on the reverse strand, counting down.
AACTCTTTCAAGCACAAAAAGCAGCAAGAACAACCAAAAAGGAAATTGCATATCTACGTTACATAATTTAAGGAAAAGCTGCAAATCCAAAGGAATTCTTGCTTTAACTTACACTGCTTAATGTGCAAAGATATCCAGGGTTTCAGTCCTGCCAGGATCCCAATCCAGCAAAGTACTTAAGGATGTTCATAGGAACCAAAATGAAAAACCTCACATGTTTAAAACCTGACACCTGCTTAAGTGCTTTGCTACATTAGGGCCAGCAACCTCAGCACTTCTCAGCTAAGCTGCTTGTGAATCTTCCCTGAAATTAGTTGCATTGTCCTTCAGTGCTTGCCTTTAACCTCTCCAAACACCCCATGGTTTGGAGCATGGGCCACCTGAGGCTTGTCTCAGCACAGCTGCTGTTTCTCCATTAAAATGCATAGAGCAAGAGTGGTTTCTGAGCCTTTGACATAGCTCTTGAAGAAATTAAAGAGAAACCTGGTACAGCAAATTTCAGTAAAAACAATACTGAAAAGAACACGCCCCCCCCATGGCCCATGCAATTGCTTAGACTCAAATAAAGCAAGGACTAAAGGCTTTTGTTACTTTCTACCAAAAAAAAAAAAACAAAACCAAAAAACAGTAGAGGGCTATTTTTCCCTTTCACTTGCCTTTCTGTCCTGCCTATTTAGTCGATAAGCTATACTGAAATGAAACTTCCTTGGGTTGCCCCTGCATATTTAGCACAGTGGAATGGTTTTCAATACAGGTTTCTCAGTGCTGTTATGTGGTCCACCTTCACACTGAGTGTCTGCATTAGGCTCTTTAGTAGTGCTTAGTTATGAAGCATGTCCTTAAATACACTAGGGCTTGGTTGTGTTTGGGTTCCCCCCCCCCCCCCCCCCGTTTTTTTTTGTTTTGTTTTTTGTTGTTGGTTGGTTGGTTGGGGTTTTTTGGGTGGGTGTATATAAAGAAGTCAAGAACAAAACTACAGCATCTGAAATGTTTGGTTTCCCCTCAAGCTCCAAGAAGGAAATAACTGCAGTGTATTACCTAGCAAGGTGCTGTTGCTGAGCAGATGCAGAAGTCTGCTTCCCCTGAGTTGCCTCAGCACAGTTACACTTTTGACATAATGTCACTTGCACACAAGCTGGTTGTCCAGCCCTCCAATCACTCTAGATGAGAAATAAAAACATTCCTCTCATCATTTATTGCTCTATACTATTTCTTCATCTCCCAGTAGCCTCAACAAATCTAGCTCCTGGTTGCCAGATTTGACAGCTATACGGGACACATTCAGAAACCTGTATTTTCTGGACTGGATGGGAACTCATCAAGTTAAAAAATTTAATAGCTCTGAGAAAAATTTTCACTCTATTTTATCCTCCATTGTGTGAACATAACTCTCGGTTAAAGACCATTAAGGTAAATTGAATAACTCTAAGATGTGAAAATTTGTCCAACACTTTTTTTTAGACAAATTAAATATATGCAGACTGTAGTTGGCAATCTATTTCAAATGATAAAATGTGAGACACAGCAATATGCCATAGAGGCTTCCACAGCTTTCACACTAGAAACACAATGCATAGCTACCAAGTCTTTAGGTGTGTGTTGCAATGAAGAAATAGTACCAAAAATACATAGTTGTAGGCAAATGATGGTCTTGCAAATGACAATATAGATTCGTGCAGAAAAAATAGCACGAATGGAGAGAATCTTGAGAATAACAAGCTGAACATGGGACAATGATATCACAACTCACAAACTCAGATAAAAATTAGTTTATTATTTAGAAAAAAAAAGAAAAACAAGGTCCTTTTTGGTAACAAGGCACAATGCAAGGGCCACATGTCTGTCAGTAGGACATTTTACCACATGAACGAGGTGTCAGCATACTGGGGATGATGCAGCATGGTGGCTGACAAGCATCTGTCTTTTCATCATTCAGCCTCCAATCCCCTGAAACATCCTCTACAGGAATTATTTGCACAAACAGAGGTATTTTGAACATCAAAAATGAAAACTCACACTATCAGTAGAAAGCCAGGTTACAAAGGGGAAAAAAAAACCCAAAGAACAAAAAACAAATACATGGAAGTATATAAGATTGTCTCCCTTCCTTTAAATGAAAAAGAATAAAATACATCAGGTTAGCAAAAGCCTTGCCTGCATACACAAGTATGTCTCTGTGACATGGGCTCAATGACAGATGCCATGAAAAATTCCGAGGTTTTAGTATCAACCCACCACACCTTGTAACGAAAATCCAAAACCCATGCAGGACTAAAGTTCTCCATGTGTAAAGCAGGAATTCATCATGCACAGAACTTTTGAGGAATCCTTCCATTAATCTGGGATCCCCCAACAGACAATAAGCCTATTAATACATGAAACATCCCAATATTGTTGGTCACGTGCTATGTATCAGCAATGCTGGAAATCCAAGTGTAGCTCTAGCATACATACAGTAGCTCTGGCACTTTGCAAGTGAAGCATACTTACTGCAGAGATACAGTCACAGTACTTAAAATACAGCAGTCCAGTACTTCCTGGGAGCTTCAAACTTACTGCAAGTGCACAGAACAGTATGAGTTCATATATTTGGCCATGAAATCCCAGACTGGCATATATTCATCTCATTTACCTACCCAACAAGAAATTTCTTCTTTCATATGTCACTAGAAAGCACAGATCTTTCAAACGAGGGATGGCGTTTGCAATGTAGCAACCGGCGCTGCAATGCTCAAGGAGGACTTCATCCCACGCTCACATCCCAAAGGACTGATAAGGGCTCACCAGAATACATACAATGGTCCACTATTGTAAAACCTTATTCATCAAGTGAATTTGCCGACTTCTTGTCAGCACAAGCACTTCTTTTCATCACCAAAGGTTTGTAAGACCAGAGAATATTATTTTGATACTGCAACATTAAAAAAACCTATACCTTACATTTGATCTAATTATACTATTGCCCACAGTTTCCAATGGCACTTTAAAGTCTGGACTTTACTCTTCTACAATACCACTATGATAAACTACAGCTACATACAGTGAGGCCTAACAGTTTTTATAGCAGTATCTTAAGCTTCCTTTTAGCAATACCTTTTTCATGCCATAAACAAGGAGTGCAGTATACCAATATTGATCAGCACTAAATTATGACAGATTCCTGTCAAAAGAGCTGACTTGCATTGAAGCTTGGTCAACTGCTCGGCATTCAAACAATTTCACTGAAGTTCTTTTCTAAGATGCAACACTTTTGTTAATTCAGAAGAATACTTTTATTGTGGACAATAAAACAAATATCTCAAAAGTTCTCTCACTGTTTGCTTGTATTTTAATGCATTCATGTAGTGGGTCTGATACATTTGCACAGTATTTGAGGGCAATATTACAAAATAGTGCTCACAGTCCAAGGAGGGAGTGGACACAGCTACCATTGAATCAGGGCCACGATCAGAACCACATCTAGCTTCTTTTTGTTTCAAAAGGGGTATGAGAATGGGCAAAGCTATTTCTTTGGCTAGGTCAAGGTAATTCCCCCTCTTGCTTAGCAGGCTTCGTAAACAGAGAGTAGAAGGCAGAGGGCAGCTTTGTTCGTTCCATGCGCGCTCTGTGCTTTTACAGAGAGGCAATGACTGATTTTATTGGTAACACCTTGGAGGTTTCTGGCCTCTCTGGTACCACACTCCCCTTCTCAGACAGGCTGTAAAACTGATACACCAGACACTTTTGTGCTAAGTTTATCAAGCATAAAACCTTTCAGATGGCTCCAAGAGAGCTTTTAAGTATCCAAGAGATCAAAGAGATTACAGACATATCTACAGAACTGAATCTTCTTTCACTCATAGTTAACAGATTTCTGCTATGCAACCTTTTCATCATTTTATCAATAATTTATCTACTAACTGGCCATCCACTGAATTTTTATAAACATATTAAGAAACCACTTCAAGTTTAACCGCTTTCCATATAAACATACATATCATTAACTGTATAAATTAATTTGCAGAGCAATTCATTTGAATCTCTCCTACCTTTCAAAGCAATACTAAAGCCATTATAAAATATAAGTTTTAAATTGCATCCTATTTTTCTCTCATTAATATTAGATGGACACAGAGTACTAACACACTATTAAAACGGCCACTGAAACAAAATAAAGAGTCAGCTCTTACGAGTCCTACATGGGTGGCTGCCTTATTTGATTTATTACAGAAGAAGCCATGTAAAACACCGCGTGTGGTCTTTGGGAGAGAAGGTCCTTGGAAGTGGTGCTGCTGCGGGAAGGGGTTGCAGCTTCCCCTCCACCAGGCGAGACAGGAGCATGAGCAAAGCCACAGAATAGACCAGGACAAGTGTAAATAGATCATTAAAACATTACAGACATGGGAAAGCAAATTGAACCCAAGACAGGCGTGTCCTGAACTCCAGAGGACTTTGAGGAGGAGACAAGACTTCCTATATTAGATAGGCTGCCAAACAAAGGTCACAGCCAGGCTTCAGGATTTTATTTCCCTGCTGCTTTATTCTCTTCTTCCCCAAATCAACACTATATTGTTCAACAATAAACACAGCTGATTCTGTCCTTTATGCGGAATGAAGCAAGTATTTATCAGCTGTCCCAAAGCCATGAAAGAACAAAAAGAAAAACTGAACTCTTTGGCCATCCCAGTACATAAAGCTATCAGAGTGTTTGAACATGGTTATTGTTACATCTCTGTTAATGCTAAAAAAATAAACTAACAGTGATCTTGTATTACATTTGTATAATAACCTATTAATAAACATCCCTATGAAAAGTTTGTCTCTTATTTAAAAAAAAAAAAAAAAGAGCTTAACAGATTAGCTCTACAAGAGTAGAAAGTTGTCAAACTTAAAAGACGGTACCATAGTTGTCCCCCACAGCTTTTGGCAAAAGAGAGATTGACATAACTTTTCAACATCCCTAGTTAATTCACTTGTAAAAGGCAGAAGAATTTATATGCCTCTTGTGTAAGGTTATGTTAAAATTGCATCTATTTTTGCAGCAGATCTTACACATTCAAATCCATCTGTAAATATCCCTGAGTTTCCACAACACTGAAGCTATTGGGAACCCAGCGTATCAGAGATCAGCTAGTGACAAAACTCCTGTCTTCCCACTTGCAGTGTGTCATATACAGATTGCGTATTGCCTGAAAAAATAAATAGCAAACCCCCGACAGCAAGGTAAGATAGGGATTTATTCTTGCTTTCCTTTTAGGTACCACATATTTGAGTTTGAACTCTACAAATTCCAGGAAGCCAAAGAGCAAATCAGAACAAACAAATACCGACACAGCAGAGTTTTCCCACGTCTGGCACCGCCAGTCTGCTGTTTTAGCAGTTCCTGTGAGAAGTGGTCTCCTTACACATCTGTTTTAATTTCAGCGTTTGAGACCATTGCCTACTTAGAAAAAGATATTGGTCCTTCTTGACTCCTGGATCCTGTTCTCATGTGTGTCTACGACTAGCGAGACTTTGGGTATTCACTAACTTATTTTTGCTACAATTTACTTCGTATTTACTTTCCTACACAAATGTATAAATTAATTAAAAATGAATAGCTGATCTAAAGTCTTCCTAGGAAAGACATTACAGTATGTTCAATGAACCAAACTGTGTCCTCAAACACTTATGGATATTTGGCTCCATAAGAGCCATTATCACAGAAACCCCCCAAATACATTTCCCTACACTCATCACACCACAGTATGTGATGTGCCACAGCCATTTCCTCTTTCTGAAGATATGCATAATTGTGGTATCTTAGATAATGCAGTGAGCATGGAGGAATAGTAACTTTTGAAATGGAAAAATGATAGTTTGCACAGTAATTGCAAGCTATCATAAATGCCAGAGTTACTTAATCGCAAGACAGAACAAAGGCTGGCCCCAGTTTGAGGCAATTAAACCCCACAGCAATCAAAATAAAAATAAAAAGCCTTTGTCGCAAATGTGCTTTTTTTGTTTTTACTGGAAATCGTGAAGCAGCTCAGCCTCAATGAATCAGAGATTGAGCCAAACTACAGGTCTCCCCTCCGCAAAGACTCTGGTCTGTGCCCTTTGTGCTTTCTCTGGCTGGCACTTTCTGAGAAGATTTTAAAAAAGAGAGAGAGAGAGAGAGAGAGGAATAGGCACCAGCTCGAAATTTTCTTTCCAAAAGTAGCAGCCGGCAGCCAGGTCAAAGGGAGGTAAGCGTTGCTTTACAGAGACCTGGAGCCATTACAGAGTTTGTCTGGCATTTAAGATATGATCTCATCTCCACTGATGGGCACTTTGTTTATGGAATCAAATCCATAACAAGTAATGACCAGATTGATTTGGCACATAAAGTTGCACTTCATTATTTCTCCAAAATCTAGAGTTATAGTTACTTATATTTAGTGTATGTAATAACTAATAAAGCAATTGAGTTAATACAACCTGAAAGCTAAAAGTATACTTTTACAGCAACATGATGGGTCAGCATCCCTCCTTTGAGCAGCATTATTCTCTCTTTAGAAATATTATTCCCTCTTTTGCATCCCCATCTCATTTTCTTCAAAGCAATTATCCCTGTACCTATTCCCTCAATTTACTTTGGAGGTACCTAGGCTGGGACAAGGCAGGGGAAAGGAGAGAAAAAACTGAAAAGTATTTTAAATTGAAAAAAGCTCTAGACAACTGGAATACATTTTTAACAAAGAAAACTTGAGGCAGTGTGAAAAACTCCTTATGTATTACCCTTCTACAAGAACTTTTCTCCCCTGGCTAGTTCACTGTTATTATTCAAAGAAATGAGTTCTAGCTCCTTACTCTTTTCCCCCCATCGCCTCTCCTTTCTGACACACTGTATTTGCTGTCGAAAGGAATTGGGAATTTTGAGCCTTTTCTGTACCCGGTGTGCTAGCTGTTACAGAGGCCTTTCATTAGGAGATTACATAAATGGTACTTGAAGTAATAACAGTGCAAAACTATATTCTAAAGGAACAATTTATTCATGCAATAAGAATTGTCTCATTTGTTTTCCATAGAAATAGATCTGATTAAATTAATGCTTCTATTTTCAAAGCCCATTAAACTGTACTCTGCCTTTGTCAAATGGTACAGAGATTCACAGTGCTAAACAACGTTTTTGTTTTGTTTATAGTAAGGTTTTTTTACTATTATTTTGCGACGTAGCTTCCTGTGCTCAGGTTTTGACAATGGCAAATAAAATTCTGCTGAAAATAGAAACAAATAACAAGATTGACACAAATAATTTTATCTTCCAAGCTGTGTCCAAAAAATACAAGATTCAAGAGAAAAGCTGATATTATCTCATACGATGTACCATTAGGTGGAAGAGCTGCCAAGCAGGATCATAAAGGCAGAAACCATAAAGGAGAACTTGGGGTACAGGGAAGCTGATTAATCCCAAACTATTCTCCTGTTTGGCCTTTAGGCACAATTGCCAGCCTCTCCATGGAAATGGCTCCAAAATCTGTCACCAGGTGTTTGTGAAATAACTTCACTGTAGGAAAATGCACGTTTTATAAACGCCTTGTTTAGATGGCATGTTTATCCATGGAAACCCCCAAGAAACTAAGGGAAGAAAAATAATGCTCTTAAATCAAGCAATATTATCTGGATCACGTCCTGTCACAAGCTCATTTTTCTGCGCGTGGGGGGTTTTGATGAGAGGTGGAATGACAGAGCACTAGTCCGTAAGCTCTGGCACTGCTCTTGAGCACTACAGGGTGGGTACAGTTAAAGCTACAGTTAAAGAGAGACAAATATTGTTTACCTTATGCAGTTTATGTGTAGGATCATTTTTAGAAAGGGATTTATAGGAGTCTGAAGTCCTACTGTTTCTGCTACCTCTAGGAAGAGGGCTTTTTGTTTTCTTTTTTGTTTGTCTTAAAATAATTTCCTAAAGACAATTTAATTAAGCTACTTTGTAAAGAAAGTAAACTCTTCTCTTTTGTCTATTAGTACGGTAGCAAAGTACACAAACCTTAGCACCCAGAGAGCATCCTTCCACCTTTGGCTTTAGTTTGGACAAGAAATTGTGCTGTAATGATAGTCTCCAATGTGACAACCAGCATGTTTCTGTCAATCTTCATTGAACCTCATCTGGACGGTTATCATGCTTAGATCAGCATCAAAATTAAGATGGCGGTTCAATTTCCACTCATTATTGTGAATGGCGCATGGAGGATCCAGAAGCATTAGAAATTTAAATGATCAAATTGAGAGAAAAGCAACATCTCTGTCCTTCCTATTTTGCATATTTGTCCTATTTTTGTTTAAAAACAAAATGTAGCAGCAGCACGTTCACAACTACAACCAAACTGTTTTGCCATTTTTGTACTTTATTATGAACAAGCCACACTAGCAGGTTGGCAAAGGGCTTCATAGTAGTCCTGGCAATTTACAGCATATCCTCTCTCTGCTTTCACATCCGTACAAAACAATCACCATGACGCTCAGGCCGAAACAAAGACTCTGTTTTTTGTCACATTGCCACCCTTCAACACCAACAAGACACTTACCAGCACTACAATTTACTGTTACATCATTGTGGACCTGTTTGTAGTACCCAGGCCTATTTCATTGTTGACCTTTCTGCAACATGCATTGGGTCCTGCAGGATATTACGAAAATAATTGTATAAATTCTAACTTTTGCTAGAGCTGAACAGATCCAACATGAGATAATCTTCACTGTATACAGCTATTCTGAAGGTCTCAATGGGAAGTTTTCCATTCATACAGTAATTATCAGCCAAGCTTTTTTTTTTAAACTCCATTCCCCCCCAAAAAACAGCAAACATGCACATCTATGTCTAGTTGAGCAGAACAAACAAAAAAAAGTTGCCCCAACTTCCAAAACATAGAAAACCAACCTCTAAGTGGGAATCAACATAAATTTGCATCCCTACCTATAAAACTTGAGTTGCAGCTTGTATAGTGCAAATGTAGGTTCGCCCATGTAGTACATAACCACACATCAACAGTTTAACTTTCAAAGTTAAACAGATTCAGGAGGTGCAAAATTTTCTCTCCAAATTCTACATTTGAGAGCCCATTAATTTCTTTGCCGTTTGTAGAGGACAACAAAAGCTTAGAGGACACTTTACCAAGAAGCATATTTAAGATTTATTCCAGTTTCAGAGACATTATGAATTTCAAAATTATACTTTGGATTAAAAAAGCAGTGATTTACATCTCTTTGCCAAGTTACCTGATGTTGACTGTTCAGCCAGTTCCAGTTTGTGTTTGTTTGTTTTCTTGCGGTAGCTAATTCCCCAGCAGTCCTACTTCTTTGCACAGGTAGTCCCTCTGCAGCAGGGCACTCAGGACCATCATATTTAGTGACTGCTACGGGTGCCTACCAACATCACGTTTCTGAAGAACACAGCTAGGGGAGGGAAATGCAGTCTTAAAGTTACTAAACCAGTTAATCCTTAACACATGGAACAGAGAGAGGCAATTCTCTGGCCAGGAAAGCTTTCTTAAAACTGATTGTAGAAAGCCTAATTTGAATGATGAGAGTAAGGTGGTGTTCCAGCCAAGAAAATTATAAATATTTTAAATAAGATAATTTGAGGATGCCGGTGTTTTACATCTGCTCCTCCAGGGTATTTTTGTAATGTCCAAGACAATAAGGCCCTAAACCCAGATTTAGATCACGAATTGCTAAGAAGGAAAGTTATATTTTTACTAATTCATATATAGAGACTATAAGTAGTAAAATCCCTGTATCTAGGGCAAAATTCTGCAGTAGACTCACTGTATGTAAAATGTTTATATCATGCTACGGCTTCTTGCTCTAGGACAGAGACTGTCACAGAAGGCTCTAAGTAATATGAGGTTTAGAGAGATGTTTGAGTTCATAAATCACAATTTGTTTAAACATTAACAAGCATTCAGTTGCCCAGTTTCAGTACTCTTGGAACATACTGAATAAACGGCCTGCAAAGCCTGAGACAGGTGCCTTGTATCAACACAAGGGAACACTGCATTTTCCTAACCAGTAGCTGTGTTCATATCCACAGGGAGTGACATGGACCAAATTTTATCAAAGATAAAGTTTGAACTATCTTTTGAATTGTGTGTTGCCTGTTTGCCAAATATAACAGCAAAGACTTACACCAATTACTTTACTTCTTTCCCATGATGGGATCTAATCATCAAAGAACCTTCTTTGTTTCTCTAGGTTTATTTGCAAGTAATATATGCTGAAAGATATCTATTGCTTACACATTTTACAGGCTGATTATCTGTTGCTGTTTCTATATATGTTTGTACAGTCATCACTTAAGTACACACTTTTATTTAAATAAATTCAATCCTAGATCTCTTGAAAACAAAGCTATCCATTTTTCTTTTTTAATAAAAAGTTTTGGCTCATTACCTCAGCTGTGCTTCCCACCTGGGCAGTGGCTTAAACAGACAATTATTCTGTGGGCTCCAGCTCCATTCACTTGAAAAGCCACAAATTTGAGCCATTGTTGACAAAGTCAATTATTCAAAGCTGTGCAGCTTAATGGCCACAGAGTACTTTGCTTAGGGTACAGTTTTGCCATGGCCAAAAGTCTTGGTGGTGGATTTTTTCTAATTATTAGGTAGCCCCCGCTTTTTTTTTTTTTTTTGGGGGGGGGGGGGGGGGGGGAAGTGCACCGAAAAAAAAAAAACCAACCCACTACCAAATATCAGATTCACCAGTCTATGCAAGTCACAGCCTTAGAAACACATTCATCAGATACATCCAAGAAAAACTTCAACACAAAATCTAGAAAACAGAACCAACAAAACCAGAACCATTTCTTTGCCATTAGGGATGCTCATTGCAAAGCAGGGCCAAGCGCAGGGTTCTGGATTTGAAGTTTTCGAGGCCTTTCCTGATGCACTGAGAGATACTTGCATAGAAAACAGACATATATCAGTTATAAGCATGCAGTTTCAAAGCTCAGTCAGACCGATGGACAGTATGTTGGAGACTTACATAGACTTAAATATCTTGAAATCAGTTTCATAGATATCTATTTCCGTTACTGCAAACACTTAGTTTAGAGCATAAATTAGGGTGCTAACAGAGAGAGATTTTGGCCCCGAGCCTCCAGCCTATGCAGATCATGAGACAAGGACAAACTAAATGGCCAGAGAAACAACAGACAAGCTACCCTTCCCACTCCTGCAGCCAGGGAGGTGAAAAGCTGATCTCCAACGGTAAAGCTAGAGCAGCCTCCTGTAACGTGCACTAAGCAGCTTGCTGTCCCTTAGCCTCTGTTGGCAAAGGCACTCGCACTACAGCAGTGACTCAGGAGAATTTTGAAGAACTCATGGGGGATTGCCCATGGGGTATTGCTGCATAACTGTGGAGATACCTCCAGACAATACTGAGCAAGAAGACTCTCAGCTGCCCTGAGAGCTGAGCAGCCAGTGCCCTCAAAAACATCACCAAGGGGCCTTACTTTACATGAGAAGAGGGGCTGGCTTCATACAGTTTTACTGCAGAACCAGAGGATGATGGTGCAGCGTCATCATCTAGCTCCACATACAGGCTTGGACACAATTAAATCCACAAAAGCAACCATACTTACACAACCTTCAGGTTCATAGAAAAAAAAACACGGCCTTCCTCTCATGCGCTGAAGCTGCCACCTTCTTTTCCTGTCGCAAATTGCTCTCCACTGCGGTCATCGGTCAGTGACACGTACTGATTTCACATTTGTCAAACATCATTTAAAAACAGCACTCTGTAAGCTGCTTAATTCAAACCCCAAACACCAACTTGGCACAAAAGGCACAAAAAAACAAGTACTGCCCTCAACACCCACTCTCAAATACTTTCCAAGCTTATTAGTGTAAATCTAACCCACCTGTGCAAGCTGGTAGAGAAGCACAGGCTGTGGTTGTCAGCACAAAACAGCAGTGGAAGGGGAGCAATAAATAAACACAACAGAAGCTAAGAGAGAGAAAAGCTGTCCTGCTCGCAATCAAGTCAATGGCAAAAGTCCCAACAAGAAGCAGTGTTGTGCCCTGCATCAGCAGCCAAGAGCTCAGTGCAATAATCTTACTTTCCCCATGCCTTCCTGTGCAGCTTGCTAAAGAAAAGAAATTCCCAGTGTGTTCCTTACACAGCGTATCCCTTATCTTCTTACTGGAAACACAAGAAAATTCATTGTGACCAGACCCTGTGCTGTAACACTGATTGTATTTCAGTACAACTGATAAATAAAGTCTTACATAACAGTCTTCATTCAAGACACTTAAATCTGCAGCTTCAACTCCACTTTATGCACTTTCAGTCACATAAAAGTAAAACGCTTTCCCCTAGAAGAAAACTGAGGCTGGTAGAAAAAGGCAATGTATTCTACTGGCCCATTTAACAAATGAAACATCTACCTTCTGTTTGGTGTAAAGTGACAGCAGGCTTATTAGAGCTGACACTGATCCTCCCGAGAGGATTGTAGTGAGCAAGTTGCACAGGTGAAGGTCAAAGTAGCAAAGGAATTAAATGAAGAGAGGAAGGAAGCAGCTTCCTCTTAAGGACAAAATTAGCTAACAAAAAAGCTATTCCTAATGCGGCCCTCGCTGGTTGGAAATACAGCACTTGCAAAATGCTCTGTTCTCAAGAAATGCTTCCAAGACAGTTTTAAGTTTAGGTTTTTTAGACCTGGTCACCAGCTCTATGCGCTGCAGGCACAACCCCAAGGCAGCTCTCGCCTGCAGTAAGGGCTCCGTGAATGCAGTTTGTGCCATGTCACTGCCTGATTTACACAGTATCAAAGGCAACACACATAATATTCTTACTTATGAATCATACGTCACTTTTGATGTATGCGAGAAGGATAATTAACATGGGATGATCCACTTTTTAAAGTGAATAATAAGACAAGCACAGCCATGTTCTCTCACTGAGTTTTAACTCCCCCGCCAGGCATGCACAGCTGGCTGGAGGGAGCTGAACGAGTTGTCTGGCTGCCCTTGGCAGACCTTCAACACCCCAGAGTAATGAAGAGTTTAGCCAAGAGATGATCAATTTTTGCCAAGGTTTGTTTAGCACTCCTGCTTTTGCCTCCCCAGGTCCAGCCCAGGCCACAGCCTCCCTGCAGCACCGGGACCTCGGCAGCTGCTGCCCCGCAACGAAAGCTGGAGAAGGAAGTTTGCATCCTCACGAGAGGGGACGCAGAGCTGGTGACAGAGGGTGTAGGTCTGGTGCATGACTCTGGAAAGAAATGGGGATTTGAGCCGTGGCAGCGTAGGAAGTCCTGCCTCAGGCAAGGTGCACCGACTTGTTGTGGCAAACCCCTGAGGGCAGATGGAGCCCATGCTGCCCGGATGGTCTGATTTTTGTTCCTTTTTCATGTTTGCCCTGCTGAAATTACAGCAGTGAAAATAAAGCAACACATTTTTACTAACCCTGACTCCACTGCACTGAGAAGGGCAGCACGTCTGTGTCCCAGCTAACGCACGTAGTCAAATCGAGGATGTGGGTGCTCATGCACATGCACCTGACCTGGGCGGTTCAACAGCCCGGCACAGGCGAAGCAGGACAGCTCTCGGCCACTTTGCGCTGTGCCCCAACTCCAGGGCAAGCCAGGTTTGACTTTAAAAATTCGTGGATGCTTCGACTGGGCAAATACCAAATGACTTTGGTGTGAGCCATGCCTCGGGAGCCCCCGTGACCAGCACATTTGTTACAACTTTCACATTTTAAGAGAGCAGAAGAGCAGCTGAAAGCACTAATCCCAATGTCGGCCAGCGCAGCCCCCTCTAGAAATCTCTTACTCTGAATATTTCAGCTCCCTTCCAGCACTGGTTTTAACTCCTTCCTGACCCAGAACCCAAAAAGGATTAGAGCGAGCAGTTTTTGGCTGTCAGTGACCCATCACCATCTGGGCTTTTTGGGTTTCCCTAACAATTCTTGAAGTCAGTGAGGTGCATTTGGGTTTGCAGGGAGAGGTGGCTAAATTAAATCCGACGGGTGCCAGCATCTCTGATTTTAATCTCAGTGCTCTTCAGGAACACCTGTGTGAAACAAGGTCACAGATTTTATTCTTCCTTCATGTAGACATCACTTACTTAAAACTATGAGGGCCTATCCTGGCCAGAGACAAATTAACATGGCTCCACTGACTACATTAGGGCTCTGCCAGGGTACACAGCCTGGGGATGTGAGAATATAAAAGCAAACAGCATCATTTCTCTAGAAGTAGCTTTTCACTGGTGTCTGTTAGGTGTCTGACCAAAAAATTTTCATGGTAACTCTGATTTACTGCAATTTTGATGAGTTGGCATTCTGGTATCACAAATGATGATGTGCAGTTCCATGTGAGAGAGCTATCAGGACCACAGAAACCGGATTGTTGTCACTTGATCTAACCAGGGATGAAGGTCCAAAAATAAGCATGTTTGAGAACAAATTTTCGATTCCTGAAATGTATCAGGTAAGTACTTCGGTCTGTTGAATACTGTGGTCCCTTTTCAGAGGTAGCCATGGCATACAGAGCAGTACTTGACCCTTTTTCTCCTAAACACAAAGAGAAGGAAGTGAAATGGGTTACTACCTGGTTCCTCTGCAATCAGGGGGAAATTAGGCCCATTTAGGCCACCAGACGTGGCACTGGTTGTCCTGTGTCCCCATGGGAGCTCACACAGGAATGGTTCCCAACCGTTTCCGGCTGTGCCGCATGTTTTTCCCATATGACAGGAGAGCTGGGCAGGTTTACATTCACAAAATGTTCTAAATTTGATAGACGAATAAGAGTGACATAGAGCAGGTGTATTATCCCCACGTGTCACAACTTTCCCAGCAAAATAAGAGTCAGAAATTCAACTTTCTGTAGATTCTAGATTCTTTCTAGTAGATTTGAGTTGGTTTGCCAGACTATAAGTTTTTTGTTTGGCAACACATCTTTCTTATGCTAACAAGATCAATACAGGAGTGCCTGGATGTCAAAGGTATACTCAGAAATATGCACATAAGAAAGACAGGATCTGAGAAGTTTGGCTTAGCCATAAAGTTGTGAAGAGTCCCAGATCTTCTCATCTGACCTACTCCAGTTTCAATCAACAGTTTCAATCCTGATGTTCTGGATAACATCCTGAGCTTGAGCACATTGCCATAGAAGACCCCAAGGAATAGGTATCTGTAATCAAATACATTCCTTGGCTCTACACAATTTCTATGAAATACTGAAGAAAGCCACTTGCATACTATTCACACTTAATATAGAGCACCTACTCAAATAAACATGCTGAGGTAGAAATGAAGTAATAACTAGCTCTAATCTCTTTTAAAGGTCACAAGTCTGCTAAAATGTTCTCAATGCATTTTTGAGCATGAGCCTACCCAAAGCCCGTGGATCTCTTTCTTTCTGCTGGGTTCCCAGCACATGGTGCTTTCCCTTGCTGCAGAGCTTCGCCTGCAGATGTTCAGACCTTCCCAGGGCTTTTTCTTTGGACTTTGACATCTGCAGAGTGAGTGTCTTTCACCAGATGGTCTGCCCTCTGCTACCTCCCACCCCATCAACATCTCCAGACAGAGGGTTAGAGTCCAGAAAACACAGGGGGGATAGCAGCGAAACAGCTGAGCCACTTGACTTGCAACTAAGCCCAATCCGTTTAGAAGTCCAATTAGAAAAGTTATGGTTAATCGCTACTCGGGAGGGAGGGAGGGAGAAGCAAAGAAGAAATCTTCTTGCTTAAGAGATAAGGACAACAGTATCTAATCCCAGCTGAAGTTCTTCCCTTTGTGCCTAACAGATGTTCACTCCATTGGGGCCTCTGTGCAGCTCTCCTGAACCAAGCTACCTTTCATCTGATATTCTACATTATTCAAAGAGACTCTTCCAGCAATCAGGAAGGGAGCACAGGTACTCATCCTCTGAATTTCCTTCTAGACAGCACTGCGACCTCTGATACTCTCAGGGACCCCTACGAGACCCCCTACACCACAAGGCATTTCCAGATGGACCAGTGCCACCCATTTTATGGCCCATTAAGACCAGATAGCCACCTGGGGAGATGACTGAAGAATGAAGAATGGAGTTAATTGGGCCAGGTACACAGGAGGCAAAAGAAAGTTGGCATGAGGTCGCTCGTGCTACTCTAGCTGATTACACTGGTAGTAAACCTTGCACTCCAAGACCACATTTGCTTTCCAGGCCCAAGAAAAATATGTGCTTCCTCCTGTGTTCATTAAATCGGCATGAAGACTGATACACAGCTCCTGCAAAAAAAAAAAAAGAGCTTTCCATGGCTGTGCCATCCTGTATGTGCCTCTCCAGCAACTTGCTTCAAGCCCATTTTATTTCCTCTTTCATCACCAGAACTTTCTGCCAGAAATGACACATTAAGTAGTTGGCATTGAAAAAATGAAAATAAAAAAAGAAAAGGTGAATGAGGAAAAAACACATTTGCACGCAGAGTGGTGGTTGAAAAGAGAGCAAGAGCAATGTCAGTGCCCTTTGGAAAAAAAATTTACATAGGCCAAAGGATGACTGCCAATAAATACTAATATACTTTATTAGACATTGCATGTCTTAACCCCATTTCCCTTAATGCTTTATTACACATTTTACCTCGTACGACACTGATGGAGATTTAAAGCCATCTCAAAGTGTACAAGAATGTATAAAAGAAACAAAGAAACATTCTGATTTCCTCTTTACCAAAGAGGAGGGAACAAACTAGTGAGGATAGTAAAGTGTTAAAAATGTATAATCCATTTTTCATTCTTCCAGGTACCCTCCCTACATTCAGTCATGTAGACCTACCAAATTCATAACATATTTCTTTTTTGTCTCCTCCTACAGGCGCAGCACAATTTCAACCTCCAACACAGTGTGCAGGTTTATTGATGAGATTTTCAGCAAACAAATTAAAACCAAACTGTCTGAGGACTGGAGCCCTGAAACATGAAACTGCAAAGATTTCTGAAGTGAATATTATACTCCTGCATCAATGAATTCCAGTGAGACTAGTCATACATATTTACCTGTATGCATAAATCTTTAAAATATAAAACCCCAGATATGGTTATTTTTACCCAATGTTTTTATATTTTGAAAATTAAAATAGACTTTATGTTATTCTAGCATTTATCAGCCTTGACTTCATGCTTCATTTACTTAAAGAGAGGAGGGAAAGAAAAAGCAGCGAATAAAAAGGTCTTCATGAAAATGGCCCTTTTTTAGGAGGAACCTGGTACAATTGTCTCTACACTGCCAACACACTTCCACACCCCATCTGGATGTAAACCACTTTAAACAAAAAGCACAGATATACCATTACAGCTTTTTTCAGTCTGTCTGTAGAAACTGCCACATGTGCAACTGAGAAAAAGTATCTAACCCAGTAATAGCTTTCCCTTTCCAAGAGGAAATATTTGCATCAGTGCAAGCAAGTTTTAGAAATACAGAAATAAGTGCCTAAAGCCTGAGCTATGTTTACTTTCCACTGACTTCAGAGACAGGACCGTTCACATAAGATGAAGATGTTGTTCAAAATAAAGTAACGATACAAAAATATGCACTAAGATACAGAAACACAAGTCTTGAACAGCAGAAGAAAGCATTCTGAAAAACTGTGTTATCACATACACATTCGTCTCCTTTTTTACATTTAATGCATATGAAAGTTTCAGTCCAAAATGCATTGACAGAAAAAGTTGCTCAACCGCCTTAACACCACAATTAACACCCTCACTGCTCTTACAGAGTGTCAGTATGGATTTAATCTCACAGACAGCTCAGACGACTATGGACAAATACTATCACCTGATAATAATTACCATTTGTTCTCATTTTCCTTCTGTATATACCAACAAATATGCTTTTTCTGCTTTTCCAACTGAAGCAGCCAATTACCTGCTGTGCTTTGTAAGCTCCCATCCACGCTCCCCAGGAAACGGATAATGCGCCGTGCAGCACAGTGGGGAGAGCTCACTCGGATGCAAAATAATTCCAAACTTACTCAAGTCAAGTCTCTCTGCTGCATTCACAGGCTGAGCTATGTGTTAACTGTATTTATTCACCACTGAAAGACTATGCTTTACAGTTATAACCCTGGCGAATACTGAGCATTTAAATAAACCTACTTTTGCTTAGCCACACAAAGGGGTTTTATTCTTCTACCACAGCTGTACACAAAAGAATAGCGTGCCATTTCAAATCAAAACTCCTGAAGTTACTACTTACCAGCTTGTGATTATGTATTCAGTAAGCCCGATGAGCTGAAAAGATTTTGTTGCAGAAGACAAAAGTTACAAAAAAGCAGGTAAAGTTAACAAAAATGAAGGGAAACTAGCATAAATCCTCTCTTCATTCATCTACTTACATGTTCCTGAAGACTAAAAAGGACCTTAAAGAAAGTGCTCTCAGCAAAGACTACATCCTCTTGTCAGTCAAACCCTACATAGTTTCAGCTAGGCATCCGTCCAAAAAGACATGGAATTATTCTATTTTTGTCTCCCAGTGCAAGTGGAAGCATTTTTACAGATTTGTGGTGAGCATTTTGATTTTTGTAGTGGTCAGCTAGTAGAGGAATGTAATTAAAGACCCTGTTAAACGTTCACAAAGGAGGAACTGGATAAATTTGGAGATAAATAAGAGTTCCATTACAATACAGCCTGATATAGAAGCACAATAAAAACTTTCAACAAGGTTAAAAATCCAGATGTGGTTTGCTGGAAGAAAGTTGTAAAAAAAATTTTTTTTTGAACAGCATTGTTGTCAGGAGTAGTGGGACAACACATTTTCAAAAAATGTAGGCTTATCTTTTTTAATGAAATAATTTTAGTTATTAAAAAGTTAAAAAAAATTTAAAAGTTAAAAAAAAAAATTAATGATTTTACATGGAAAGCTAAACATTTGTTTTACCACCCATGTTATGTCTGGTATGTTACTGTTTTTATTCAACACAGGTGTTTCCTTAGAAGTACTTCACATTTTGCCTATTGCTGACTTATAAAATAAACCTAAACCTCTGACTTTATAAAGTATGAGAATACCTTGGAAATTATATGTTTCACTTCTGTTGCATTTAATTTTTACTCTTATTATATCAATAAGAAAGCGTGGTCATTTCCTGTGTACATTCAGTCTGGAAGCTGGCACTGAACCTCAGTGTACATCTTTACTGATCCCTCGAGCTCTCCAGATACGAGACTTTCCTCACAAGGGAAGCTTTTAGTTCAATTCCCCAAAACTCTGTCATCATCGAGGAGGGTGTACTTGTGTCCCCGCTGCCTTCTCCTCTCTGCTCCAACTCCCTCACCCATTGCCCCTTTCACGCTTGTTTATTATTCTGCTCCCATCAATCCCCCTTTGGTGTCCTCCATTGCCGCCCTTTTCCATTAAGCACTGATATTTCTTTTTAGTCCTCTTCATAGCTCTAAGTCCCTGCCTCCTGGTCCTGCTCACCAAGTGAGCCCTACCCTGCCGGTCAGTCTTAGGGCTTCTCCAGCCACTGCTGCCTGCTGGGCTATGTTCCAAACTACTCCTTACGTGTAGAAAGCTCTCTCCTGAATTAGTCCTTAAAGTAAGCTGGTCCTGGCTATCACCATCCTTCAGGTCAAAGCCTTCATCCAGATGCACTAGAAGACATTAGTCAGCTGCAACAGTAAGTTGGAGGGTTGTGAGGAACAAACAGAAAAGAAGCACTCGCTGTCCCCCTGTTCCCTGGTTCTCCATACTTACACGGTGTTTTCTTGCTCTGATGTTGCAAGGTTCCTTACAGTGTGAATGTCCTTGGGCTAGAAAATATCTCTTACTACATTTTGAATTAGTCTCTAGTATAACAGTATCCAGTCTTTCTACGCTGCTAGACATTATTGCAAAGCATGCAAGAAATAAGCTATTTCTTTAACATCTTGTTACTTATTATCTTCTTCCTCAAAACTCAGCTCTTGCAAGATGTAGCTTCAGCTGAATGAAGAGATTCATTTTAATTTTAGGGAAGAAAAAGGAAGAGAAAAAAACTCTGTGTAGATGGGTGCACACACATCCAGAAAAGACAAGAGGCTATTAAACCTTCAGCAAGACAGGAAACTTGCTTCCCTTTGAAACATCTCAAGCGCATTACTGTGCAGGTTTCCCTAACCAGGAATATGACATGCTATCGTCCCGTCCTTTAGTCTTCATGTTTGCTGAGAGTGGACCAACAAAATGTGAAGGAGAGGAGCACGAGCTGGGGCACAGGGGTGTGGGCAGAAGGGCAAAAGAAGCCCTAACTGCCAAGGTTCAGCTCCACTTAGATTACATTTGGGGACGCAGGACAAGGATAAGGCAGGATTATCTTTATTAAACTTGTCAGTCCTTTTCTTGCTGACATAGGCATTGAATTTCTCCATTTAACCCTTAATTACAAGGATCCCTGGTAATCCTTCACCCCTTGCCCTTGCGACAGGTAGAGAAGCATTTTACCTCAGGTAGTGCTGCAGGGGTACCCAGGAAACCAGAATCATTTTTAGCATCATTTTCCATTCAGAGTTTCTGAATAATGACGGCTTCATCCACTCCCAGGTCCTACAAAGCCTGCCTATATCTGCCCTGCCTGGTGCCTACTGATGGGCTATTCTCATTTCTCTTCTCCAGAGGAGCCATTTGAGTCCAACCTTTAGTTCAGTCGCCTGGCACCTTCTCCCATAGTAAGTCTGTGGCTGTTTTTACAGCTTGTCCCTTCCTGGGTGGCCTTTCTCACCAGTCCTTATGTGAGTGTGCTGGGCAGAGTGGCCTGGTCCTTGCAGCCACCACAGCTCCACCTGCACCTCTTGAGCCTGGTGCGACTGGGGAGAGGACTGCGCCTTCCAACCTGGGCCAGCAGAGAGTGTTTGATTTTTCTTGTGCCTGCCCAAATGCGGTGTCAGTTCTAAAAGGATGAACGGTGCCTTTAGGATGAACAAAATACTATGATTTAGGGAGTTTGTCATTTACCAAAAGACCTGTGCATTTGTGCGCTCAGTGCAGCTCCCAAGTAATAAAAGACCCAGGGTGACATATTCTAGAAACCAAGGCTCTGAAACCCTGTCTTCCTCACAACAGTGCATAGTTTGCCAGCATTTCCATGCCTTCTCTCTGCAGTGGACAACCCAAAACAGACAACCGGCACTCATGATCGTTGTTAAAATCCACTGCCAGGACCTAATATTGAATACAATTCCCAATCTTTCTGATACCCAAAATTTAGGAAAATAGTCAAGGCTTTGCACATACACAATTACTAATGTCTAATTAATATCACATTTCTTGCTGGCTGGCTATCCGCCACTATTACACCAGTATGACACTGACTTTTAAAATGGAGATACTTTATGGCACCTATTGCTTAACTGTCTTGTTCTAAAATTGCCTGGTCTCCAAAATCCATCCATTTTAAGGAGTTCCTGAGAGGCAAAAAGCTCTGGATTAAGATTACTGTTCCATTATTGGTCAGAGTGTTAATTTCCTTCCTGTGATACCAGGCTGCTTATCATTTTTGACAACACATTTAATTGCTATTGCAACCCCCACAGCTTTTTCATAGGTGCTGTCAAGATTATTTTAATTAAAATAATATCTATACAGAGGTTAATGAAAACTCGGAGAAAATTCCAGCAGGAGTTTGTCATCCGCCACTCTTCATTAGTGAGTTCATGAGAAACCACATTCCCACAGTCCCCACGACTCGTGGAGGCCAAGTGGGACTAGGAAAACACCCCTGGACAGCTTCCACGGAGCTACGGCTCCAGCTCACCCAGTTTGCCATGCAGATCCAGAGCCCTTCCCACAGAGTAACCGTCAAAGTCAGTCCTTGGTGTTTGGCCCATTCTCATTACTCTCCTCAGAAATACTAATGACCATGGGGCATATAAAATTTCCCTCATTATGTCAAATGCTACTTTGATAGCATCACAGATATAACCTGACATCACCTGTACTTTATCAAAGATAAGTCAATTTAGTATCAAGAAATGCATTCCTTCTTATACGTTTTAAAAACAACTAAATGATACCACATGTGGGAATCCAATGATTCCAACAGCAAATGCACTCACACACAGCCACTACCATTTTTTTCAAAAGCAGACTAGTCTCCACTTTAAATAAATCCTGCATATAATTAGACAAATCGATATCTATTGAACAACATTTTTCTTTTTTTTTAGTTAGCAACCCTCACTTAGTACTAAACCATATCTTTGCAAACTGTTAATTTACGAAATTACAGGCTTTAAGTCAAACCAGCTCAGTTTGTTTGTGTATGGTTACAGTTCTCAAACTTTGCAGGCTGTTTCAGTAAAGCTTCTTGCGGTAACACTCGCATAGTGTACAGCTCGTTCATTACTAATTCTTGTTCCATTTTAAATACTATTTACTAGCTGCCGGTGTATCTTTCTTCATGTATAGGTGACAACAGGCACATCAGTCACCTTCCCTTCAGCTAGGCTGGGCTGCACAAAGGTTAATGTAGTGCAAAGCAATGCCTTTGGAGCCAGTTGGCTATAACTTCAGGCTCCTCTTCTAGCTCAGCTACTTGTTTTTTCTGTGTTCTCACTTTCTGTCCCATGATCAAATCACCACTACCAGTTGCTTTTTATTTGAAAAAATGGTCACCTCCCTAGATGACCCACCTCTGTGCTGTGAATGCACACCCATATCCATTGAAGAGGAACTGCAAAGCCCATACCTCTGTATGAGCAGCAGAACTAGCAAAGGTTGTTTTCCTATAATTCCCATGCTGTTTATTACACTTCCTAATCTCAGTTCCTTACCGTGTCCCATATTACACCCATTATGGCTCCCCTGCTTCCTTCTGTCAGACTCTTTGAGCCTATCTCCAGATCACAGAGACTGGCAGTTTCTGCAAAAGACAGCAGCTAATTCCTCACCTTTCCCTTAGTAGGAAACCACCTTGGGTCTCACTCCACTGGATGCTAACTTTGATAAAACTTGTAGGAACTTAGTATCTATAAGATGTCAGGATTTTACAGACTTTCCCAGTTGCATAGCTGTCAGACATGTCCTACTACTACCTGTGAAGTGACCATCCCAATGTGAGGACACTGAGTATGGCTGAGAAAACTCATACTCCATTCTGGAAAGCAGAGCTCTGAATGTCGCAGCATAACACAGTATAGCTGGTTGAAGCTTCTTACACGATTACTACTGTGTTTCATAATGCAGTTGTTAAATAAACTATGTATTAGTACAAAAAAACCCTGGGAAACAAACTGGAAGAAATCCCTTTTGAGGTCAACATTTCTGCTGTTCATCAAGGGCAGACGGAAAACTGAGGGCCTGCTGCAAATAAGGAAAAATCAGTAGGCACAGCCAGTATCAGAGATATTTTCATGGAAAGTTTGGCCAAATGACTGGTTCACATAGCATCTATGAACACGCTGTATTCCCCCCATCCTTCCTGCAAGTATGAGCATTGTTCTATCTGCTTCGCATTTGCAATTCTATTAGTGGGAACATTTTTTAATGTAAAGTTGCCAAACATAAATCAGCCTTGAAAAAGAATAATTAGAGCAAGTTAGAAGATTAAAACCATGGGAACAAAATGACATATACAACAACTTTTCCGTAGCTGTGATTTTCTGCGGGGGAGACAGGGGATTCTTGTTCTCTCTCGCTCGCTCTCCATTGGAGCTTTTTCTACTAAAGGGACAGCATTGTCGCTCACTCTCAGACTCAGATTTGCTCATGCCTTTTTTGTGACTGTGATGATGCCTCGAAGCCTTTTCTATTAGCCTTTCCCATTATAAACCTTCTTTAGCTCATAACAGTTCAGATGCTTTCTGCTGTAAGGATAAAGGAGCTCTTCACTCCTCACACACTGCAGTGATTCTGATTACTGGGAAGATATTTGAAATGTAATATTGTGAGGAGAGGTGTAATTATGTCTGTATTTGAATGGAACTATTCTAAGAGGCTTTGCAAAGGCAGACTTTCATGGCTGCTATAGGCCCTTGGGGTCAAGCAGTTCATTAGGAAATAACCAGGACCTGAAAATGGTCTGGTTGTTTTTTGGATGCTTGGCAAATTCCACCACCTTCTCAGGAATCTGGTATTAATTGTCCTCATTGTAAGCACTCAGACTGGTCAGTATGCACTGGCATCAACACCAGCACTCCTTAGCACTCTTAATGGTACCACCAACATGCTTTTTTTTTTACTGGCTGCCGGATGTGGTTACATCCTACAACTGCATTCACACAACAAAAACTATCCTTTCTGCTGAGCCTGGATTTCCTTTTTTCTCTCTTCCTCATTGCATCCAATGCAAATTAAATAGCATCCCAAATTCTGTTAAGATTAGGGCACATTTCTTGCTCCGTACGGCTTATAGCCAGAACTGGCCTCCCGAAAACTTGGAAGGGGGAAGAAGCAGAATAATCTTTCCTCTTTGAAGTAAAGGTTTGGATTTTAGCCCTTCCTGGTTTATCTCTTCCTACTTTACTTTTGATATATTCTCATTTATGTGCATTCTCAATCCCTGCTTAGCCTTGCTCTGTCCTGCCCCCACAGCAATGGGACTATTGGCAGTGCCTACAGTAAGGCACACACCGAAGCCCTTGCACGATTGCTGCTTTAGTTCACCCTTCATCTTCTGACTAGAAAACATGAGCTTCCTTTCTCCTTTTCTGCCTTCTTCACGTATTTATTCCAGCAACTTAGTAATGTAAAAAGTGTTGTACAAGCAATGGAGAAAGCCACCGCTGTTAGAGGAAAACCAGCTTTTCACTTCTCAGACAGCCTGACCTACCGCAACAGCACTGAGGAGAAGGCCAGGTTTCTGCATGGTCTTCCCACCTGTACAAGCACTGTGGCCCAAAACAAGGAGTTTAACAAGAGTTTTGCTAGGATAGCCCAAAGTCAGCTTTTCTGAAAAATCTTCCCATTTTGTCTTGTTTATGGCCACATCCTAGTGAGACCTGGTGGATGCAGATCTTGCTTGAAAATCTGGCCTGAGGAGTGATCAACCAGTTTTTAACATCATCTTTTTTGGAAATACTACCAGTCAGACTTAAGCAGAGTATAACCCTCTCAACATATGTCTCAAGGGAGGAACAGATCCGAATTTGGGCTTAAAACATCAAGGCTCCTTGGGAGTGCAGGCTGCAGGCAGCATCAGTCACGCACAGACTGAGAGGAGTGCCAGTAATCTTGAGGGCCATTTGTGAGGGATTTCCACAAGCTTGAGTTGCAATCTCTTGGGAACACATAACAATGCACCCAAAGCAGCCCAGAGAAACACTACAGAAATCACACAACCTCTACCAAGGTCAGTTTTAATGCAGCAGTTGAACGTTGTGGGTCTTGATAACCACATTCAATCATGCAAGAATGCCAGAGTCGCTGGAGCCCTTCCACAAAAAATGAGTAGTCTCCATGTTCTAATGCCCTCCATCACAAAACAAAATCAAGGCTTTGCCATCCAAAAAAAATAAGCTGAATGGCTGGGTGGCTCATGTGCAGAAACATCTGGACTGGATAGGGAGTAACACACAGAAAACAGCCAGCGAGTGTCAAAAGTTCAGAGAAGCAGTAACTAAACATCATCCTATTGCAGCCCTATAGACAAAGATATCACAAAAAATCAAGTCAAAAATTTGAAGCCTGTTATGCAGGAGAAGTCATGAGTACATAACTTTTTAGAATAAATGGTTTCCCAGTGAAGCTCGCTATAAATTATGATCTCTTAGAAGTCAAGCTCAGAGAATAAAGTGCCAAACCCCAGTACAGTAGATAGCTCCAGTCACCAGGCAGGAAGGAGGCCTGTGACAGTGGCAAGACATAAATATGTATAATTTCAAGGAAACAACATGAGAACTTTTCCATGCCTCTGCCTAGCAACATGATCTCACCAAATGGAACTAGCAAAGGTGGCGTGCGCATCCGCTATAGAAAATGCAAAGACAGCAGTCTTCTACCGCATGAAGTTGATAATATTGTGTCAAATCAAAACGTGCATTTTTAGGACTAACCATATATGAGGCTGCAAATTACCATCAGGAAAAAAAATGCCTTTAAGCAGAGTCGCATACTCCAATAGCCATATGCTTAGATATCCAGTAGAAAAGCAAATAACTTTTTGGCTTCTTATGACAAAGTATCACATTATTTTGCTAAATTTTACTCTAGGACTATAAGGCATCCTAATAAGTTTTACTTTCCCATTAATGAACAAGAAAAACATTGTAATAAATTATAAATTGTATTTTTTAAAAACATTGGAGGATTAAAAAATCAAATATTCTGTTACATTTGATGGTGAAGCAACATCTGTACCTTGTTCTTGGGGAATTTCAAGTAGTACAACAGCTCTTAGCAGTAACCACCATCAGAAGGAAGCCAGACATCTAAAATGGGATATCAGCTGAGTTAAATTAATCTGCATATTACTATATACTTGGATTTTATATTAATACAGTGTTAAAAAGACATTATTTAAGGTATGAAGTCACATGCAGGGAAGCTTGAGTTTTTTCTTGACTCGTTATTGCACAATTCAAAATGCGGCCCTGACTTATATGCTTACATTCTATTTTGTCTACAAGGTTCTGCCTCACTGAGTACACAGTACAGATGGCACTCAATGAACAGCTTTTTATAACACCTCAGCCCTCACGGCACTGCATGTTTCTGAAACCCTGTGGTATCACCCACTACTTTGCTCTTGGATTTTCTTATAGCACTCAAGCATTCAAGCCCAGCACAAATCTGAAATGACAGCATGATTCTCCCTACCAGTGCTTCTCTGCCATGAGCAGATACCAGCAATCAGACTATTATGCAGTAATTTTCAATGTTTTACTGCTTCCACCAAAGTTTGTAATGGGGTTTTGAAGAACAAACTTTCTTTTGGGAAGATGGGAGGGTTTGATTCCAAATTCATTCTATAGAGGGGTTTCTTCCTTCCCCCCACCCCCAATGTAATCTTTCTTCCACAGCTGTAGATTGAAACACTGATTCAGTCACCAACACTGCCAGCAGGCTTCAGCAGAAACTCCCTCCCAGCACCATCCGAAAATAAACTGCCAAATATCTTTTATTTTAAAGGCGAATTCAGTTTTATAGACACAGCTGGCCTCACCTTTATAACTTTCTCCACCCCAGCTTCTCTGCCTGTGCTGGACACCCTTCTTTAACTTCCTCACCCAGTACATTAACACATCACTGATCATTATTAAACGGTGACGGCAGTAGGAGTACCGCACCTTGAGATACCTACCTTTTGGATGAGGCTGTACAGCTCCTCAGCTTCCAAAGGCCAGCTGGGAAAGTGCTTCATGGGCTAAAATTACGTTATTGGTATGCACTGGTTTTTGGAACCAGCTCTGTGTTGATGTATTCTGTGTTCCTGTATTTATCTGTGACATTTATTAGGAGGCATCATCAGATTTGAGCCAGCAAGCCTGAAGATGTGCTTCTCTTTAAAGATCTATAGAAGTCCATTGCTTTTCAGCAAAGCGCTTGAATGTGCTTTTAATTTTATGTCCATGGCACCAGAGTATGCACTTAACTTTTTTTTTGGAACTAAATTGACTATTTCTAGAAAAGTAATGGACAGCTACCAAACATGGTTGTTCCGGTTCATTTATACAAGACATTCATTTTTGCAGATGCCTACCTGGGAAGACAGGTCAGGTGTACCGCACAGGCAGGGCCGTGCCTTGCGCTGCTCTCGTCTTCAGGAGTGTTCACTATAATAACTCTCTCTGCATCATTCAGGACCCAATGAATAATTCAGCAGAGTTTCATTACTCCACCAGTCCTGCTTTGTTTACTGGAATATCACCCCATGGTTCAGCACCCATCTGGCTTTAGGCATAAAACCTGTGGAAAATGTAGCAGTTCACGAAGGCTGGAGGGAATCTTTTTTTGATGCTGGAGTCCTATGAACTCACAGTACCTTTCATTTTCTATTTGAGAGAGAAAGTCAACTGACCTGAGAAACTCAGCATAAACTGATGGATACTTACATCTTGTCTCCTTTACAGACTGTGGCAAAGTTCGGTTCTCCCACTGGATTACTTTGAATTGAAAACAAAATACACTGGAATTTGGGGAGGTCTTCCAAAGAGCAGCTCAGGATGCTCTGTTCCTCTTACACATTTAGGGTAAAAGACCTGTGAAATTTATTCTCAAAATGAAAACAAAATAAGGCTTGGTCTGTACTGCAAAAAGTCTGCCAGTATCCCTCTCACAGAGGTATTCTACTAGTAGACACATGGATTGTAACATAAAATACAGCAGAATTTTACTATCACAGAAATACTGTGTAGGAGTGAAGAAAAGTTACCAAATATTTTGACCAGGCCAGCTTGACAAGTGAAAATCTGAAGTCCATAGTTATTATACTTGATAGCAATGCTCCTGTGCCTGTGAACTTATATTTGACCTTTTCCATTAAAAGCTATTAGTCATTCTCTATTTAGTGGTTAATAATAGGACCTCCTGCATAATATAAACTTATTACTAAACTATTCTGGATTAAAAATAGGAAGCATATATTAACATCTTCATTTAGATCAATAGCAATACAAATAATTTATTTTCCTTTAGACCATCTGCAAAACTGATAAAAATTCAGAAAGATGTTTCTGCTTTTCAGTCACTTCTCCTCAGAAAGAGGAGTTTGAACTTGAGTAGCAAGTGCCATTCTATGCAAAAGGAACAGAAAGTTACTCTGACTCACTCACACCTCCTGGTAACTGAGTTATACCAGAGACTTTCTGTGTCTCCTATGCCCTCTAGCTTCTAGAAGATGTATTTACCAATCACTCTCAACTTGAGCACTTTTATATAGTTTTAATTTCCATGCAGTCACTAAAAGCTTACTAAAACAGAAAGTGAAAAGCCTTCCCCTCTCTTCTTCCCAGATACAATTTTTACCTGAGTTTGAAATGAGGACATGAAAATATTAGTCTAGATTCTCGTTTACATTAAAGGCACTTCATACTTCTGTGGCAATATAAATGGGCATTATAGATACACATTACATTTATATCAATTTAGGGTCCTTCATGAGTCCTGTAAAGGAGATTCAGCTCACCTGAAAAATGCCACCTGAATTTCAAGAATTGGATCTGATCTTAAGAAAAAAAGTGAGTTGTGAGACATAAGGGATATCACTTCTTAGTCTGGCTTAATTACAGAGTTAAATAAGGTCATTAAATAGTATACAGCAAAAAACACCTGATGCACAAAATGCAGTATTTTCTAATCAGTACGCTGGAGGCTGTACTTTGTGAAGCCCCATCAGGTTGAATTTCTGATTAGAGAATAAAACCTGGGGGGGGGGAGGGAAATGGGCCCATAAAAAAAGATAAGCCTGGTGTCCATAGCTAGAGATCCCGCAGCCTGCAGGAGAAAGCCGTTTTCTTGCAGATTTTAGGAGGGCTGATGGAGCATAATCAGCTTAAAGCTGGCTGGCTGTGAGGGACAACCTAAGTAACTTTTATCTTGACATATCATCAAGAGCTCCTGAACTAGAAGTGTATTTCACCTGCCAAATTACTGACATTTCTAAGAGTAGGGGCTTTACCTTAAATCCTACCTGCCACATCATTCAAGTGGCACCAGTGGCAGCCTATAAAGCACAGCTTCTGCAAATGTTGCAAGGAATACCCAAACAAGCAATAAAACTTTTGGTGAGGGGAAATACCGGTGATTACAGTGAGAGAAAAGTCTCAGGGACCCTGAGGATACCTGGGCTGTTCTTCTTTCTGCATGTGGGAAACTTTGGCAACCTGTGCTACCAAGAGATGGACACAGAGCTAAGGCTTTTAGTTACCAGTGCTGCAGCTGTAGATGCTGTTGTTACAAGGTGGCACTCCATCATCTTTTAGAAAGTCACTGGAATAACTGAATAGGGACACTAACCCTTATCAAGAACTTCAGTCACAAAGACATTTCAGTTAGCTAAATACTAAATGCATGTGGTTTTGAAATACACAATTATAAAACCAGTGCTTTGACACCTGAGGAGCAAGGTAACACATAGCTCTGCCACTGTGGAAAAAGGTAAATTATAGACATTTTGTCTCTTCTGAGAACCTTAGTTAGGAAAGAGAAACCAAAGGCAGCTTCACATAATACAGACAAAACTTTTGCACATTGAAGTGTGTAACCTTACCAGGAATAACCTTGAACTGGAAATAGCCAATGCATAAAGTTTATGAAAAAATCTTTTACTTCATTGTCAATATACATAAAGTGTTTCAAATGGTTTGGTCTCTGATCTGCTTATCTGGAAGTCTTTTAAATGAAAACTAAGGCAGATTTTGTTTAAACTCTGCAAATCCAGCATTTGAAGGTCAGATCTATTTCCTTTTTCCATTTAATTCTCTGTTTCTATTGCATTAAGAACACAAATCAATATTCATTTTCATAACCAATTTAACTCTTAGATAGTATCTTTAACTATAGAGTGATAAACGAAGTATTTTCCAGCCTAGGAGGAATGGACTGTGTTAACCAAGAGTAAAAACCTTGCTTGGAAAATATACACACACTCAGAAACCTCACTGGCAGCATTGTCTTCTTCAGCCCCTCTCTAGGAGAACTGACATGCTTTTTAGCACCTCTAAGCTACCGAGCCTCTTCCATAGATAAAATCTGCCTGTCCACATGAAAGTCACTGCACTGCTATTGTCATCCTTCCTCCTGATGCACTTGCTTGAGATTCATTTGCAGTAACAGGCCATTCCCAGCCACTAGTAATAATAACTATGATGTTGTTCAATATAAAAACATGGTTATATCATAAGCTAAAAATGGAATTAAAAACTATCTATGTACCTATTTTAGGAACATATCCTAATTAGAATAATTGGCTCTCTCCACAACAAGAGACAGTGAAGACCTATAACAGCCTTTCAAGCACGTCAGCAGAATAATGGACAAATTAATGTGGCTGACATGATTGATTTGGACTTTCAAGTGGTTTGCAAAGCTATGAAGGAGCTATAAAGACTCCAAATAGCCATAGGATGAAGTTCTTTCATGGAGCAGAAATGGTCTGAGAGGGAGGGAACAAAAAGTAAGCAAAATATCTGGTTTTCTAAACAGCAAAATAAAAGTGTTCTTATGATCATGATTTATGACTTGCAGCAAAGCTATACAGGGAGACAGCTGACTGCGCAAGAAATACAGGTCAGTGGGACCTACCGGAATGGGAACAACTGGGGTCCATGGGCTGTCTCCCTTGGCCCTGGGAGAGGAGGAGGAGGCACTCTCCAGCATGCCCAGCACTCGAGGTCACAGCTGCTGCGGGGGGGACGGGAGCTGTTGAGCAGCAGCTAAGCAGCACGGAGCTGCACTCCTGCTCCTGCTATGACAGTGCTGGCACCTCAGGAGACGGGCAAGCCATGCAGTGGGAAGCAGCCTTTATACACCTCTCTCCTGGGGGCCAAGAGGAAACACCTCAGCCGCAGGGCAAGGCTGGGGCTCCAGTCTGGAGGAGCAGAAGTTGTCAATCCCCCTTCCTTCTTTGTGGAGGGGCTGGGGCACAGCCTGCCTCTGTGGCACCTGCCAGCCCTAGAGCAACCTGCCCTAAACCAGCCTGCCAGCCCCCAGCACTGGAGACAACCAACCTTTCCGACCTGACTGACAGAGGGGACTTTGAGATGAGAGAACACCAGCAACACTTGACTAGTGCTGAAGGAGACAAAACACCATGTTAAGAAAAACAAGGTAACGCACTGAACACGTTAATCTGACTGTCCTCTCCACCTTCCTGTGCTCTAATGTGAACTGTGGCCTTGCTGGGAAATGCCTGGGGTGTCTGGCAGGCAGCTCACAAACACTGCTTACTGCATCCGCACTTCGTAATTACACAAATTGGTTAGTGTTTAAAGCCCTCATTGCTTCCTCTCCTTTGCTTCACCCCAAGGCAATTTCCTTTCTATAGTATAGCTGCTGGCATCTCAAGCACTTATGTTTGCTGGCAATCTTGAGAGCAGTTACTCAAGACAACCTTGGTAGGGGTTACTCAAGACCGCTGTACCTATGCCTCTACCACACATGTCTGTCACCTGCAGATGACCATACTCCTTGCCATATAGTCTCCTCGGAGAAGACTGGCTTGTAGACTCAGAGAGCAATTGGAAAATCAAATTGATTTCTTGCATATATGATATATGCTGCAGTTCGTGGACACTGAACAGATGATTAATGCAATGTCAAATTGCCTCATGTGCTAATGTGACAAGATGCTATTAGGAAAAGCCATTGAAAAGAAGAAGAAATGTGACACAACAACAGAAGTAAATAGAAAAGCCAAACCAGCAAGAGTGTAATCATCTTTTGTGGACAGCCAACATGAGTGTAATGAAATACCAAGTGGGATCTATGAGTATTTTCTCACACATTAGGGGAGGGAAAAGCCTGCCCAGAGGTACACATTCAGACTTTTAAAGGCAACATTTGCTTTTGCGGGATCAGTTAGCTGGGATCACACCTCAGCCCCAGCCGAAAGAGTAATTGGTGCAAACAAGAATTGTGATAAAGCCAAGAACAGAAAGAAAAATGTTGCAATAATTCTTATGACTCCAGGGATGGATCGGAAACCTCCTAGAGAAAGCATTGCAATGTTTGGCATAATTTAGAAATGGGAATTATCTACTTTCTGACAACAAAAAGGTACTATACTCCTTGGACATTTTCTGCAGAAGAGGACAACTTTAAAAGGCATAAGGAGCATCCAAAGTAGAGGACAATTCTGTGCAGAACAGGGGAAGGATGTGGTGCCTTTTAGAACAGTAAGAAAGCAGCAAACGTGTGCGCTATGTGGACCCCTTCCAGCAGCTGGGGCAGCGTACATGTGATTGTCAGAAGCAGTGAGCATGATCAGCCTGTATACCTGTTCTGAGATAGTTCACACTAGAAAAATGCAGAGACAGAGACCCAAATTCTCCAGCATGTTTCAGAGTCTTCATCTTGTAGAGACATTCAATCTGCTAATTAGACATGACAATCCTGGATTAGATAACCAATACCAACATTTGCTACTGCCTGCTATAAGTTGCTTTTGGCAGTGTTCAGTGTCAGAAGCAATAGCATTAGCTCTGCTCCTTTCTCACACTGCGGATGATGGAAGCTTTCAGGAAGATGAATTAAATTCCACTAACAGAAGGAAAAAAAAAAAAGGATCTAAATATCTGGAGAGAGCCACAGCAAAAGGCCACTTGGGTTATTTCAAAATGATGCTCTATCAATACATGCAGCAAAGCCCTGGTGCATGATCCTGAACCAAAAACTCAGTCAGCTCTAGGAGCAGAAGGCCATCTGCCCTTTGGTAAAAAGTGCACAGCTGAACAGCTCCTGCATCTCTGTTTTGGCAGCTGCAAAGTCCGTGGGGACATATGTTGGTATTAGCTCCTCTGTTATCCATCGCCTGGTACCACACCGGCTGGCCCAGGCCTGCCTGATACCCCGTGTGGTGCCACAGCCCTGTGTGGTGGCTCTGGGGGCCCGTGACACCCCGGGGAGCCCACAACACCCTCCTGCATGTCCCCATCCCCGCAGCCCACTCCAGCAGGCGAGCAGGTGAGTTTGCCTCATGGCATCAGCCCAAGTGGCCACCCCTGCTCACCCACCCCATGCCCAGCTGGAAGCTGCACCCACCGACAAGACAAAAGCAGGAGCAGGTGGGTAAATACCTCATCTGAGAGGGATCCCTGTATGCCCTCACTGTGCTTATTCACTGGCCACAAGATGGTGCTTTTTTACTTCCCATCAGCTCAGAGCAGAGGACTGGGCAAAATTCATAACCTTTCCTGGGCCCACAAGGTGCTTGTGACCATATTTGTACTAGAAAACCTAACAAATAGAAAACAATCTGCAAAATTAAAGCCCCAAAACTCTATAATGACATGAAGACAGTCTACAATAAATTATCCTCAGATATTTCTTTCTCAGGAATTTCTTCTCCTTTTGCCTTTACTTGCAAAGTGCACTCCCAAAGCTTTCCTTTGCACACAGCATAAAAAAAAAAAACCCTAACTGTTAATGAAAACACACACTGACAAACATCTAAAACCATCTGAACCAAACTATAGTCATGATGATACTGCCTCATAAACAAGAATACAAACACTCGTGCATGACTGATCTGTATTGTCTTGGCTGACTGAATACTAAGTAACTTGAGTTTGATGCCACTTAACACATACTGCACCAACATCATATTTTCTGCCAGCTTTCAGCATGCTTAGAATAGCAATGTAATTAAAACAAAAAGGTAAGAATGTTAGAAACCATACTTTCCCTTACTAATTGCTAATTCCGAAATAGATTTTCTCTTGGGGTAGAAGTTTGGGATTTATTTGAGAGCTGACAAGTTTGGATAATATTATCAGGAACGGCACTTTGAAAAAATGGAAGCAATTTCTTCCACTTGTTCAGTCAGTCAAAGCAATTGACAAGCTTCTAGTGGCTCTGCAATTCATTCTACCATGTTCACTGCCTTAAAATTTAAAAAATTAAAATAATAGTGGTTACACCTGTAGTTTTGTCTTGTTTCAGTAATAATCTGCTTCTCCTAAAGCTCTGAGCAACTCAGTTTTGCGGTGAAGGGTTTCTATCTCTTCACATCACAGAAGAGGGGTCCTCGCCTTTTTTCTTATTCACCCTTGCTTTCATAGTGCTATGGCCCTCTGTCCTTTACAGGCATATTTATTTGGTGAGTGTATTGCATTGCTGTCCCGATAGAGATCTTAATGAGAAAAGAGACAGAAGAAACAACAGGAATAGATCTTGAGATATGAAAGTAACTATTTCTTCCTAAGGAAAAAAAGAGCAACAAACGAAACAAAAAACATATCAAAAGTTTCATCCCACCTTCCTCCAACCAGGACAATTAAAATTTAGCACCAAGGTTACTAGAACCTGTTTACATGTTATGTTTGTGATCTGGCATAGAATATTAGTCTAAGGAAATCCTTTTGATTGACAGAAAAAATGCATAACTTTGTTAAACTGAAAAGAAGGACTAATAGTTTTTAGAAGAGATGGACACTACGGCTGTCATACAATTACATGATGCAGCCTCGTCTGTGTCTCAGCAGAGAATGGTTCTATATGAAAAAAATGAACTGCCTGAGCATTTAGACTTTAAAGCCAGAAGGGGCCCATGAACACTGCCTTGCTTCTTATTGAATATGAATCATTAAATTACATGCATTCATCCCAGCAACTGTGGTTAGGCATTTTATCTTGGAGAAGATTAAGCTGTTGGGTGCTGTAGTAGGGAACAAAAGAGACAACGTGCCACCTGTGCCCAGAGGCTCCGCAGTGACAGGGAAAGGTGTTAGTGAGGTAGCCAGATGACCCCCCACTTTATGCAAAGGAAAATGGGGAAAAATACCTGAAACCCGGCAAGGAATGCTTCCCGGTTCCAAAACTGGCAGTTGGGTCTAACCCAATCAGATCCTCACACAAACATGGGGCAGTGGCTCACCATGCAGGTAGGGTACACCCAGTTGCAGCCAATCTCAGATACTTCAAAGGAAAATGGAAAAAGTCACTAGACTATCTCTGGGCAACAGATTTGCAAGCCAAGACTGAACATCCCTCCCTTGCCCATTTAGGCACTGGAACTCTTCCCTCTAAACTGGTTTATATCTTCTACAAGGTCTGCTTTGTACACTGACTTACCAGGGCTGAAATGTTCCCCAAGGAGTAAAACCATAGCCACGAATGAGCATGATATAGAAGCGTTGTCACTGGACGGCCTTACTGGCTATGTCTACATCTGGTTGACCATGCTTCTCTTTTTGCTATTACACCTGCAGCAGAGACAGACAGAGATATCATGAGAGCCTTAACCTCTATTTTGCACAGTGAGGTGATCTTCATCTGAACTGATGAAGCAGATTTTAGAGTCCGGCTGTGGAGCACAAACAAATCTAAACATATATCTGACTCAGCTACTAAACTGAAACAGCAGCAGCTTTGAGGAGGAAGCTGGCAGCACCACTTAGAAGTCCATGGATTGCTTCCAGCTACCCTCTTCTCCACTTACTCTAATTATTTATCCCTAATCCCTAAATAGACTGTGTCTCAGGATTGCTTAAAAGAAATGTGCATTTCCATAGCTCCTTTTCCTCTTCCTTTCTAATTCACTTTTTTGACCTTAGACAAAAAACTCCAAAATATGTCAGGCAATTTCATTTGAACTACATCCTGTATAAAAACATTTAGTCTTAAACCACACATGATGAAGTTTGTCTCTATGGTTTTATTAAATGTAGCTTTTTATTTTTCCAGCAGAAGCCTCACTAAGTGGTGTCTCTTTTGGTTTTTTTGAGCTACTACTTTATGAATGTATATAAAAAGCAGCTATTTTTTCTGTTCTGAACTTTTGACTCAGATGGTAGTAGCTATAGTTAATAAGGCTGTAGCAGATCAATGGGCCATCTGATCTACAATGATGTTGACTTAGTGCCAAATGTTTCCATAACTGTGTTCAAATGAAAAATCAGTTTCTCAATCCAAGTGTATCTAAAATACTTTTTTTAATTTTGCGTAAATTCACAAGTGATACAATATTGAAGTGTTTTTGTTTGTGTTTTTGTTTGTTTTTTTTTTAAATATACTGTACAATCAGGTCAGTTAAGTGGTTTACATCAAGGCACAGCACACCGTATAATACACATATGCCTTGCCAGGCAGCAGTTTAGTATAATCCCCGAGTTTTGGCAGTAGTGGCAGGATAAGTAGCATGGATCACATAAGCTGGAAGATAAATAAATAATAGATGCCGTCACATTTTATTTGAAATAGAGTTGCATATAAAAAGAATATACAATAATTTAACTTTAATAACTAGATTCTCTTTACTATACATAACAGAAGTGTTTTCATTTGTATTAAATAAAACATTTTCAATATTAGGATGCAAAATTAATCTTCTTTTTGGCTGTCTTGATTTATGGAGAAGAGTTGCTTTCTTTAGAAATTAAAGTTGAATTTTCAGTTTCATGGCAATCTGAAAGAAAGAAAGCAAGCCAGAGTTACTGATATGTTGATAAGGAAATGTTATTGGTAAAATAAGCAATTAATTCCAACCCAAGTGTTGCATTTAGTTAATGCACTATGAAGCTAGTTATCTAAGCAGAACATCTACAAGAGCTCTTCACAGTCAAAAAAAAAAAAAAAAAGATGTTACAAATACAAAACAGTAGCATGTTTATACTGTTACTTGCCCTGCTTTCCCAGAGATTATCACTGTAGGTCTGTTATTCATCCAGCAAAACTAAAATTCTGATAATGCCACAGGTTGCCTGCATTGCAGATTCTGTTTTTTGCAATGTATTTACCATATTCACATTATCATTCAGCTTTTTATATTTGAACGCTTCTTCTTCGCCTGCCGAAGGCCTTGGATCCCACGTTGGTTGGTACAAAGTTGTTCTTGCCCACTCCTCCTGACCTGCTCAGGAAGTCCGCCAGACGATGGGTCACACAGGTTGCTGTGTTGCATGCCCTCTTCTGCGCTGTTACACTGCTTTTCAAAAGGAAAATAAAGAGTTAGTTCCCAAAGTGTCTATCCTGCATACAATGAAATGTCAGTAAGGGATGCTATGCCTAGGAAAGATTCTTCTATAGAAGAAAAAGCAGGCTTGCTGCGCAGCAGGCATTTGCATCTTTTGCATGCACAGCTTACAAGTTCTAAAAGATGCATCTTTATGTTTTTCTAAGCATCAGGCTCAGTTACAAAAGGTGGCAGAGCCCTTCCTTTCTTAGGCAATTGGACTGAAGACTGAGCCAAGCCAGATTTTCAGCACCACCTGAGCCATTGCCTGCCTCCAGCAAGCCATTATGGCCAACAGAGAGGTGCTGAGGAGGTCCAGGTCTGGAGCATTTAATCAATCCCCACTTCCTCCAAAAGCTTAGATCTGTGTTTTGTTTGTAGTGCTGCTGAAGGACAGTAGCAGACGCCAATCTTTAACACCTACGCTCCAATACCGAGAAAACACATGAAATCCTAGCATCACTGATGACTACAGGAGCTTTGTCAGTGACTCTGGTAAGGCCGTACCTGCACGGCACCTGACCAGTTGCTTTCAGAGCTGAACCACACAAACATACTGCTTCCATGCATCTAATGGGAATGTGGAAACCCCTCTTTCCTGGGGTTAGACCCCTGTCTAATCCAGCACTTCACCGACTGCAGCAGCAGCAGTTCTGTGCTCAGAGTTCAGCCTACAGCTAACAATTTTGCTTCAAGGCAAAGGGGGGCTTCAAGGCATACACATTGACACAGTCCCTGCTTGAAGCAATTTTCTACTAAAGCAGTGACTTTTTTTTGCAGGAGGAGGGATTTTTCTCAGATAAGCATTACAAGACAGTTCATTAATGTTAACAATGAGTACTGTTCATAACATCAATGCCAATTTTTTGGAACAGGCCCCTGATTACAAGATAGGTGCAGTGCTGCAACAGAAGAACTGTAAAGAAACCTGGTTTTGCCTCTTAAATTACAATTCACCTACATCATATTGTCTTGAATTAATACAAATATTTTAAAGATACACTAGTATATTCAAAACTTGGGTAAAGACCTACGGTAAAGTAAGAAGGAAAAAGGAAAAGAACACAAAATTCTTACCTGAAGTGTTCAGTACCCAGTTTTAAACAGGATTACATCTCTAGTTTGATTGAACAAATCTGTACGAGCCTTTCCCAATTCCTTTGCTTCTCAGGATCCTTACTAACAGGATTGCATGCATGCCTGATTATATCCGTACATAGGTATATAACTTCAATTTTTAAGTTCTCTTTCAACTTTTCTAGAATTACTGGCATTGCCTCCCTTGAACATTAAGACAACTTGTAAAATATTTCTAACCATATCTAGAAATCTCACGTTCTAAAACAAGTTATTAAGCCAAGCAGATCTAATCCTTGTAGAAAAATAGGTTTATTGAACAAGTGCATGGGCAGGCACAAAAGAAGAGTCTACTTGTACATTTAGCAGCCAGAAATGAAGAGCCTTGTTTAGAATTTTTTTAATTAGTATCTAAGAAAATCATCTGAAATCTCAAGGCAGTGCTGTTAATTTTTATTTATTTATTTTTTTTCCCCTAGCTTAGTATGCATGTTATGTTCTCTGTCTTCCTAACATTAGGTCCATCTCAAACATTCTCTGTCGAAAACAGAATGAAAATAACATAGCAAAGTTAGCAATCAAAGTTAGATCCACATGCATCAGGTTAAAAAAAGGGAGAAGGGGAGAAATAAGCATGTCTAGTTGTTTCCTAGGGGGTCCCCATAGTTTGCATAGCGTTCATGTTCCAGGTCACTCAGCACATTTCGTTTCTTGCCAGGAGTTCCAGCCCCGACGTCAGTGCGAGGGTAAGTTTGCAATTTGTGCAATTCTTGAGACAGTTTGCCCAGCACACAAGTACTCAGACTGGCACAGCGTTTGGAAATAGGTCTATCCAGGCTGCAGGAGGGAAAAAAAAACATGCCCGAAGGAAGAGTAATCTCAAACATGCATGTTCATGCATTTCCTCCCTAGATAAATATCTACAGTTAGGAAACTTAAAAAAAATTAAAAAAAATAACCCCTCCGCATCACATTCCATGCAAGGAAGGTTCATACAAATGCAGTCAGAAGGAAAACACTGTTTTCCAATTCATTCAACTTTATTGAAAAAGCAAGTTCATTAGCCTTTCGGATGCTTGTAGTTAGGGGTCAGGAAGTGTTACTTTCCATGTATTCAGCATGCTGTTCAGTCTCTCACACATCACCACCATGCTTTGCAATACAAATCCTGTTAGGATAATGCAAATGCTCTAGCATGCCTTTGGTCTATGGGGGAGAGTGGCGCTGCGTGCATTCGGAGGAACACGTCCCCTCTGCTGGGGACTTTCCATGCCTTACAACAGCATGCACTTTCACGACAGAGAATCCAAGAGTGACTGAATGGCCCCTAACGCTCCCACTAGGAAGACGTACCTTTTGCTGCCATATTTTAAACACAACCCACTCATTCAAGCTCAAATCGCCCTCCACTTTCAATTGTAA
The DNA here is from genome assembly GCF_047370975.1 of Nipponia nippon. Taxonomy (NCBI): domain Eukaryota; kingdom Metazoa; phylum Chordata; class Aves; order Pelecaniformes; family Threskiornithidae; genus Nipponia; species Nipponia nippon. The sequence goes on along the minus strand of NW_028262291.1, from coordinate 14,384,844 downwards.
AAGACAGATAGAAGCAGGTTAACTAGGTGGAAGCCATTCTCCCAATACCAACATTAGGATGTCTCTGCAGTATCATCCTTTACCAGTTAGGTGATCACAGGTAGCCATAAGACCAAGAAAAAAAGAAAAAATCTTGACCTGCAGAGGGTCTGCTCAGATGGCTTTTGCTAAGCATCAAACACAGAACACTCCCCCACTGCCCTTCTCGTGCCCCAGGACTGCAGTCCTTACCTGTTCCCCTCAGAGGCTTGCTCCAGCTCTTCTGCTGTCATCTGTATGAACTCTTTCACCAACGCATTTAATAACCTCCGAGCTTCGTAATCACTGAGCGTCACTCGATCTGTTACGGACTCCAAGCCAGGTCTAAGCAGAGGCAAGCAAAACAGGATGAATAAAGCCCGGACTGCTGCAGAGAGCCGCGCACAGGAGACGGGTTTGTCATGCATTACTGCATGTCACTGACAGGGTCTTTCACCGGTGTGAATATGTAAACCATCCTCATGCACAGCATCAGGTGTTACATAAACATAATTTAAAAAGCCACAGCAGCAAAAAGAGCATCAAAAGAAGCCAGCTTTCTCATTCACTGTAGTCTGTTTCCCTCCTAGATCTCTAAGGGTTCCTAAGTATTTTCATACCATTCAGATAAAGCACTCAGCAACAGGACCAGCTTCTTACCTGACTGGGGCTGCCTGGAAGCTATCCATCTGGCACACAACCAAGGCATAAACAGCAAGGAAAGATGAAATCTTCAGCATAACCATGATTCCCTCTCTACAACAAAGAGGTACATCAAGAAATGGCTGTTTTCCAACCCTCTCAATCCTGTAAGATCTACTAAAGAGGTCATCCTTTCCCAGCCACAAGTAGCACAAATACTAACAGCTTTTTTTCCTTTTTTAATATTACCTTTCCATTTCTTTTGATTATTGCTATTGTGCTTTGGTTTTCTCAGAATTTTAAGATAACTTAACACTATTACAGGAGATAAAAATGCAGCTTTTCAGAGCTGCAGTTCTGTACAGCCAGCTGCATTCAACTTAATGCAGACTTTCCCCACAAATTGGTGGAAAACACATTCCTCTGATTAACTGCTGCATACAATGTCATATTCAGTGTGTTCAACATGAACAGGCATAGTTATAGGACAAGAGTCACAAGAAAAAAAAATGTTTAGTGTTCAATATTTTTAAGAATGAAGTGCCACTCTTAGCACTTTACCTGAAACTGCTTCCTCCTCGGCAGTTAGCACACTACTATCCCAGTTCAGATTACACTATAAGAATTAAGTAGTTTAATTTCAACAAATATTTCTACTCTGAAACCAGAAAAAGGATAAGTTAAAAATTAGTCAATAAACAAAATCTGTAAAAAAAAAAAGAGGATGTATAATTTAAGATACCTGCTATGAGACACACCTTTTTTCCCCCCTCATAGCATCAGTATCTTAGACTCAAGAAAGCACATCGTTAACTACCACATCAGCTTCGCTTTCGCTATCTCGCAGTTCTCCGTGCGGCCCCCCGGAACGAGGGGGCACCCCCCAGAGGACGCCCCGCTCCCCCCGCAGGGCGCCCGGCCGGGCAGCGGGAGGGCTTCGCACGGAGAGCCGCCCCGCATGCCTGGCGTGGGAAAGGAGGAGGGAGACCGAGGACGAACTTTCTCCCACCCGCCTTGGCTCGCTTCCTTGCCCACGCGTACACGGGCAGATGAATGAACGCACTACGGCGGCGCGCAAAGCTCCGCGCCCGGAGAGAACCGGGACTCGGGCGAGTCCCGGCCCGGACACACGGGGAGTCGCGGCCGGAGCCGACCCCGGGAGCCGGCGCGGTGCTTGCCGGCGGGGCGGTGCTTACCGGCGGCGGGGAGCGGAGCGGTGCGGAGGAGGATGCCGGAGGCGCCGCCGACCCGCGGTACCGCGCACCGCCCGCCGCCTCCCCTTTATACCTGCCGCCGCGGCAGCCTGCGTGGGCGCCCGCGGGGGGCCGCCAGCCAATCACCGCCTCGGCCGCCCGACGAGGCCTGGCCCGCCATTGGGCGCCAAAGCCCGGCTCGGCGGTGACGTCATGCCCCGCTCCGTGAGCGTCCCATTCACAAAAACTCCGGCGGGGGGCGAGGCGCCGCCGGGGCGGTGCGGGGCGAGGGGGGGTCATTCGCGCTGCGTGGCCGCGGCCCGGCCGCGCTCCCCCGCGGGATCGCTCACGCGTGGCGACCTCTGCAGCAGAGGGACCGCATTGCAGAGCGGGGCCGCTCCCTCCTCGGGATCTCCCCCCGCCAGAGCCGCCCTCCCCGCCCGCCCGGCAGCCGCCGCGGCTTCAGCGGGGAGCCCGGTCGTGCCCAGCCGCCCTCCCGGCGCCCCGACAGCGGCTGCGCTTGGGCGGGCGGGGGTCCCGCACGGGCGGGCCCCGGGGACGGGCAGGGTGGGCAGCGGGGCAGGGGCACCGCGTAGGGAGGCGCCCGCGGCCGCCGCCTCCCGGGCAGCGGAGGGTGCACCTCCGGCCCCTCGCTTCCCCGGCACGGGAGGGGGGCTTGCGGCCGGCACCCCGTCGCTCCCCCACGGAGCGAGGGACCCTTGGCACCTGCGAGCAGCCCCGCGGCGGCACCGAGCGGCTCTCCGCCCAGTGCCCTGCCGGGCACCCGCACCGCCTCCCCCGGGACGGGTCCGCGGCGTAACTCCGCGCCTCTAGCGGAAACCATCATCATCATCATCACACAACTCTAGGGGCAGGTGCACGGAAGAGGCGCCGGGGAAGGGGGGGTCGCCTCCCCCCGCCGTATCGCTGAGCCCCGCCGGCGGGGATTACCGGGCAGCTGCCCGCCGCCCCATCCATCACCCGCGGAGGGCCCTTCGTCAGGGCGCGGCAGCGCTGCACCTGCCCGCGCAGGATGTTTGTCCCGGCGCCGTGCTTGCCCAGCCGCAGCAAGTACCCCCCGGCGGGGGGGGGAGGCGGCCACCGGGAGACGCGACGCCACACGGGGGCGGGAGAAAACCGCGGCCCGCCGGAGCGGGCGCGGGGAGGAGCGGGCCAGGCGGACTGCTTTGCCGCGCCTGGAGGCGGAAAGCCCTTCCACCGCCCGCCGGGGCTGGGAGCGCCTTTCCTGCCCGCCCTAGGTCGCAGGGCGTTCGCCGAGGACGGCGGCACCGGCAGGCAGCGCCGGTGCGTGCTCCCGCGGCAGGGGCAATGCCCGAGCGCCGTCCCCAGCCCCAGCAGCGGGCGATGGGCCGGGCGGAGGGGCGCGCAGGGACCGCGGCCGGGGGGGGGGGGGGGGGGGAGGCGCTGAGCGTCCCCGGGACTCCCGGCCCGGCGCGGCTCCGCCCGTTCCCGCCCCTGTCCTCGCTCCCCTGCATCGCCGTGGCCCTGCATCGCTCCCGGCGCCTGCGGACAGCGCCCGCGCCGGCCCGGCCGCGACACCGCAGCGAGCGGAGCCCCGCGCACATTGCGCGGCCGCGCCGCACCGCGGGACAGGCGCCCAGCGCAGCTAGGTCGCTGGTTTCGCTACTTAAAATGGATGGGGGAGCTTTCCTGGGGCCCTCCCGGCGCTTATTCGTTTGTGTTTTTGCAGAAGCCGATGACACGGGTCGCTCCCGACGGCAGGAATCGTGTGGTTCACCGGGAGGCGAATAAAGTTGGGGAGCACGGCGGGGCCGGTATTGTTTTGTTGATGCGATTTTAGCTTTGAAGTTTAAAAAGGAACACGAACATACTGAAACCCACACGCGAGTCGCCGATCGCCCGGGGCGGCTTTCCGCTGGTTCCCCTCGCCGCCCGCCTTTCGGGGGGCCGGCACCCCCTCGGCCACCCCCGTCCCCTCCCTCCGCCCGGGGCGGCGCGCCGCCGGCCCTGCGCCGCCGCTCCGCGCTCGGTCTGCAGGCCGCCGATTGCAAAACCGTTTAGTTTTGGCGGTTTGGGCTCTGGGGTTTTTTTCGGATGACAAGTAGTGGTTTGTGGGGTTTTTTTCCTAACACGTCTTCGCAGCTTTTCACGCGTTACAGCCCTGGGGGCGCCGAGCTGCGCTGCGGCCCGCAGTGACGGGCGGGAAAGGAGCGCAGCGCCGCACGGCGAGGGCGGTGCGGTTCAGTGCACAGGGCGTGGGGCTCTGACGGCTCCAGCTCGCTCCGTGCCCACCAGCACCATTTGGAGGCTCCCAGTAAAGGAGTAAAGGCTCGCCCCGCCACGGGCGCTGCGGGAGCGGGGTAAGGGGTGCCCGCACCGGCGCGGCCCCTCGGCCCCGGGGCTTCCCTCCTGCCGGCGCCCGCAGCCCGCTGTACGGGCGCCGCTCGCCTCTGCCCTCCCTGGGAGGCTTCCTCCTGCCCCCCGCACAGACAAACTGAAAATTTCGTTTTCAAGAGCAGCTCCACCGCACGTATGCCCGTCACGGGCATCCCCCAGGAGAAGGAGTTGAACTATTTGATTTTAAATCTCTTCCGTTTCCACGACTCCTGTTCTGGTTTTTAAGCTAGTTTTTCTGAGGTCGCGTTTACAAACGTTAGGCAGCACCTAAAGAAACGGCTCAGCATCGCTTTTGCTGTTCTAACGTGACTTGTACAGCTACACCAACAGAAATAAAGCGTAGGAACTTAAATGACCGGGCTTCCAGTCAGACATTTCTCTCTCTCACCCCACTGTTCCTTTCCGCTTCCTACGTTAAGTTAATCGTTCGCATTTGCTTTGGGGATTTATTTACTCCTTGTCCACATAGAATATTCCTGTTTTAACCTTAAAAAATGCAGACAACTCTGTTGGAATAACATATTTCAGTTCTTCAGGGAGGAAAAAGGTATATTTCATCTTGTGGTTGATTCCAGTCAGTTCAAGTCCTTCTCTTGCCAGTGCGACTCAGCCTCAGGCTGGAGCCTGCTAGAGGATGCAGTGATTACAGGATTTCAGATGCCAACATTTCTACTTTAAGCTTTCACAGGAAGAAACGTAAATTTAAAGCAACAGGTATGAATGCCAAAGGATCTACTTTTGTGCACGTATAGATGAAATAGTACTTGGATGTTGGCAAGCGCTTTGGCTGCTCCTTGCCAGAGCTAATGGAGGGACTCCCAGCTGGAATGCTTGTCCTATTTTTTCCCCTCAGCTATACGTCATCTGGTCTCACCAGATACATTTTCTTTTTGCAAGCCTCTCTTCTCTTACACATAAGACAGAGAAGAAAGGCAGTTTACCTAGTACAAAGAAGTCCGAAGACCAGTTTGTCTATTTTTGAAGCTGCAAAAAAGATACAGGATTTTCACAGGATAACAGTCTCCTGTTGCTAGATAAATCCAAAACCAGAGGTTAAGTATTCATGGAAAAACTAGCACAGAGGGGTACTTCTGAGCACTGCACTAGGAAAGCAAGACATTTACTGAAACAATCTGTTCCAAGGAACTTGTTCTGCTTTTTTCAGTGCCTGATAATATGTCAGGTGAAATAATCAATGGATATAGGTTCAAAGCAGATGAAATGAAGAGCTAGAGAATGACTGGTTTGTGGGGTTTTTTTAAAAGAAATCAGATGGTCTAATGCAACCTGCAGCTCCAAGTAAAAGGAATTTCCTCTTCAAAGAAATTTTTGTAAATTTGTAGGGAATAAGAAAAATCTGTCTTATTTTAAAGTGGCTTTCTTTCTCTACACCAGATGCAACTTCTTACAATATTCTACTGTTTGATATTATTCAACCAATACATTTTAAAGTGCAACCATTTTTTCTACTGTAAATATTGCCATTATGTCAACAAGCCGTAGGCGCTGCAGTGAGGTTCTTAAATGCTGCCAGCTGACATGCTGTTAAACAAAAGTATCACATTTATATACTATGTTGAGATTTTTGTTCATGTAATTCTTCAAGACAGACAAGACTGTGAGCTGCACAGACAAAATTTCCATTCCCAAGAATGGTTCATATCTGACGGGAGAGGACCCTACAAAAAGGAAAGGGTGGACAGTGGACGATGCCACAATCCACAGACACGGTAAGTTCTTCACGAGGGAGGGGAGCATAATTCAGGTCTCTGCTCTCTCTAAGCTCGTTCTTCATAGCACCTATTAAGCCTTTTGCAGATAAGGACAATTTGTGATAAAATCAGCTGTAAAAATCACATGATCTTTCTTTACGAAGAGAAGCTGGGGAGTTACTTATCTGTGTTTCTAGTGGATGCCTAGTCTGTCTAACTTGGGATCCCGTCTCCATGAACATCCAGAAAACATCGCCACCTAAGAAGACTCTACAAGCCACATGGGGGAAAGTGAGCACTGCTGAGCTCCTGTGAAAGCATCTTTTCAACATTTCATTGTAATCTGTTCTGCAGAAAATGACATAAGCTAAGCCAGAGTTAACAACATCGTGCTGTTGTAAAAGCAAGCTGTATATTAACAGCAGTATTGTGTTTAAGACCCAAGAGGTAATCCTTACACTCTACTTATTGCTGATAAGATCTAGATCTGCTAGTGTACTCTGTTCAGGACAGCATGCCATACCTCAAAAGACTTGGGGAAGTTGGAGGAAGTCCAGAAAAATATACCAGTACGAGTTATCAAAGATCCCATAACATGACTTAGGAGAACAAACTCAAAGACTGGGGAAACAGTTAACAGAAGGGAAGTCTATGAGAAAAGTGGTAACAAAAATGTAAATACTTGCCATGAAGCAGTAATAATCTACACCCTGGTACTATATTCAAAACAACAAAAATATATGGGCTTAAAAGGCAACAAAGGAGATACACGCAAAGAGCTTTCTACAATTGAGATTAATGACATATAAGAGTAGGTTGCATTGCAGTTATGGCATACCTTTCACTGAAGGGTTTTATGGCATGGTAGTCTAAAATCTGTCAGGAATGACACGTACAGTT